>NC_064557.1:2400000-2770841 GCF_023856365.1 Brienomyrus brachyistius | reverse complement strand
CATCTCCCTCAGCTGCTCTCCAGCAAATTGGATTTGTGTGCAGATACAGGAAGCATTTACTTGGGCGAGAAGCATTACCCGGCTGATATCTTAGCGTCGGTAACCCGCGATGACACGAGATGTCACATGACTAATTTGTTCTTCTAGTGTATGGACAATAACCTAATCAGTCGCCAAGGAGACAAAACAACTGGTACATGCATGGGTTTGTTACTCTGTCTCTATAAACCAGGATCCCTTTTTGTAGAAGCACAGCAACCTTAATATTCAGAGGCAGGCCTTGCTCAGAAATCTGGGTATTTAAGAGGAATTAGCTATGCGTATTTATCTTTTGTTTAGAGGGTTCTGTATCTGATTTTTAGTAGGCTTGTTCAGACACTGAAGACAAACTAAGAATACAAAACTAAAGGAAAGATGTTTTGTGCCGTTCTCATGCTATTGGGAACAAAGATCAGTAGATAAAGCTTTCTCACCAACCCTGAAAATAGCTTGCGTAATGACTCAAAACATAAAAATTTAAGCAATGCACAATTCACGTTATTTGAAAGTTTACTTTTGTAACTTTACTGTCTAGATGCCAGTATTTTACCTCAAAACGCGAAGATATTGGGGTCATGGGAGTTTTACTTACACAAAAATGTTTTGAGGGCAGTATAAAAAATCATTTGTTCAGAGAGATAACCAATCAGATTGTATGTAGATCAGGTGGGTCCAAGCAACTAGAAGAGGCGGGGCCAAGACAGTCGATTGGTTGATCCCACTTCCCGTAGTTGCTTGAACCCACCTCCTCTACAATCTGACTGGGTATCTCTCTGAGCCAATCATTTTTCTTTCTGCCCCCAGAACATTTCTATATAAGTGAAAATCTCATACGCAGAAGTTCATTTCATGGTTGATCAGCAGAATATATTTGTGCATAGTCTCGCATGTCTTATAAGGAACTGGCTGATTTGGTCTTTTAAAACGGCGCTGTGGCTTAAAAAGTCGCGAAGGTGGGCAGGAGGCAGGAAGTCACCGCTGATACATGCTTAAGTGTCCCTGACAGGGGTAATAACACAGAGTGCGGAATATGCAGATTTACCTTAACCTGAGGTTAATGTATGCAGACGTCATTTAAAATACGGCCAAAGTCAATTGTAAATAGATCATTTTATAGCGCCCAGAGATTATTTATCAAAAGCTACTGTCTTTATTGAGCGACACTAAACGTTTCCCTGTGTTGCTTACTAGTAGAGGTGGATGGCACAGGTCCAGAAAATAAAAATCCATACCAGGATTTTGTTTCAACCGACAAGTTGAGTATCAAGACTCATAGTCGCAGAGTATTCTACTGGTTGGTTGAAACAGAATCATGGTCCGGACTTTTACTCTGTGGACCTGAACTACCCACCTCTGCTTATCGGTCATTCTAATATATAATATACTGGCAGAGGCGGGGCTAGAAATTCTAACCCCCCCTGGCTTTTGCTGCCTGGGGGGGGGGACCCTCCGAAACTGCACCCCCGCATCCCCCGATGCCCCTGCATGCTAGCAGTTCTATAGACATCTCGATAGAATGCCCCCAGTTTGTGATATAAACAGTTACTGGGAATAAACTGCCATATCATCATAATAAAATGTAAGTCGGTTCCAACTGGCTTCAACCATCGAAATATTTTCTGTTCAACAGCCCATCTTTGCTACTCTTCTATTTATTTATTTTTAGATTTTGTGAGGGGTGTGTACCTCTGCATGTTATTACTGCATGTCCGTGATCACCGGTTCAGGTCCCGTGGTTGGGAGAGTCATTTCACCACTGGGGTCTTGAGCAAGGCCCCTAACCTTCAGTTGCCCCTGGGACTCTCGGACCCTGCGTTCTCAATTGCATGCTCTCGATAAAAGCATTTGCTAAATAAATAAATGTAAATGGACTTTAAGTGTATGCCTGTTTCTACTTCCAGTCTGTCCATCCCGTAACTAGAAGATGTCAGGGTGAACTAATCAGCCCAGTCCACAGATGCCCTTTGGTATTACATCCAGGCCTTGGAATCTGTTTATATACTGGCAGACTCTGGAATTAGCAATCAGAATTCACACAACCTTTGCCTCCCTGCTTTCGGCCGCTCACTGACACATGAATCACACCGAAACACTCCGCAACCCCAGGTGCCCTCATCTTTGATTAGACTCCGTTTCATTCACCCTAACCCAGTGGTTCAGGCAGTGAGGCCGGATGTCTCGTCTCTCGTGACCGGTGAGTCACGCCTGCGCCAAGGTCAGTTTTTCTGGCACGGCTCGCTCGCCCTAGGCTCGTACGCACGTCCTCTCCAAACACAAAGCGCTGATGGACCTCTCTCAACTGCTCTGCGGCTGCCTTCAAACTGACGTGTGTCATGGCCCTTTCTGGAAAACCCCTTAACATCTGTGCTGTTGGAAACTGTTACCCTCTTGCCACCTCTTTTTCTGTCCAAAGCTTTTCACCGCTCAGTTATCAATCTTTTTTTCTTTTTCTCTAGAACAGTGGGTCCCAATCCGGTCATCGGAGACCTGAAGTTGGTCCATGTTTTTGCTCCCTCTGAACTCCCTGCCAGACAGTCCACATTTTTGCTCCCTCCCAGCTTCCTACCAGGAGACGGAGCAAAAACGTGGACCGTCTGTGGGTCCCCGAGGACCTGATTGGGAAACACTGCTCTAAAATAATCTACAAGGTGCCCTCTTAGCTGTCAGAATAAATCCTTCTCTATCCAAGTCCTTCTTCAGATCATCCTTACCATACTCACTGGGTTTCCTACCGTTTGTGCTTACATCACTTTTATCTAACATTTTTGCTTACAAATTCTTCAAGCAACTACCTGTGTATCATCTATGCAGAATGCTAGCGGCGCGCCCTCATTAATAGCCAATGTCCGTCCTTCTCAATACGACAGCTAAACAATACATTCGTGGCCTCCTATTGGCCTTAATCATGAACGCTGCCCAATGATTGGTCACTCCCTCATTGTGACCCGCCACTGGCTATCAATGGTAGTTCATAAGTAAATAGCTGGTGACTTCCTATAGAGCAGAAAGGGGCTCACCACCTGCACCCCATTAATAAGCTCTAATCCACCAGCCAGTACAGTGACCCTTGACATCTGCTTGCTAGAAACAGTGTGCCTGTCTTTTCCTCCCCTATTAAAAAAACATCCCTCACCTGAATTCCTGCCAGCCCAACCTTGTCTCTTGTCAAAAAAAAAGGTCCTAGCCATGATTTAAGAATTGTAGATCCACTATAAAAACCTGCCAGGACAAACTAAAGCTTCACTGGTTCATATGCTTCCAAGGACCCTGTCACTAAGCAGTACCAGGCGTAAGGAATCCTTAGTATATATCAAGGTGCTTGTTTCTTCCAAATGCCAGAGGTACTGTGACACCAACAACAGTAATTTTAACATTAGCGTGTTATAAATGCTACCTACATGTCTACTTTTATTTGCATAATTATTAAACCTCCGTGGGTTTCTATAATTTGCATACCTCTTGAATGAAGTGCTTCATAGAGCTTTAGCGGAGCTTTATAGTGATTCCACCAAAAGCCAGATTGGATGTTCGGGAAGTATTCGGGAAATTGATAGGAGGGCAGCCCCAGTCGGGACAGCGAGCGGAGCCGGGTGACGCAGGGCTGGCAGGAAGAGGCAGGGATTTTATTTAGATGCGGAACTTGAGATGAGCTGAAAGAATGAATGAAAGGGAAGGATGGCTATTTTGGCAGGGGAACAGAAATAGATACTGAAAAGGGGCATGGGGTCATGGCAGGGGTACATCTGGGTCCATCAGGATCTGGGCACATTTACAGAAAAGAAACACAATCATATGTACTGTACTATATACCAGTATTTCCCAATACAATCCTCAGGGACCCACTTTTGGTCCATGATTTTGCTCCCTCTGAGCTCCCTGCCAGACAGTCCACATTTTTGCTCCCTCCCAGCTCCTGGTAGGACCGGATTGGGAAACACTGCTCAATGCCAGTCTTTCTCAACGCAGTCCTTGGCTAGCCCCAGATAGTCCACATTTTTTGCACGACCCTATCTCCTAGCCAATGAGGAACACCGAATACCTGGTACAGATTTGCTGGGAGCTGGGAGGGAGCAGAAATGTGGACTGTCTGGGGGTCCCCGAGGACTGGGTTGAGAAACATTGCACTATACATATAACAATGGGTGGCACTGGGAAATTAGGAAGCCTAAAGTCCCCATACTCACCTCTCAGGATGACTGTTTATAACAATGAGATCATTTTGGATTAAGCACTTGGTTTACCGTAGAATATGAATTTGATTTGCATGATGCTAACCGTTATTGCTTTTTCATTACAGATATAGCACACACACCAAAATTCCATCCATTCCCTGTGCCTTCATAACTTAAAGGACACAAAATACTTTGTACTTTTAAAAAAAAAAAGAAAAAAATCCATTATTACACTGAGCCTAATAGCATCTCTCATCTGTATGGTGAGGCAGATACAGGGGAGATTTTTCAGTGTTGCTCAAATTATTTGCTTCAGATGTTCCAGACAGCAAATCAGATTAATACTCTTGGAAGATGAATTTGTGATAGATCGTTATGACTGATACTGTGTATATTAAAACAGAAGCTGGAGGGGCCTTCGTGCCAGCCCAGTCCTCTCGTTTATTATTTGTGCTTTGAGAATAATCCACAATGCGTGGTTCTTCACCCGATGCTACGCCGCGCGATCTTCTAGCTATCAGAGCAGTTTGGTCGAGGGAGATCACAAACCTGTCCCTGGATGAAGTCCAACCCAGCGCGTCTCATCTCAGAATCTCCCCCCTTGTCTCTCTTTCTGTAATTAACTCTATATGGAGACGGAGAGAAGAGAGAGACCGCTTTTCCAACAGTTGATGGAGATGTGAATAATGAGAGACATTCTGAGGACAGGCTGGGGTATCGCTGAAATAATGGTATATAGTGTTTCAAAATATACCACTTAAAACCTTATCAAATGTGTGATGTTCTATCACCGCTCTGTTTCGAGATATACAGCTCTGGAAAAGCATTAAGAGACCACTCTATATATATATTTTTTGAAATCTTTTTTAAATCATTCTAAACTCCTGGTTTCATGCTGGTTCTACTGGCAGAAGGCTACACTGCAGTGTGTATGAACAAGGTGAAGCAGGAGACACTGGGAATGACCAGAAACCAGCCAGGTAGAGGGCAGAAGTGACTTTCTAATGGCAGAGATGCCTGTCAACTTATCCGACAGTTTCTCATGAATCGGAGGATGACATCGGAAGCCTGGGAAACATTAAGTGGCGTGAAGGGCAAGGAAGAAGGCCTTCATCATTGAGAAGCAGGGAAGAGCCAGGCTGGAGTTTCAAAAAAAAATTAGATTTTACGCATTTCCATAAACTGAGAATTAAGTGAAAGTAAAAATGTTGCCGTAGCCTCTTAATTTCTCTTCAGAGCTGTATTTTTGGTGTTAAGTTGTGGCACAGGCTTTCCCGTAATACAATTTAATTTTACATAAAATATACTTATGTATCTAAGTAAAAATAAGCAGAGACAGTTGAACGGCGAGGATCGTTTCCACATCATAAAGAACCAGTCTGACTGCCTGGTGTCTATCTTTGATGCTCTAGTCAGAGAAACGCTACTTAACTTTCCTCAGCAGTTGACTAAAGAACCTGGGAAGTTCTTCAATACTTTTATTTTAATCCAGGAACACAGACAAGAAAAGGCAATTAGTTTAATGCAGCCAAGGTGTCACAAGGTTGTAGATATTTCAAGAGCTTAGCGATTTACCATCTGGATAAGGAGGCGAGCCCTTCTGCAAGGCATCCACTGAGCGAGATTTATTATGCTTTTAGTCGTGTTATAAGTGATGAAATCGGAGGTGGCTGCCAGTAAGACGTTTTCCCAAGGACGCCGAGCTGTCATGCCGTTTGTTATCGAGCACATCATCCGCTCGGTTCCCCGTCAATCAAAAGTCAGCGTTCCGTGTCGTGTCAGTGCCAACAGCCGACGGGCGCCTTTTATAAATAATCACAGGTCACACATATGCAGAGGTCGAAACGCCTACATGTCCTGACATGAAGATCTCTGTATTTTCACTTCAGCGTGTAATAACGAATATGCTAGCTAATGTTATGACTCATCATGTATCATTTCTTTACAATTTCGGGGCTATTTTGTTCGCCCCATTCACATTGTACCCGCCAGGAATTCATCATGTTTTCCCCTAACCTCAGCCTAACAGTGATGCGCGCTGAACCGCAGCCGGGTCTCGGTGATTTAGTGCCATACTTTTCCCGCTGTGTCTCGTTGAGCTCAACGGCAGACAGAGGGCAGTAATGACATACAGGTGGCTTCTCAATATCGCAACATGCGTCGAAGAGAGCTGATGATGCAGCGCATTTCCATATCCATAATTTGTGAACACCGGTCCGGGCCGGCCGTATATAGCAGCCGAGCAGCACCGTAAAACACGCCGGTCAGCAGCAGCTTCCTGGCCTGGTTTCGCGGGGCCTGTTGTTGTCCAGAGGGAACTTCCTTTCGCTTTGATTCTCAGAATGAAAGGTTGCAGAATCCAGAGCTGTTATAGAAACTCTTCTCTGTCAGACTGTTGACAAGCAGAATAAAACATCGCCGCCAAGTAGCTTTACGATTTGCAAGAATTCTTTTCACTTGTTTTTTCAGTATTTTTAAGGGTGTTTCAAACCTTTTGTTTTGGGTATATATATATATATATATCTACACACATGCTGTAATCAGCAAAATAACTGTGTAGGTATAACATCGGAGGCTTGAATTCCGCCCCCCAATCTGTGTAAGTGGAGGTTGCATGTCCCTCCCCCCCTGGATTGTGTGGGATTCTTTCAGATACTCCAGTTTCCTTCTTGGGTTTAAAGACAGTTTGTGTGTGTATGTGTAGGGGGGGGGACCAAATGTCCCCACAATGTGATAAAAACCTGTTATTTTGTGGGGACCTTATTTTTCTATTCTTTTTCAAAAAACTAAAAATATAAAGGTCTTGTATTTTGTTTGCTTATTTAAGGTTAAGGTTAGGGCTGGGTAGGGGTTAAGGTTGTCATGTTGGGATTAAGGTTTTTCCCATAGAAATGAATGGAGAGTCCCCACAAAGATATGATAACTGTCTATAAAAGGAATAAAATTATTAAAAAATAAAGGAAATAATCTAATCTTAATGATTTTGCAGAAAAAAAGCTGAGTTATAAGGAATAAGCTTCCCAGGGGACATGTATATAAATATAAAAATGACATGTGAGTGTCCTGACCGTTTGACAGACAGAAGCATGCATTTTCATCTACATTGTACTTACAGGACCTGATTATATGTGAACATATCCCCGCATATGCCGAGATAATGAGAAGAACCCTTAACCTCAAGGGCATAACTTTGGGTTGAGCTTGGGGGGGGTTGAAGTCTTCACCCATTTAAGGGGGGTCCAGGGGTTTTTTAAATCTGCATTCTCCCCCCACCCATTCGCCAATACGCCCGTGCTTTGATGTATAAAAAGCAAGCATGTCAGAGAGACATGGAACTAACCCAAAAACATATCACTCCATTTTACATGACAGTTGAAGGGCTCTAGTCTATGGGCCGCGGACCGGTGCCGGTCCGTGAGAGGGTTCCTGCCAGTCCGTGGAGCCTCGCTTCTGCACCAATCAAAATTCAGTCAGTTCAGGTGAGCTATTATAATAATAATAGTAATAATAATAATAATAATAATAATAATATCTATCTATAGCAATAATATCTATCTATCTATCTATCTATCTATCTATGTGGATACGCATCCGGGGGGGGGGGGGGGTTGGGGTTGGGGGCGGTCGTTTATGCAGGGTCCTGCAGCCCCAAAGCCTGTCATGACTGGTCCCCAAGATAAACGCTGCTCTAGTCTATAGCGCAAAAAGAGGGGCATAAGTAGGTAAAAACGCGAAGCTCCTTTAGCAAACAAATGTCTACTAGTTAAAGAAAACGCTCTGCCCCATCAATCTCATTCATAACCTCAGTCATCAAGCAAACCACCTTAACCCAAAATGATCTAGTTGATTTACTGCAGTATTTTGTATCCCACGGTCAGGTTCTGTGTTCGCCTCATGATTCATCCTGGGGTCTTCCTTCAGTCCGAAAGGGAAAATGCGTTATCGTAAATTGCCAAAAATGTGTGATTGATTGCTACTTTGTCTGGTGTCTGTCTTACATAATTTAGTTGTCAATTTTAATGCTTGAATTAAAATATTTAAAAATAGAACAGCTATGGTACTATTAATTTTAATTTCATAGCTAAAACTTAGTTTGACATATAGATATATAAACAGTTTTTTTCTTTTAATTTGCAGTTTGCAGAAGGTGTTTCGACGTTGTTGAAAATGTGTGCCTGAAACTTCAATCAGTCATGTACTGGGATTTTCCATTTATAGGCCAAGACAGTCCACAGATCATTAGCCTAACAGACAAAATAGGTGGCAAGTCTGTAAATGAAGTATTAACTTATGCAGAACACATGTTGGCTAACTCGGTGAGCTGCAAAGGAGCTAAAGTCACATTAGAGGGAAGAAATCTCTGCAGTGAAATCTCAATTCAACAAAAAAGTAGAAGAAAAATCAGCAGCTCTTCCCACATTAGTCCAAGTTCACATTTTGAAAAACAACAGAATCCCTCGTCTTTACAATCTCTGATTGTATGATATATAGCACAGAATTTTACAGTTGCCAAAAATGGTACCTTAAGATCATAAAATGAATACATTGTCTTTGAATTTGTAGTGCTATACTTGGGTGTACCATCTGGTTCATGTTATGCATAGCAGTAGAAAGGTAGGTTATTGTAAGTGGTTGAAAATGTACTAGATGTGTAAAATTTTTCTATTGTCCTTCTAAACCTGTGTATAACCATCACACACCCTGTTCATATTTATGTTAAGGCTCATCGAAAATAAATTATTGGTTTTCCTTGCTGCAACTGACTAATAAGGTTAATGTTCCAATAAGAATTTTCATGATTGTGTGTGTTTTTCTCCTACAAAGAATATGAGAAGATGCTTCTCATCCATTTGCTGCAGAATGCCGCTACCTTGTGTATATTAAGTTCTGGAGCACCTCCGGTCGGAAGGCGTGAGCTGAAGAGGAAGGCCGTCATTGAGCTCTCTGCATTGGCGCCATTGGCTGTGAGCGAAACAACAGGGAGGACCCCTTCTGTCACACATGCCAACACGCAGACACAGGGATGGCTGTCCGCGGCCGGCGGCGCGCTAATCTGCTCCGCCACACGAATCGGTAAACCGCGTGTCGGGCCGCGGTCCAGCCTCTCGAGCCGAGCGAAGAGGGAGAGCCGTGATTTTTGTGCCACTTGAAGCTGAACACGGTGCCTGCAGTTTTTTCCTAATGGCAAAATTGCGGCATAGAGACTGACTGGATGCGTGACCTTTCAATGTCAAATATACCAATTCTGCAGCAGCATTATTTAGAACATGTGACTGGTGATTACAGGGAAATACGCAGTCCTTCAATTATTTCCTTTTATTTATAAAAAATGGCTCCACTGAGCCTGACGTTTAAATTATCTCTTAAAATACAGTGTTCTTTTCATCATCGACAGATAATTACTCACTGCTGACTATGGCTGTATATTTAGAAATGGTGCTATTTTGTCCAGATAACAAAAGTAGCTAATTGGTTTTTTAATATGTGTGCTTTTGCTGCTCATATATGAGGGTAATGAATACAGATTGGACCAATGCTTTACTCTCCCACATTAAATACTTGCAGGAAACTTGCTGGGTAACAGGTAATCAGTACTGACGTCACAGCAGTAATATTACTAGACTGACACAGACTAAGACCCAAACCCACACTGCTACAACCTACACTGCTGTCAGGCATAAAGTTTAGTCTGCTGATTTAACAAGCTGGGCAGAAATAAGGAACCGATCAAACTTTCAGGGGAACCAATCAAAGTCTCAGGGGAACCAATCAAAGTCTCAGGGGAACCAATCAAAGTCTCAGAGGAACCAATCAAACTCTAGTATCAACCCTAGAGGTTGACTTCATTGTCCAAGCGAGTTCATATAGGCACGTTAAGCTAAGTTCTCAAACAGTAATGGCATAAATCTGGCTGTTTCTACAATCTGCTTGAGTGATCTCTACAAGTCGTGGCTGAATCTTGCTTTTTTTTCCAAGGCATAAAAATCATTTCTACCATTTTATCTGGATTTATGAATTCATTTACTGTGTCCTTCATGCAATACCTTCACCTGTATAAATCAACTTAAATTTCATCTGGAGAGAATATTTAACTTAAAGGTCAGCATAGTGTTATAGTGTGGCTCGGTACACTGTACCAAACAATAACTTGAACTTGTCCTTGGTTTAAAGGATAATTGATTCAAACAAACATTATAAATTTTGACAGCTTGCAACGGAATTGGTACTGTAGCCAATTATTCAAATTTTTTATGTTCCTGGCATTATTCAAACACAACATTAACCTTTTAGCAATCATAATGAAATTGAAAGGGTTCAGACTCAGACTCCATCACAGCAGCCCCACCACCGAACAGGTAATTTGATATTTTATTTAAGGATATATTTCTGGAGACAGATATTGTATTAAATAATGGTGTCGTTTTCAAGTGTCAGTAAAGAAAGAAGAACCTTCTGCCACTGTCATTTGTTTTTTAAAATAGATAATGTCGGGAAAACTAACCTTTAATAGCTTAATATCAGGTATGTGTTTCGTTAGCATGCTACGTGCTGCTAATTAAATAGCATCCCCGTTTGCGTCCCTAAGCTCTTTTGAGGCTAAAGCGGAAAATTTAAGTGCAAATGTAATTGCAGAATTGTTTACGAAATACGCAAAGCAGGCCTACATGTGAATGAAAGTGCACATTTTAAATGGTGTCCTGCTTCACTAACCAATGGCAGGAATGGAGCAATGGGCCCTTCATTGCAGCTTCTTTCGGGTGTTCTTCAAGAATATAAAAATATGCAGCACACGATATCAGAACAGATGACAAGCAGTGCAACGAGTTAATGAAAGCAGGTAAATAAATAAAGGAAAGTATGCTGTGCTTGTTTTATATGGCACGACAAACGCTTATTCATAGCTGGAAAATATTTCTCGCTCGTCTTTGTGAATCCATGCAGCCCAAGAGGATGTACTTCTGCGTGTTTATATAAGTAGCAGAAGTGTATTACATTAACCAAATTGTGGTAAGAAGCCTGTTACTTACTGCTGGTTTCTCGGTATTCGCACTTGACCATACTTGTGTTCCGGGGTAGCCGTTTTACGTCATCTTTCATTTAACTTTTTTTTCTTTAAATGCCAATAATAATGGATGCTAAGCACTAGCTTTGATGTGTTAGCACTCTCCTGCTTGTCTTATACAGAATTATTGGACCCGTTCCAATACTCAAGAATGCAAGCACAAAGGTTGGGAAAAATCCCTAGATGTCAGTCTTGCCTCGCCCCAGATATCAGGGATACTTTGGTTGCATCCTTGCCAAATGAGACCAATCCCGTGATTCATTGTGCCCCAAGTTTGTTTGTGGAGGGCGAGTTAGCAAGACTGATCTTGCCAAGACCGCAAGTTTGACGCGTTGTTGGTATTGAGAAACACTCACTGCATTATGCCAGGTCATCTGATCCATTTTCATACTCAAGCAAATCCCTCCGGTAGGTCTGATATTAGCGACTTGGTTAGCTCATTGGTAATAATGTGTTTTCCATTTAGCAGTGCCAGGGCTTGCGGTTCAAGCACCATATTTGCTAGCTGAGGCAGTACGTACTTTGTATTCTTTCAACTTAATAGCAGCAAACAATCTTGGCTTTTAATGTTGCGTGCTTTTTCCGATATCGACACGGGGGAACGTGTTTAATCAAGCTAGCCAAATATAGAAGCACTTATCTGTGACATTTTCAGCGCATGTGTGTGTATATGCATTTGTGCGTAGGAAAGCTATTTCATGAACATATTCTGCGTAAACATCGTTGGATATTTAGGACAGTACAATTGGTGTAGATCAGTTGAAAATAATAGCTAAGATATGTAATTGTTTATTATATTTCTATGAAATATTACTGTTAAAAATACGTCATACGGGGCACGTTATACGATAGTATATGATACACCTGACATTTATAACCCACTTCCAGTTCAGTTTAGAGGTCAGAACTTGTACTTCATTACAACATGGTAACTTCTCAAAATCAGTTAACAATAATGTCGGTTGTTTTTTTTCCCCATTATTGTGTTTTTTCCCTCCTTTTTTCCTGGCAAGTGATTCTAATAAATTCCTAAAATGTGCATCTTGGCCCAATGTCATGCAGGGCAGAAGGTAACCGGATTGCTGGGGTAATGCTTTGCATTAGACTCCATTACAGGAAACTCTAAAACTTGAGCGGTGAATGTTTGCAATCTCGTTAATATTGATTTCTGTGATGTTAGAGCCAACCCCGACCTCCTCCCACCCTGCCACCCCCCCCCCAAAAGCTCTGGACCGGGGGGGTCGCTGTCTGCAGAGAGTTGAAGTTGGTGGCTGTTTAATCTTACACCTGCATGGGAGTCTTGATGCTCCTTCTTCAGGGGTCATTTCTGCTCCCTGGGGCCTGAGCCGTCAGACAAATAAAGGTGCACAAAATGTTCAATTTTCAGTACGACGGGGCTATAATATTCTCCCCTCAGTACAATTTCTTTGTCTCTATGTACATTATGTAAATAATGTATTTTCTCTTACCCAGAATACTGTGCTGCTTTTCTGCTAAATGGTGCGCAGAGCCAGCATGTTACCACAAAAGACCATTGCAAAATACCTCGCCAGTGAATGGGCCTGAACTAAGCAGATTGGTGCTTTTTGAGACTTTGATTGGATAGCAAGGGGTTTTGTTTTTCATTTTCAGAACGCTGGTCTTATGGAACTCGGTAAAGGATCGAAAGGAAAGTTCATTCTTTCTCATTATTCGGCTGTTGGAAGATAAATGGGATTTAATTTAATTTAATTTAAACATTCATTTTCATAGTACGAGGCTGCTGTAGGGAGCTCTGCCACCTTTTGGGATTTTATTGTTACCTACTGTGGTTACGTTAACAGCATAAAGGACAAAGGGATGGATTTCAGCTACTGACAATCAAAAAACAACTTCCTCTCTTTTGATAGCTAAAATTACTATATTGCCCATTATTCATTTTCATTTCCTGTATGTGGACTATTTTTATTAAGTTGAGTATCTTTTTTTAGTCATTTTTACGGTATATCATTCGCATGCTTTCAAATGGAACTTAAGAACACCCAACCATTTCTTGCTTATACAACAATCAAAATGATGGCAGCTTCCAGTTAAACCCTAAACTGAGAAACTTTGCTCATAACAGCACAATTTTGGCATGTTTTTAGCGCTTTTCTACTCTTACGAGTACTCAAAGCCTATCCTGTGGAGTAGAGGGGCAAAGCAAGGAACAACCCAAAATGCAACGCATCGCAGGGCACGCTCACACTTATGGACAATTTGGAAACGCCAGTTAAGCACAGCAAGTTTTTTGGACTGGGTGGGGGGGCTGACAAACCATCAAAGCACAAGAAAAACTGAACTGCTCAGCCAAGCACAGGAGCCTCTCAGTTTTTAAGTAGCTTGTAAAACCTGAAGTAGCTGGAAGTGTCCTTCCTGACGTGACGTGACCAATGACCTGTATCTCACCATGCCTGTTGTTCATCTTTTGTGGCCACATATCCCACAGTGATCTACTCTACCAGCATAGAAATTGGGCACCGTTTAATATCTTGAGGATCTAGTCCTTAGCATGTTTTCCCCATTAAAATCTCTGAGTCATTGTCTGTTATGTCAGAAACAAGAATAGCATTTCGACGCATCGCTTACTGACAAATCGTGGCGAATCACACGGCTGATCTAACCATTCATGAGTCATGATCACTTTTACACGAGGAGACAATAGCCTAATAACAAATGCACCATATTTATACTTGGTTTTTTGTTTTAACACCAGCCACCAAATTCTTTTTAGTGACTGGATCATAACTTGCTTTATATAACATTCAGTGTAATGCAAATCTTATAACATTCTTATAACTATTTGCTTCATCCAACTGTATCTTGGGCTGAAATAATTAATTTTAAGATCCATTATTTTGTGATCAATTGTTATATCCTCGTGGCTTGTGTAGATGAATGATTTCATAACAATTGTACGCAGCACTTCAATATCGTGATTTATAACGGCTAAGCTGCTCCATCACCACTCGTTATTTGTTTACTTTCCTCCGGCACGATGATTAATTCTCTATAAGACAAGCAGGAGAGTGCTAACACATCAAAGCTAGTGCTTAGCATCCATTATTATTGGCATTTAAAAAAAAAAAAAAGTTAAACTTATGGGAAAAAGTTACATTATGTATTCTTAGCATAGAGATACAGTAGCGTTAGCTTAATTTGATGTGGCTCCATTCCATTAATATACATAACCAGTGAAAAGTCTGGACATCCCTACTGAAAATCATTTGTTTTTCGACAAGATAATGACTCTAAGAACAGCCTGAGCTTATGTATGATCTTGTGAACCAGATGACCCGGTCCCCACGATCCCCTGGTCTAAACGCTAAAGATCTGGGTTGGGATTAGTTGAATTGAAGAGTAAGAGCAAGGTGGCCAGATTGCGGCCAGAACTTGTGGAAGCTCCTTCAGGACTGTTGGAGGAGCATTCGAGGAGGCTACAAGTGGTTGAACGATTTCCAGAGGTCTGCAATGCTGTCATCAAAGCAAAAGGGGGCTATTTCGAGGAGTCCAAAATTTGAAGATATTTAGTGATTGTGGACACTTCACTTGGAGGTTGCAGTGTTTGATATGTATCACTTAATTGCCTTGAAGCCTTTGACTATAAGAAGTATAGCATATCTAAAATAGAAACAAATGCATTACAAGCAGGCGTGTCCAGACTTTTAACTGATTCCGTACAACAATATGGGAGAATATCACTTATACAAAAGATAATGGATTAATTTAGGAACAGACTTAGAACGTGAATTACTGAAAATGTGCCATGATGAGAGAAATGAAGGGGAAGGTAAATACAAGATGAGCGAAACAGATCTGGGCCAAGTACAGGCCTGACCATGAGACCATAGACATAGAGTAACAGAGAAGAGGAAAGGAGGTAGAAGAGGGTTAGAGTAGAATAATACGGTAGTTTTTGGGTGGTGTGGTGGTGCAGTGACTAGCTCTGTTGGTTCCTAGCTCTGTCGGTTCCTAGCTCTGTCGGTTCCTAGCTCTGTTGGTTCCTCGCACTGTCGGTTCCTAGCTCTGTCGGTTCCTAGCTCTGTCGGTTCCTAGCTCTGTCGGTTCCTAGCTCTGTCGGTTCCTCGCACTGTCGGTTCCTCGCACTGTCGGTTCCTAGCTCTGTTGGTTCCTAGCTCTGTTGGTTCCTCGCACTGTCGGTTCCTAGCACTGTTGGTTCCTGCCTCTGAGACCAGGGTTCTAGTCTCTGCCATGGTTCTGTTACTAAAAGGGTACAGTATGTCCCTACTTTATGATTGTTCCCCAAGGTACAAAAAACATTAATGTACCTCCAATGGTGCAAAAATGTTCCGATGAGTCTGATTCTGTATCTTGAAAGGTATATTCAGCTGCGGCTAGGGTGCATTTGGTAGACTCGTGAGAGTACAGCCCCACTAACAAATAATTGTACCCTGAAAGGTACAGATTGATACTTTTTTTGTCTGACCGTGCGTGTGAATTTTGCATGTTCTCTTCATGTCATCGTTGGGTTTTCCTTAGGTACTCCAGTTTCCCCCCACGGTCCAAAGACCATGTTGGGGTGAATTGGAGTTACCAGATTTCTCGTAAGTGTGCATGAATAAGTGTGCCCTGTGGTGGCTTGGTGCCCCATCCTGTTTAGGTCCCTGTCCTGCACCCATAGCTTCCTCCATATACTCCGGACCCGTGATGGCATGTATAGAGGAAGGATGGAAAACTCTCTCTGTACAGAGTCTGCATGTTGACCGGATACTGCAATCACTGCCCAGAGCATCAAGCGTACTTTAAAACAGGCTTTTAAAATTGGTCGGACGGTCACAGGACTATTAACATCGAATGAATGCCTCAGTAACATTATAAATGATGCCACTGCTGTTAGCTTTTATTCAAGGTTCCCTTCTGCTTCCATCGATGAAGGTCAAGTCTGTGTTTCTTGTATAATATTCAGCATGTGGTTCAACAAATTTCCTCTAGAATAATTCCTCAGTTGGGGCGGCATGGTGGTGCAGTGGTTAGCAGTGTTGCCTCACACCTCTGGGACCCGGGTTTGAGTCTCCGCCTGGGTCACATGTGTGCGGAGTTTGCATGTTCTCCCCATGTCGTCGTGGGGTTTCCTCCGGGTGCTCCAGTTTCCCCCCACAGTCCAAAGACATGCTGAGGCTAATTGGAGTTGCTAAATTGCCCGTAGGAGTGCATCCGTGAGTGACTGGTGTGTGAGTGTGCCCTGCGATGGGCTGACCCCCCACCCTGGGTTGTTCCCTGCCTCATGCCCATTGCTTCCGGGATAGGCTCCGGACCCCCCGCGACCCAGTAGGATAAGCGGTTTGGAAAATGGATGGATGGCTGGATAATTCCTCAGTTTGCAACGTGCCTGTGGCATATCATGACAGTCGCGCCATAAGTCTACAAACAGAACATATTCGTCTACAAAATCAGCAACAAACCGATTTGTTTGCAAAATTACCAATAAGTAGCCCACAGTTAAATATGTAAGTATATGTCTGTATTGATTTTGGAGAAGATTGTTTTAATGCAGCCTGACTGCTTTATTATATATTCAGAAACATAAATCCAGACTCCACACATGACATACAACATTTAGCTACGGCACTGAATAAATAGAGTAGAAATAATAAGTTTATTTGTCCAATTATTTGTGAATAGTACCAGTTCCACTGCAGTACTTCTATTCTAGAAGTAATATAATTCTTTGATTCTAGAACTGCTGTTGTGAAGAAAGAGTCACTGTTAAAAATCAATGAATTTGAACAGCGGCATTTTCTAATTTGTTTATACAAATCATTAAATCCAAAGTGACTCATCGATTCCAATCAAAATTTAAAGTACGTCTGAGCTGTGTAGGTATTGTTTTTAATTGTGTTGTGACTTGAAAGGTGAATCAATCCTAAATTACTGACCAAGAAATCCCCAAGGATCAAAAGGTCGAGTTGTCATTTTGTGGAGCCTTACACATTCCTTGACTCGGACTCAAAGAGCAGTTCATGAGAGTGACTTTACTTTTACTTAAATACCACAGAAATAGTCCATAAGCACTTTTCCATGTACACGATGGTTGAAAGCAGGGTGATATCAGTACAAAAGTAGTTTTAATGCTGCTGAGATGAATAAAAGTGATATTTGTACTCTCTCTGTAATTCTTGTCTTGTATTGTGAAAGTTTTTGAAGTGCACCCACTTCTAGCGACGAGTGGGAAAATATACAGACGCATGAAAATTTTCAGAAAACGGAAACTGAAACCGGAGAAATGACAAAATGCAAAGAAGCTATACAAATTTTATTAGCTCTTGCGAGCTGCGCAGTGTGTGACAATGTAACGCCTTTGCGCGGAAGTCGCTGGGTGGTAGCAAATGTAAAAATAAGTCGAGGTTCATAACGGGCGCACTGAGGAGCACGGAATCGTGCATTTTTTTAATGCAAGGGAAACAATGAAGAGTTTGAAGTCGGCCCTTAAAATGAAATCGCTCCCCATTTTAAACACACTCCGGTTAAACATTTGGCCATTTCTGACATTGTCTTTAAGAGACTTCTTGACTGGTGGGACAGTTTACCATAACAAATTACGCTGCAGTTTAGATCAGTGATGAAGGATTTACTACCTCAATGTCTCATGTGTTATGGGGCCTCTTGGCACAAATCCCTAACCTTATTGCTGAAATAAATATATATTTAAAAAATAAATGATTAACTTTTCTGTTAATAAGAAATACCAGTCACAGTTTTAATATAACAGTAAGTAACGTGTAGGTTTCGATGACTGGACTGCTAACTGTGGCATATTGATCGTATCCTTACTTAGAGAACCCCTTGGGTAGTGGAGATGTTTCAGGTTTGATCTGGCTTCTTGGACACCAGAGGAAGAGGAGCAGCTCGAGTAGGAAGAAGAGCGGAGGAGGAGAATGAACTTGGGGAGAAAAGGATGTGGGAAGCTACCTTGTGAAAATTGTAATTTTCTGCTGAAGTCTGTTTTTTTGTTCACAATCTGAATAAATCACACGTTTCTATGCCTGATCGCATTACAGGCATGTATGTTTGTATCACATACATGAACCATTCGTTTCATTCCATTGTACCGGAGATTAAAGCATAAAATATTATGCCCAATGCAAACTTGCATTTAAAATTTCTGAATAAAGGAGTAGAGATTTTCATAATCGTTTAAAGATCATGCAAAGGTTACTGAACAGAAGGTTAATTCAATTAGGGAAGAACCAGTGACCTATAGTCAAGATTATATTGATTATATATTGATATTTATTTTTCTACACATATAATTTCATTAGAATGGATTTTAAGAGTCTGCATGATCGACGTATTACCATGCTGCTATGCAGAGTAACAGTCAGAAACCATCCTCAAATAAAAAAAAAATGACAAATGGGAAGAATATTATAGTTACTAAAAAGTAAAAAAAAAAAATCTTTTAAATAAGCTTTTTTTTAATATATATATATATATATATATATATATATATATATATATATATATATATATATATATGGCCAGAAGTCAATCAGCTGCTCAATCGAAGAAAATTCCTCAAGAGCACAGCTGGAGAAAAGTTAGCTAAAGTTAAATGCATGTTAAATGATAAAACTCTTTAGGAAATGATTGTGTAAATGGCTGACTAATGATTTGATTAGCTTGGATTTGATTTCCCGCTGCTTACATTAAGCATTTGCAGGTTAAAACTTCAAATCTTCCTATAACCTATATTATGTGCATAGAATTTGTAACGAGTAGCTAGAACAGTGCGTATGACTTATGGTGCAGGTAAAACGGGCTCGTTTACAGTAAAAAAAAAAATCATTCAACTTGTACCCGGATTTAGATTTTCGTAGAATGGCTTTTTGATTATTGTTTATTGGCAAAAAAACACCGTGGCATTAATAGGTAGAATGCGATAAGCTACGGGACATCGGTCACGGTAATTATAAAGGGGTTTACGGTGTCGAGGGAAGCGAGGCATGAATATGGCAAACAGCGCGGAAAAGGAGAAACAGAGGTTAACCTGTCACATCTGCAGGGTTGGAAAAATAAGCATCAGGTGACTCTGAATGTCAAGGAATTGGAATTTCGCAACGGGAAGCTGGTGTTCGTCCTCCTCTTTCACCTGACTTTTCTTATAAGGGATACATGGACATCAAAAATGTATTTCCTGTGCTGTTGTCACATCAGTAAATTCCAATATAATTATGGACTTCTGTTCACTGACGTCTGATATATGTACATACTGCAGGGTTATCTTAAACGATAATTTCATCTGGTGCCAGCGGAGAAAGGTACTCTGACTTATTAAACGAAGGTCTCGTTTGTTATTAGAAAAATAAAAGGCATTAAGAAATGGAAATGAATAGCTTGGCTTTCTCATTAGAGAAGATATTAAACAGTAATAAGTCAGTGCACGCGCTAAGGCGGCTAATGCACAATGCATAAACTGAATTGCGCTCTTTAGATAATAAACAGTGGTGAGTGTTTTAATTTCCAAACTGTGCTACCCTATTTTAATAACAATGCTAATTACCTCTGATAATAGTAAAGGTTTAAACGGGCAAAAGACTTTAAAACACAGTATCTCGGGCTGAAAAATATTCTCCATGCTACGGTTTTTTAATTATTTTTTTTGCGTGTTTTTTTTTTTTTTTTTACTGCAGTTGGAATGAAAATCAAATTTGGCTCGCGCCAAAGGTCTCACTTCAGGTGCAAGCGTGCATTCCTGCACGTGGGCTGAGGTGACGCTGTTGCCGATAAATCCCTCGCTCCTTCCACTGCTTCCAATTAACCCCTTAGATGCATTTAGATGAAAAAAATCAGAGTCTAGTGGTGCCCAGGTTCCCCAGAGTCTTACCAGCCTGAGGAAGAGTCAGTTGTATCATAGACCCAGAGTTTTCTGGCAGAACGGCACTCAGGAATCCACCCCGAAGCAATATCTCCCTCCCCCCCCCCCTCCCCCCGTGTGCCTTGCTTGAAAGATAGCTCACTTCCAGCCTTTGGTGGGGGCGGTTAGTCTGCTGGGATCCAAGCTCTTCTCCAACACCAGGTTAAACATCTGAGATACAGCCAGAGGTGCAGAGGATTTCCCTTTATTCCACCGTGTTACCCCGTGCCCTTAATATCAAAACCCAGAGTTAAGGAAGAACTTAGAGAAGCGACGTGAGCCGTAATCATTGTGCAGTTAACGTTTGAATGAGCAGGGGGTGAAATTTAACATTTTTTTGGAATATATCCCATTCTTAACTTCAGAAAGTTTTACCGTTGGCTTAACTTACAAATTATGAGGAGACAAAATTAATAGGTTTTGTGCTTCAAATCTTCGAGCACGCCCTTGCTTTTAGCCCGACTTGATTTTGTAGGGATTTCTTTACTGCCGAATTTAATGGTTCAATCGTGGTTTGATCGGGGCACTCAATTTTGGTATAGAAAATAGAGGGGCTTTTCAATTGGCCCACAAAGTGAAAAGTCAGATTGGTATCTGAAAATCAATAGCGAATTTCAGGTTGCTACCTTGCTGTGTCGTGACACTCCGGGGGCCATGATGCAACGTCCAGGGCTGGAGTTGTGTCGGTCGAGATGGGGGGGACGTCCGTTAAGCACTTTCTTCAGTCGAAGGGAGCTCAGCACCCTGGAGAGCAATCGGCTAGCCTTCCCACTCTGACATGAGCTGGCTTTCGTCTCTTTTCTCTGTCACACAGCCTTTAGGGACTGTGCGACACATGCTGTCAGATGTATGAATCCCAGCTAAACTCACCTGTGTTTAACGTCACGAGTAAACACCAAGGGTTAAGAAATCCTCAAGCGTATAAGACCACCAGGTTTCTTGCATGTGTGTCCCGACTGCTTTTGATTTAATTAAAATTAAGCTTTATTTACGTTTTGTACCCGAACAGGAAACTGCAGCGTGTTCTTTGGTCTCGTCATGCTCTCCATTTTTACCGTGGAAAAAGTGAAGCGCGTAGTCGGAGCGCAGGGTCAGCTGTCCATCCGGCAGCCTAGAAGCATTTTTACAGGGGTTAAGGACCTTGCTCAAGGCCCTGCTGGAGATGCGGCTACTCTGTCGAGCATGGGATTTGAACCGACGACCTTCCGAACACAAAACAAAACTGAAACGAAACTGAAAAGACATTTTCATCCTGAAAGTAAGCACATGTACTCATATCTATCAATCTTCCGTACCTGCTTATCTTGTACACGGTCAAGGTGAGCCAGGGGGCTACCCCAGGAAATGGGGGCTACCCTGATTGGGATGTCAGCACCTTGCAGGGCACACACTCAATTACACACCGTA
The DNA here is from genome assembly GCF_023856365.1 of Brienomyrus brachyistius. Taxonomy (NCBI): domain Eukaryota; kingdom Metazoa; phylum Chordata; class Actinopteri; order Osteoglossiformes; family Mormyridae; genus Brienomyrus; species Brienomyrus brachyistius. Next base: position 2,749,267 of record NC_064557.1, on the reverse strand, counting down.
TCCAATATAAAGACACTAATCCACATAGCTGTGTGCTCTTGGGCTATAGGAGAAAGCGCCATCAACACAGTGTCAAGAGTGAACATTGGAACAACGGTTTGAAGGTGTGAGATCTCTGCTGAGCCATCATGCCACTCTATATGCATTAATAGACCACAGGAAATTACATTTATACATATTTTGTTATCTGCAAGCACAGAATATAAACAAACAGAAATAAAACCGCAATGGGAGCAATAATGTCGTAAGTGCAAAAAGGGGGTTGATGGATCTACACACCGATCACATGCCTACTGATATCAGCTCCGTCATCTGTTTACACGCCGAAAGAAATATTGAATCCTCGTAATCTGAAATCCAAACATTCCCCAGCAGGTTACCAGGGAAACGTGGATGTGTATCTGCCTCTAACCAGCCACTGAGTCACTGGGTGTTTTTTGGTTACTATGCAGTAGGATATCCGGGGGGGGGCAGGTTTGGTTCTGCGAGGCCGGAGCGTGTCGAGTTTGCGCTCGTCGGCGGACGCGGAAAGCAGCCAAGCGGCCAAGCGGGAACTTGGCCAGCGTAAGAGCTAGGACAGCCAGTGGTGCTCTGCCGGACGGCAGGAGGCGAGGAAGCGGAGTTCGCAGCACGAGGCTGGGAGGCTGCTGTCCCACCTACCACGTTCTCTGACGGCCGCACCTGCCATCAGCCAGGGCCCAGTACTCTGCTGCTTTTATTGACTACACTCTCAATATGATTCTTCCTGGATGCTATACTGTCACATTCAGTCTCCCTTAAATGGAAAGTTTTCATCATACTGTTAATTTCATTCGTAATTTTAGATTCTAGTGGAAAGACTGGACAGTCTAATATTGGATGCTTTCTTCTGACGTTTGTTCTTCTATAAATAGAAAATTTTATTCTTTGTTTTTTTGTTTTAACTCTGCTATAATTTGAAATGAGTTCATCACAGTACAGTACAGCCTAATATAATGTACTTTTAATTATATTGCACAGCTTGTACTGTTTGATTCCTTTATTCTATTATTTTATTTCTATCTGTATTTTCTTAATTTATGTTCTTGTTCTTTTATGTTGTTTATGAATGTATGCACCGATACTGTCAAAACACATTCCTAGTATATGCAGTTGCAGCTGACCAATAAAGTGAATTCTGATTCTGTTTCTGATTCTGGTTCTGATTCTGGTTCTGATTCTGATTCTGGTTCTGGTTCTGATTCTGATTCATTTCTTAGTGCAACATTTTTGCGGGAAAACTGGGCAGTACAGCGGCACCCTTCCTGGATACCGTCTTGTGACATTTGTTCGCCCATAAATGGAAAGTCTTCTTCGTTTCGTTTCCAGGGGCACCTGACCCTGCACTCACCCCCCCCCCCCCCAAGCTTCGTTCTCACCCATAAGTACGTGCCTCAAAAAGACGAGCGAGAAGGGAGAAGCCTCCCAGTGTACCTGACCTTGTACATGTGAAAAGGGCATATAAAGTATCATGTAATTCCATTTTTATTTCATATTTTAGGAGGAAGACTGGGCCGTGTAACAGGGGCTTCCTGGATGCCTTATTTTGACATTTGTTGTCTTGTAAATAGAAAGTTTTGTCTTTTTTTTTTCATTGTACCGTTAATGTCATTCTTATTATGATGATATATTAGCGGCATGGCGGCGCGACACGGTGGGGCTCGTACTGCTTTCTCGTGACATTTGGTCTCCTGTAAGTGTGCCCCGTGGTGATAGGGCCATGGAGAGGTCATCGTGCGGCGACGGTCCCCACGGGTCACGCCCGTCTGCCTTCGCACGTGCTGCCCGCTCCTCGGACAGCTTCTCGATTTGAGGGAATCCGATCTGGCAGGTGGACTGACATCTGGGTAATTGCACGCTCGGCGAGCAGCGTACGCTGAGAGCGCCGGGGAGCATGCGCCATTCTGAACCTCAGCTCGCATCCCTGTGCCCCCCTCCACTCCCCCCCCCCCACCTCCCACCCTCCCCCCACCTTCTCTCCACCCCCCGTCTGTCACAGCAAAAGGAGCATTTGTAAGATCGACGGGAGGCTTTAGCCTGACAGCTCCCCTGCTCCCCATCACCAGACACGTAGAGGTTCAGAACTGTCATCGTCGGCCTGTCGCTCTTACGTAAGCCGCTATCCTACAGCGCGCTCAACAACAGCCATCCCGAGCTACATTTCAGAATAAATAAAAAAGATCCCGGCAATCTGATGTTTACTACACATCCTACAGTTTTCTGGACAATAAAAAAAAAAATGCTGTTTGCCGTTTCGTAATATTCCGCATAACCCAGTCCTGTAATCTGTTCACTCTTGACACATTTTCCACAAATATAGTTGTTTTTGCTGGTTTGAACGCATAAGAGTCCACGCTGTTTGAAGCCGTCAACAATGCCTATATATAGTTCACGGTGATTGGCTGAAACGATTGGCTTGAAACTCTCCAAAATGACGGAAATAGATTTCTATCGCTCATTAAATGCGCGCTAGTGAATTTGTCCAGCCTTCCAGCCCTTGAATCCTTGGATGGAGTAAGTGTATCATGCAGGGAGCAGCTGCGGATAATAGGAAACAGCTTTTTTGAAATGATGTTGAAAAGTACAGCTCGGTGCCTCCGCAACCTGATGCAAATATGTCACACGGCTAGAATGCAGATGGCAAATTTTAAGCGAACTGCTACGGAGAGGAATTTGTTCGCAGCTGACTCTGGGGCGAACAGCTGATACCAGAAAAGAGGGATTTACCTTGATTATTGCTCTTGCCTGGAGCTCAGATGAAATTAGACGTTTGGAAAGGGGGCCGTTCAAAAATCCATATTAATATTTTGCTTTTATTATATTATTCATACCAACCTACACTAAGTGAAACACATTTCCAGCCCACACTATGGGCGGCTGAGAGACCCCTTGAACATAATAGGTGGTTGAACTATCAATCAAGTTGACCTTATTTGACATTCGTGTCCATTTTCTTTCTTCATTTGGAGCTTTAGCTTAAACTAGCTATTCACCTGTTACCGGGCCAGTTATAATGACACGGTTTAAATCAATTAGCATAAAGCGGAGGTTCTCTGGCGCGCCATTGAATTGGGCAAAGTCAAATGAAGACGAGCTTCACAGAGACTCATGTCTTTAGATGCGTGACGCATTCCATTTATCTTAGGTGTCTAATCGTGTGCCTGCCTGACTGCTTCCTTTACCTGTGCTTATCATCCACTTACATTTTGCATTCTCCGACGACTTCATGAATCATGTCATGGTTTCAGGCCCTTAAGTACCCCCCAGGGAAAAAAAAAAAAGAGACAAGAAGTGTTCAGTGGATTCGAGGGCTTTCGAGGGACATACTGGTCGAGTCCAGCCGTCGCGGTGTCGTTCGATACAGGCCAGGTCGCGGATGCCTCGCTAATCCTCCAAGGCCTCGTGTCACCAGGAAGCTTTTTCGCTCCTTTGAATTTCTTTCTCGGCGTGCTCTCATGCGGATGACATTCCATGTCACGCTGCAGTCATCCCCCAAGTGTGGTTCGAGATCAGGAGGTGACCGTTTTTTTTTTTTTTTTTTTTTTTGCCCAGAATTCATAAATCATTCAGTGCGACTCGAGAAAGAGAGCAGCGCAGAGGGACATGAATGGGGAACGGGGGAAGCAATAAATCCAGGCCTTTCTCTCATATCCGATTTTATGACATCCAAAGGTAGAAAGCTGCCCTTTTTTGAAACTTGATTTCCCGCTGTGCTACCGCCACTGCTCTGCTTTCGGTTCCAGTGGTGATTCGCCCAAACTGGGCTGTAGGTCCTTGCGATCACATGACGTCGTTAATATCGAAGGGGTACGGTTACCCAAGGGGTTAACCATATAACATTCTTCCCCTATTCCTGTTCGGAGGGCCAGAATGCACCTGCTAAGCCCTGCAATTGCCTGATTAAGATGTGATTGAGTAGGGAAATTGCCAAACTGTGATGGATTCTGGCTTTCCAGGACTGCAATTTGGGAACCCTGACCTATAGTCTCATGAGTCCCCCTCCGCGTTTGTGGAGTTTCTGTGTTCCCACAGGTTTCATCACTCAGTCCAAAGGCATGTTAGGTGAACGGTTATCTCTACTGTGGGTATATGTGTACCTAGTGGTGGAGGTGGACCACCCACTAGAGTGTCCTCCACCGGGGCGTCCCCACCAGGGAGTCCCTACCGAGGTGCCCCCACCAGGGTTTCCACCACCGGTGTCCCCACTGGGGCGTCCCCCACCGGGGTGTCCCCACCAGGGTTTCCGTCACTGGTGTCCTCACTGGGGCGTCCCCACCGGGGTGCCCCCACCAGGGTTTCCACCACCGGTGTCCCCACTGGGGCGTCCCCCACCGGGGTGCCCCCATCAGGGTTTCCGTCACTGGTGTCCTCACTGGGGCGTCCCCACCGGGGTGCCCCCATCAGGGTTTCCGTCACTGGTGTCCTCACTGGGGCGTCCCCACCGGGGTGCCCCCATCAGGGTTTCCGCCACCGGTGTCCCCACTGGGGCGTCCACCCGGGACGTCACCTTCAGGACAACCCCCACCTTGTGCCCTGTGCCTCCTGGGATAGGTTCCAGGCCCACCTCGCGCCACCATATACTCCATAAACAGATGGATGTTACCAAGATCATAAATGAACTAAGCAGCTTAAAGTTCCCAGATCTTGGCCAGTATAGATGCTAAAAATACTTGCCTCCCTTTGCCCGTGCAAGTCAGTCTTTTGGCGAAGGCTTCGTATAATTACCTAAAACAAGGGATTTTCGTGAAAAAGTTTCATGGCACTAAGGACTGCTATACACTCTGATAGCATCAGCTGTCCAGGCAAAACACTCGTTATATTACAGAGAACGCAGGGTCTCTCCGGGGGAGAGCTTTTCGCTTGTTATAAGTCGCATGAACCCTTATAATGAAAGAGAACAAGGCATTCGCTGACAGACTATGCTGACGAAAACCCCTGTAGTTTTTAAAGCTGCTTCTATGACTCTCTTGTGTGCCGTATGCGAAAGATTATTCTGCAGTTTTACAACAAGTTACATTTTGATGTACTTTAATAAAGCGAAGAGCTATTTAGGTAACAGTATTTTTCACTTGAGCCGTTAGCGAGGGGAAGAGGGCTGTGCAGCATGAATTCTTTACATGGAAAAATGTTTGCATTTGCTGACACACCGAAAATTTCATCTCTCTGTGCCGCAGGAAAATATGTTCAATGAGAAGACAAATCACGCATCACGGATATGACTGTAAAGTCAATATGCAAGTTTATCATCGTGGCTGGTAATGTCTGCGGCTTAGCGTTCGTGGTGAGGTGATCGACTTGCTGGAGAAGGGAGCACGCTGTGGGCTTTATGCAGATAACTGGATCAGTAAAATGGATCAGGCTGACTCATGGATCCGCTCTCTCGACATTGTTCCGCTGGTGAGTCAGCGGCAGGTATGGCTGCAGACTGGGCTGGGTTTGCGTGGTCGTCTGCATTTCCATGCCGATTGATCATGAGCCCTGATCACATACAGTGCTCAATTAATACAATCCAGCTGCCACTGATTGGGCTAATTCACTCGTTAGGGGAAGCAGGAGGAAGACAGTACTTTGTGGGTCAGGCCCAGTGCCTTGAAAGAGTGGCATAGGGTTAATTTTGCTGAGGGGGGGCATACATCCCATCCATCCATCCATTTTTCATAACCGCTTGTCCTTTTCAGGGTTATCTGGAGCTTATCCTGGAGGCTATGGGATCAAGGCATGGAACAGCTCAGGATGGGGCGCCAACCCATGGCAGGACACACCCACACACACACTCCTATGGGCAATATGCTAACTACAATTCACCTCAGTATGTGGGGGGAAACCAGAGCACCTGGAGGAAACCCCATGACAACATGGGGAGGACATGTAAACTACACACATGGCGGAGATTCGAACCCTTGTTTTGGTGGGGGGGGCACTTTCAGCCATTTGGCCTAAAGGGGTAGGTGCCCAGGTACCCCTGCCCCCTCATGGTTTTTAAAACTGTGCTTCTTAGAGGTTAAGCTCTTTTTTTTGGGTCTTTTTGAGTTCTGAGCCATTTAAAGGGGCCTTGACCCCATTCTGGGCTGCATTGTCTAAATAAAGTCCCCTGTTTGATTAAACTGCGCTGACCAGCTTGGCCATACTGGCCTTTCTGTGGATCCCCCACACAGAACCTGCCACGGTGACCAGATGCCTCCGCACTGTCAGTGAACTGCGAGCTCAAGACCAGATGTCCGCAGGCAGGAGGAGGTGTGTGTGTGGGGGGGTGGGGGGGCAGGGAGAGAGAGGGAGAAAGAGAGAGAGAGAGAGAGAGAGAGAGAGAGAGAGAGAATTAAAGTACTGTGTGGCTGATATGGCAATTAAAGCAGACCCATTACACTGTTGATTTAAACCTAAGAGTTTAACTATGAAAGTATAATTTGAACTATATTCTCAATAAAGGTATTAAAGGCTGGATAAAGTATTATATGTTGGTTGCGTGATCGCAGATAATTTGAATAACTCTATACTTCTGCTTAGGAATTTTAGTTATAGAAAAGATTACAGAGATAAGCTTTTAGATGTACATCCATCCATCCATCCATCCATCCATCCATCCATCTCCTCATCCAGAACAGGCCCACTAGGGGGCGCCTGTCCTAGGCAGCATAGGGTGCAGGGCAGTGGAACAGCTTCCTGTTTCCCAATAGGGTTTGCATCTCAGGGGTGATTCTTTTTTAAGGCAGTTGATAGAAGAGGGGAGAGAATTCCTGCAGCGGAGCAAACCTTATTATTAGACATCGATATGTTTCATCTTCAGTCGTCAGTGACTGACAGGGGAGGGGCAATCCAGGGACCAATGAGCTTTCAGATAGAGTGCCCTTGAGGCCCCGCCCCAGTATGTTTCCCTGGAGTGTTATAGAAGATTTCAGTAAACTTTGAACTGCAAAAGGGCTGCTGTCTAATGAACGAACACATCAACTGTGTGTTTTAATGGATCCATTACGGGGCATACACTCACGCCGTCTAGCCCAACGTGTCCTCATCTTCAAGTCCTATCCTTCCAGGGATAGATTCCAGGCTCTTAAGGAAGACGAATCGATAGGAGTCAATGCCACAATGCAGCTGTCCTCATTTCCCTTTTCTTAATCTCTCCCTTCATTTGAAGTCGAGAGGGTGTGCGAGAGTGTCGTGTCGCTTGGAAAGGAGCTATTCTCTCGTCCGGTCTGGCTGTGTCGATCCCTGGCTTCCGAAAACCTCCCGGGGTGCGGATTGCTAAACGTCCAGATAACGGCCGCAACTCTAAGCAGATTTAATGCACAGATCAATTTTGCATTACCTGCTCCTGCATGCGAGCATCCATAGCGTGTAAGCCATGAAAAATTCATGCACCTAAGAATGCAAATCAGGGCACGAGTAAATTGCTAATCTGTGGCCGGGGCCTGAGCCGGTAACGGTGGCGGTAAACGCTTCCTGTACCCATCCGCTCACTCTTCCTTTCTCGGATGTGACTCCCCTGCCTCTAGGAGGGCCTTCGCCGGTGAAAATTCAGCGTGAGTCCAAAAAAAACATGGACCGGTTCGAAATCTCGGTTCGTCACAGAGGAGACTGATTCTGAGGCTGCTTATTCCCCGTTACATTAGCCTCTTAGAGGACCTCAATTATTAAATCTCATCCGGCAAAAATTATGATAACACTGAATAACTACTGATATTTAAAAAAATATCTAAGTATATATTAAACTATATATCGCATTATAATATATATTGTACTTTAAATTGCATTCACTAAAATTGACTAAAATAACCTAGCTAAGTTTATCAAAAGATTGACATAAAAATCTCATGCGATTGATTTACTCATATCTTAATATTACCATTCATTAATATATATTTTCCAGAATCTTTTTTTGAGCAGAAATATTGTAATAATTATCTCCAGAAAGCTGCTAGGATAATTAGTGTTAGGTTCCTGTATCATTATGTACACACTCTGCGATGGACTGCCATCCCATCCAGGCTGGCATCCCATCCAGGCCGTACCCCTGCCTTGTGCCCTTGGCTGTTTGGGAAAGGCTCCAAGTTTGACCAGGAAAAGCAGTTAAAAGATGGATTGATGGATGGATGTATGGATGGATTGATGGATTATCAAAATTTATTGAGCCATTTCTTTTTAGTTTACAGTGGGATAGTTCCGTGTTTTTTAGGATATGTAACGCCACTTCATAGACCCAATCACGGTCAGCTAAACTATGAGGACACAGTATGTGTGTAATAAATCTGACTGAGTCTGACTACTCGCTGGAACGGGAGGCTTTTGTGTTACTCACAGGAATCTGCTTTTTGGCCGTACCCCAGGCATGTCTTTGGCCAACATGCCCTGAGAACTTCCCAGAAGCTGATTACGCTCTTGTTCAATCGTCAAGATGGAACTGCAAACATTTTTACCATCGGGCAGGATTTTTACATTTTATGTTGCACGAAAATCAGTGCAATAACGTCACGTAAAAGTGAAAAAAAAAACAGTAAACCGGAAAAACAGACAGGAAATCATCATTATTGTACATTATTCTGTGCCTGTGAAAGTCATTTCATATCAGCGCTCTGGTGTGGGTTCCTCCTGTGCAGGACATTCTGAATTATTAACAGCTGAATGCCTGTTTTCTAATAAGGCCAGTAATGGTGCAGGACAGACATCGGACTGACGTGACAAAACTGCTGCACTCACACCTGATTTGTTTAATATCCTCGAACAGACTTTTAATCGCCACCGGAAACCTTGGAGACCCAGACAGGATATGGAACATTCTGGAGAAATGCAGTCTGTGTGGTCTCTAGCAGTGATATATTTATGGGGGAGGGGGTGTGGCTATCAGGGGCCAGTTATATTTATGGGGAGGGGTGGCCACCAGGGGCCACTAATATTTATGTGGTTGTCCCTTAGAGGGAACTTATGTTACTCCCTGTCCCTTCTACCATTCCACTTAGAATATAAAATAATAATTTTTATTTCATTGATGGAGGGTGGCAACAGGGGTGGCGACGTCATTTTTAAAGGGGGGGGGGCACCCCTTAGATCCGCCCACGCCTAAACCTCTCCTTTACATTTATCTGTTTCAGAAGCCCATCTAATAAAAGTCATTTCCGTGTTGAATTTCAATTATGTGCAGTTAAAAGTGTTTCTCCTGTGTGATCTGTCTTCGTGCAAGAAAATCAAAACTCCTTATTATTAAAAAACGGCCCTGAATAACAGAATAAAACACAAGTGTGATACTCATACTAATTTATTCAGTATAGACAATAATGTCCCCTTTCCCATGGAGCCCCCTAAAAGCCCCTTAAAAGGTGAGAGGCTGTCTAAGGACACTCGTTATGCTCTGTTCATCTGCGAAAAATGCCTGCAGGATTTATGTACTAGTCGTTCCCTGTGCAGGGGAGGATTTTTGGGTCCTCCGTGAGGAATAACTTTAACTCTGTGGCATTTGCGGGTTTCATAAATGAACTGGACTGTGCATCGGATCATCGTCTTGCACGACACTATTTTCTTTCACCTTCGGCTCGCAGACAGGTGACCTGACATTCTCCGGGGGAAGTTTTTGCTAAGGAGCAGAATTCCTGCATCCGTGTCGCCTTTGAAAGGCACCTGGGTCCTGATGCTGCGGAGCATCCTCAACCCAGGACACCGTATCCACCATGACTCTGTAACTCTGGGCTCGGCCAGGGAGAAGTACTATTATTTGACAAGATTTGTGCTTTTCTAGGGGCTGCCAGATTCATGTTGGAACAGGACTGACACGGCACAAATATTTAGCATGTAAACCGTTTGAGCGAACATGGTAAAGTGATACAAGTGTGTCACATAGGGACAGAAATACCCCAGAAGTCTGTCACAGGTCACAGCTGGTGATCGGACAGCGGGGCTGTGTTCTTACCAGAGGCAAAGAAAAACAGACCACACCAATACATAAAGATCACTGAGAGTAAGGGACAGGTGGAACAAATCAATACAGATAATCTTAGTTGCTGCCCCCCCCCCCCAACACCCCCTCCCTCCATCTCACACGGGGGTAAATAGTTTTTCCTCTAACAAAAAAAAAAAACAGAGGTCACCCTCTCAAAAACAGCAGCAGGAGATGTGGCCGGCGTTCACACTCCCTATAGCATCCACACTGTGCTGAATGCAGTGGGTACAGGTTATATATAGGATACCCAAAAAAGGTAAAATCCAGGTACCGCCAACATTTTTAGGCCTGTTGTATCGGTTAGCTAACACAGGATTTGTAGGGTCCCACTGGCTGCTATCAAGGGCCCTGTTTTTTCGGGGCACTGGGGGTGAAACTGTAAACTGACCGTCTAGAGGAAAGGGGGCACAGGAATTGGCTGCAGGAAGGGTGCTTTCATCCGACCATCTCTGGGGTTCTGCAGGGAGGGGTCCTCTCATCCGACCATCTCTGGGGTTCTGCAGGGAGGGGTCCTCTCATCCGACCATCTCTGGGGTTCCGCAGGGAGGGGTCCTCTCATCCGACCATCTCTGCGGTTCCGCAGGGAGGGGTCCTCTCATCCGACCATCTCTGCGGTTCCGCAGGGAGGGGTCCTCTCATCCGACCATCTCAGGGGTTCTGCAGGGAGGGGTCCTCTCATCCGACGATCTCTGGGGTTCTGCAGGGAGGGGTCCTCTCATCCGACGATCTCTGGGGTTCTGCAGGGAGTGGTCCTCTCATCCGACCATCTCTGGGCTTCCGCAGGGAGGGGTCCTCTCATCCGACCATCTCTGGGGTTCCGCAGGGAGGGGTCCTCTCATCCGACCATCTCTGGGGTTCCGCAGGCAGGGGTCCTCTCATCCGACCATCTCTGTGGTTCTGCAGGGAGGGGTCCTCTCATCCGACCATCTCTGCGGTTCTGCAGGGAGGAACGACAGAATGACAGCCGGGTCAGAGATATAAAACAATGAAGAAGAAATGAAAATAAAGGCTTTATTCAGAAAGGTAACAGCGCTGAAATATGGAGCATATATGCGAAAACCAGCATTACCACAGTGTCCCTGTAAAACACGGCAAAAAGAAAATTCTTACAGTCATTTTACCCATTTTGCACAGCTGTGTGGGTTTGGCGTGAGCCTGGAGCCTGTCCCAGGAAACAGGGCTGCACACACACACACACACACCATTTAGGACCATTTAGAGATATTAATTAACCCAAACCCCATTTCCTTGGACTGAAGGAGGAAACACGAGGAGAGCATTCGACCTGCAGGCGCGCAGAGAGGACAAATGGAAACCGGCGAAACATAAACCCCAACCTTCGAGGTGCAGGGGCCACCTTCACATTATCTACATTATTATTAGCTACTATCACACCAGTTCCCCGCTTCCATATATATAAAGCTAACCAAGGTACTGCATGAACGATGCTAATAAAAAGTGTGAATAATATATTGCACAAGGACATATATAAAACTAAAAGGGACTTGGAAGACAGTTGCATATATGATTATATATCGGGGTGAGAACCTTGAGTAACAATATATAGGGATATATATCAGTGCTGCTTTGAATAAAGGCATAAATATGTCTGGTGTAAATTGTTTAGAGATTAGTGGATATATTTTATTGTTATTAATGATGTATAGTGCAGGGCTGCTGTCTGATCATGGTTTTTGTCTTTTGTCTTGAATCTGGACATTCGATAATAATGGCTAACGGTAAATAAAACCAGCGTCTCTCTGTTGGGGACAAAGAGGAGGTGGCTGGGTCTGTCCCTCCATTACCCACAGTCACGCAATAGCACAGAGTCAGTCAGGCACCTTGCGAGATGCTCGCCGGCGCAGGGAGAGCAGCTCAGGTCCCTCTGTGGGCGCACGTCCTCCCAGGCGAGGAGAGAGTAGGAGGCGGCGGGAACCGGAGGAGGATCGGAGGCACAAGGTCGCCGTTTGCGAACGAGCACACATACTAAATCGGAGATAATTAAAACTGAAGTGGCGAGATTAGAAATGAAACCATGAAAAAAAAAATAATAATAATAACGAAACGAAGGCAAACAATATGAGTCGACGCCTCAGCGCGGTGCCAAGAGCCTGTGCATTTTCATAAACACAATAATAGCTTGTTTGACTGGAGAGCACAATTACCGATTGTGCGCGACTCGCAATCATCCGGAATCAGAACACATTCAAGGTCTGCCTCCCATCACCGTTGACGAATAAGGGCCAGACCTCTAGTGCGGACGTGAGCAGGAAAATGGTTCGAGGCCTTGAAGAAATGCTGTCCCCATCATCGGAACAGGGCTTCAAATGAACGAGTTTAGACTTTTGGTGCCTCTGAAAGGATAGAAGAGTAAATTGTTTGTACACTTTACCTCTATTGTAAGGTCATTGTGTCAGTAAGTCATTATTTAAAAATCACACTTATTTGCAAAACAGCATTGTTAGTAATAATTTTTTTAAAGATGCAAATATGATTCAACTCAAATAAACTGCATACCTCCTACAACAAAACAGGGCCTAAGGATCTACGTTATGAATTTTGTAAGAATAGTTTCCATGGCAATAATAATGTCAGTTTAACAATAATGATGTTAAGATGGAAGGTGAAGGATATTTCATATGCAGGTGTTGGGCAAAAAAAAAGCAATTTGACAACTGCAGTCATTTTCACATGATAATTCTACAGGAGGAGAGTTCGCTATAAAAACCCCCACAGACACTAATAAAATTGTTTTTTTTCTGATAGAAGCATTGAATATTCCGTCCTCTAAACTATAATGCTCTCAGTTCATTAAAAAGAAGCTGATGGCAGAAGCTCGATATATTTTCAGTGATGAGCTAATTGCCGAACACATGTGCTCCGTAATAACACACATGCAGCCTTGTGGAAAGTGCCAGTAAGCTGCTCTACTCTACATTCATCTCTCACTATACTCTCAAGAACAGGGAAGGGACTGGCCTTCTGATCAACAGTCAGATGTAACTCGCGTAGATCTGCTCGTTTTCCTTCGCAATCAAGCAATTAGCCAGGAAGCTGCTACAGGCTGTTACTTGGCCCATCCGTCCATCCATCCATCCATCCATCCATCTGTAAGGACCAAGTTGATCCACAGCCTGAAATATTTATGCATATTTTGCAAAAGGCAGAGTGTCTTTAATGGAATGTTGGTCCTTTGTATGTTTTATTTTTTTGCACACACACACACACACACACACACACACACACACACACAGACACACACACAGACACACACACACACACATGTAGGGTATACCTATCCTTATGGGGCCCGCTCATTCACTTCTATGGGAAAAATGCTAATGCTAACTATGACAACCTAAACCCCCCCCTGCCATAACTTAACCATAAGTAACCAAGCAAAATACAAGATTTTTAGTTTTTTCATAGCAGTCACTGATTTTTATAAAATAGAGTTTCCCCTTATGGGGACCAGGAAACTGGTCCACATAAGGGAAAAAAAACAGATATTTATCACGTTATGGGGACATTGTGTCCCCATAAGGACAGGTATACCCGCTCACACACACACACACACACACACACACACACACACAAGTCAGGTAAACATACCTTTATGGGGACCGCTCATTCATTTCTATGGAAGAAATGCTAACGCTAACACACACACACACACACACCACAGAAACTAGCTCACATGAGTGAGAGTACTTATCCACAAAGGGCCGGCGTGGATGCAGGTTTTTGGGATAACCGAAAAACTCTTCCGCCAATCAGTCCTCTAATTATTAGTCTAATTAGGGAGTTGCAGTAAAAACCCGCAGACACAGCAGCCCTTTCTGGATAAGATTGCCCCCCCCCACTTTAGAGTCACTGATTAGCACGTCTTTTTGTTTTGGGAGTTAACTAATTTAATATGAATGACCACCATGGCGTAGAGATAAGAAACTGAAGACTGAAGGTGAAGATAGTGTAGATGTGAAGGTCACCCTGATCATCTTTCAGCTACACTGTGTAGAATATTATAACCATAATATACACTTAAATGGGATGGAGGAAAAGTCAATCTAGTTTGACTTGATAATTGTAGCAATTCCTCCTTCTGATTACAAAAACGGAAACACGAAAATCAGACGGTCTGCAATGCTTTGCTAATTTATTTCTATTAAGCATGACCTGTTTAACTGGCTGACCTGTTAGATTGTTAAGTGATAGCACTTTCTTTCTTTCTTTCCTGCGCGCTCAATATTAACTTCGTTTATGAGCACTAAGGGAATGTCGGTTCAGTGCCTCCTCAGGCAGCAGCGGTTTGTAACAGAGTCGCTTCAAGTCTCCTGGGGAACGACCAGGATTTGATGATATCGAACAGTGCCTCAGACAGAAAAACATTATGTTCGTTTTGTGTCAATATCGCTATTCATTCGTTGTTCTCTATTTTCCAACCATAGCATGAAATTTGGCTCAACACCATTCCTCATCCCGAGTCAAACTGTGGTGTAATCTGCCACACATATCTCCCCGGTTTCTTCTTTTATACTTTGGAAAGCGTGACCTGAGACTTCAGTCCAAAGACCCGAGACTCTCTGATCATTTACAAAACTACTCGATGCTTTATCGGGGCTGCCAACTCTCACGCATCTGTCGTGACGCTCACACTTTCAGACTCTCACGCTCATGCAAGAAAAGTCTTACGGCAAATCTATATTATTCCATTATAACCCTAAAATCAGCTACATCAAATGCGCTGGGGTAGTATGCAAATCCTACAGACTATTTACAAGGTAATAAAACTCTTACATACATGTATACATGCGTGTGGGTATGCGTGCAGACTGGTCTTAAATTGAGAATCTCATGCCAGCCAGCCGAGCAGAGCTCGGATCAAGAGATCTTGGTTTTATCACTAGACATCTTCAAAAAACAAACACAGAAAGTCCTTTGGATTGCAAGCAGTATCACAGATGGGTGAGGAACAGGGTTACTGACCCACAAGCGCGCTGCAGGTCAGCTTATGAAATCGCCATTGACTGGAAATAATTAAAAAATGGCCCGTAAACACATTAAATATCAACCTCCACCATCATGTTCCTCTCACCTCATTCCAATGGTCCTGACCTCCCATCGCTGCCCGGTCACATAATTCATTCATTATCTCTTTTATTCAATCACATAGTTAAATTTTTATGTCATATACTTCCAAATGTTCTAATATTACTGATGGAACATTAATACAGATGATGTATTAGGGAAAGTACTTAAAAAAATATTTTCATATAGCTGCATATTAATTCTTATACAAAATGCATCCATACACAGTTTTGGACAAAGGTGTCGGCTAAATACGTAAACGGAAATGCAATTAATACTATAGATATAACAAAAATACATTAAGTACTATCATCAAGAGGTAGGGAGCTCGTTTGTTGCTCATCTCATTATTCATTTAACTGAATTTGGAGCCGATTGTGATCGGAGGTAAGGGTGGCATTCCTGCTTCTATTCCTGTCCGAGGCATTGGCCGTTCGTCTGAAATATATCCTGAAAACCTTTGTTCCCAAGAAGCGATTGTACCGCCGATGCCTTGGGAGAGAGAAAAAAAAAACCAAATATGGAAAGTGCAAAGGGATGCGTGATCCCTAACTTCGCAAACAGCCTTAAATTGTCAGCTGTGATGGATGGTTCTCCTTCTATCACTAGCTGGCACATTTGAATCGCTTTCCTCCCTTGGGCAAAACTCTAGAGACACTAGGAGTCTGTCGCTTTGACCAGCAGGAACCCCCCCCGGAGCTCCCATTTAAAGACCCCTGATCCTAACGTGACACAGTGTCCGCTAATCTAATCTGTAGCCTTGTGCCGGAGCATACAAGCAATAAGCATTAATGCACAACCCTTATTTTTAACAGATCAGCAGCGCTGTTACCATAATTTTAAAGAAGCGTGGTTAAGCCTTTTAAATCGATTGTTAATTTTTATTCAATTATCCAATCACGGACACATAAACACAATTTGTTGATGAAACAGCAGACTGGTTAAACGCAACCCTTTTTTAAAAAATCCATGGCATTTAGGTACATTTAATTATACCAAGGATTCATTTTAATGTCTCTTCATGACGCTCTACCTTGTAAAACTGATGGATTAATGCGTAGATTATGTTCGTGTTGCGGCTGTTTATTATGTATCCGCTGTTACTATGAGGCAATAAGTCATCAGTCACAAGGTTTAACTTGTGAAAATACACGTTTTACGGGGAGCTTTATGAGTAAACGCCTGCATTCAAGCCCTGCTCCGCCAACAGATTGAACTATAAAACCCCATTTCCCCTGTGCGTGTGGCATAGTTGATGTTTTAAGACACGCGTCAATGTGTTTTTTTCTAGGAATCAGGAATTCTCCCAACTGTTTACCAGTTGTCAACCAGAAATGAATATTTCGCAGGCAGTTTAACAGCAATTACTGAACAGCGCACGCTTTGCCAGGCGATTTGAGATTGCTCACAGCGCCATATGTCCCCTTCCCGGACCAGGCCTGTTGCGCTTTGATCGCGCAGAGCAAAGCAAACAGACGCATGGTGCAGAAACGAGGAAGAAATAAAATCGGGTGACACCCAAGCGGCCTGCCGTCCATGTCGCCAGCCTCAATGCACGGATTCAAATGAGGTCTTAAGGTTCTGGGCGGCGCAGAGTAATTCTGTGCCTTCTGACCCCTGGGGATGACCCGCTCCGTCCCTGCGCCATCTGCTGCTCCCGCTGCCAGCAAATGTGATGTATCGGGGGTCAGGGGGGACGCTCGTGCAGGGGGATGGCCCCCTGTGCCTCGAATACGAAATGCCACCGTCTTCCGACACGCAGGGATTTGTTACCAGCGCTCTGAACTTGCGCAGCAGTTGCCGTTATGTATATCACCGTGTCCTCCAGAGGTGATCCGGGATGCTCCACAACACATTAATCCACATTAATTACCATTTGAAAGAAATATATACTGTAGAATGGGCGATTCTGGGGGGGGGGGGGGGGGGGGGGGATCTGAGGGGAGCGGATTCTGCATCGCGCTGCACGGCTCTGTTATGATGGATGATGCGACGCGACTTTCCCCCCCGAGACCCTGCTTTGACAGCCTCGGAGACAGATGAACTCCTGCAGGGCTTGGCAGGACGTACAAGCTACATGCGCATCTCAACACGCTGTTGAGCATTTCCGTAGATGAGACTGTACGTTTTCAAGCAAAAGCATTTTACATTCAGTGACAGGAAGGATAACGACTCTATGTGGCCACACTATAGAGTATTATGTTTTGGTATTGTTTGGTGTTTTTTTTTTTTTTTCAATATGGCCAACAAGCATTGTTAGTAGACAATAAAAATTGCACTGCATCACATGGTAGGATTGGACACCAGAATCTCAGAAGCTTTTATTTTCACAAGCAAACAAGCAATCAAACATGTAAACAAACAAACAAATGATCACCTTAATCAACCTGTGATCTGTTTGTTTTGCAGGATGGAAACTTGAGGGGCTGCCGTGCACAAATTAACTCAGTGTTCAATGAACAGTGATAGACATGACTTAGAAAACTGCTGGAGCAACACTGTCGACTTTGTAGACACTGTGGCCTGGAGAAGTCCGCCGTAGTTCATTACTTCACTGGAAACATCATCTTTTTCAAAGGAAGTAAACATTAACGAATCATATTCCATCAGATCAGGCCAGAGTGTCTTCCAGAACTGGGAATCACATAAGAATGCATGTAGAGTCTAAAATAATACAAAAAGAACAATAAGCAGACAGTAGACATTAAAAATAGCATCGCAATCCTGGACAAAAGACAGAATGTTCACAGTCTGGTCATTTGAGGGACAGTATCTTGGCAGGCTAACCTTTTAACTCCCCCAGTGGGATCTCCGCTATATTAAAGCTTATGCAATTAGGGGAGGAAGTCAAACCAATGTTGTATTTTTTTTAGACATTGGCCCTCTCTGTCTGAAGCATCACGAGCTCTGCTATTGGTGGAAAACTGAAATAAACATTCGAATGCTGAAAATCAGCCAATTAGAAAGAGAGAAAGCCTTGGAAAATATACTCTGTTCATTAGGCAGGGTAGGGCCATCCTGCTACATCATTACACTCTCCTCTACCCATGTTCTGCTACATGCATAATCACAGTGATGTATGCCGTCCCCATGAATTATGGGAGAGGATGCCTGTATGGAAAAGGAATTGAGACAGAAGCGTGATTTCTGACCTTTCGCCGGGTACATGTGTTCTGTTCTGCGTGTGGCTGATGGCGTAGCTCTGGATTGACGTGTTGTGTTATGGTTACACGCGTGTGCGATTCCTTCCATGCAATTCAGATTTTTGCGTGACTGAATAGCATGCGGAGTCTCACCGGCCTTGTGCCGGTCAGGGTCAAGTATCAAGGATTTTTAATTGTCGTCATGCAAGTGGATTTTAGAAGAACGATGAAATGAAGTGAGTTTGATTCTCACCCTTGATTCTCTTTATGGAATTTGGAACACACCCCCCCCAGTATCTGGGTATTCTTCACCAGTGCAAAAACTGTGAGTACTGTACCTCTGCCCTGCGCTTCCTGGGACAGATTCCAACATCACTTCAGGCACCAAGCTTTTCTCATAGCACCATCTCAGATGGCCCAGCCTGGAAAACTGACAGCTGAGTACTTTGCCTGTAGCAACATTACAGCCCAGGATGATTAAATATTGGTTAATTTACTACTCCTGCACAGCTCTCAGTGAACCGTATCTACGGCTCAAAGTAATGATGGTTTTACCTGGTCAGTTTGCGGTCAGACGATCACACGTCGGCTGATGTCCTTTGTGACCCTCTCAGGCTTCTGTCTTGAATGTTAAAAGTTATCTCAAAGGACAACACATGATCTCCATTTTTCTTCTTCTTATTCTGTTATTGCATTATGTGATGTGCATCACAAATGCAAAACATAATTAACTTGAAACAGAGAGGAAGTCATTTCAGCAGTTCCCATTTGCTTGCTTGCAGATTATTGATCACGACGCTGTTTAAAATGTTTAACCATGGGAACCCTGAGAATTTACAGTCGCTCGCATGACTGGACAGTTTGTTCCGCGAGCCGGAAAGCTTGGCCAACCAAAGCATTAATGAAGGCCTTCTGTTTGCGGTAATATCCTGTTTTCATTTCATGCTACTTTCCATCCTTTTCCTTTCTGCAGGAATGTGTGTGCTTGATCGTAAAACACTCTGTCGAGCATTACTTAGGTAACACTTCGCTTAAGGCCATGTTTTTAGTCATTTATAGTAAATAATAATGCATTCATAAAGCATTATAAACATGCATATAAATATTTATAAAATGGCCTAACACGTTATAGCCATTATGCATTATGAATGCTTTATGAAGCTCTCATCTATAATGCACTATAGATACCTTTGTAATGCATTATAATGCTTGGATTAAGGATGCTTGGTAAAAGTATGTATAGTGCATTACAGATGAGAGCTTCATAAAGCATTCATAATAAACATGGCTATAATGTGTTAGGCCTTTTTATAAATATTTACAACTACATTTATAATGTTTTATGAAAGCATTATAATGCATTATGAATGTGTTTATAAATTACTAAACATAACCTTAAGTAAAGTGTTACCCATACTTCATCCTGAGCAAATACTGAAGCAATTTTGAGAAAAACAATATGTAAAGGTGCAAAAGCTGAATTGAGATCAGGAGGAATCTGGATTTATCGTTGGCCAGAGGCCCTTTACCTGCGCTGACGGTGACATTTCGCTTAAAGTCGTCCTCCAGCAGCTGAGTCATTAGTGTAATGTCTTTTCGTACTTCCAAAGTGTGAAACAGGTTCTGCTGGAGAAAGTCCAGAAGATAAGATAGCTTAATTGAACGAGTTGGTAGTTAGGGGATACGCCGAGATTCCGCTGTCACAGCTGTTTCCCGTACAGAGCGGTTTCATTTCTGAAGATCCCCTTTCCTTTATCGTAAAAAAGACCCTGTACTTTCCTGATTTCGGAAAGATAATAAGCCTGCAATGCGTAAGTCGGCGTTACAATTTCAATATGTCCCCAGAGCAATATTATAAGTCAAATGTTAAACAAATGTGTTAAAGAAGGTTTGTGATGTGATTTTGTTGGTGTTGGAACTGATATTACTAAATGTTCATACATGACAATAAGAAATACACTGTAAATATCCTGTTATAAGCATCACAGAAAATGCTGGTTTGACAGACAAATCATATACCACTGTATAATGATGTGGATTATGGGTTTCTCTCAGCAGAGAACATATGATACAATATCCATTTTCCATCACTGCTTCTCTGGGGCAGGGGTGCGGTCAGCCTAGCTCATGACGTCCAGAGCAAGAGGCAAGGCTCACCCAATATGGCACATGGATTGAGGACGTGGAGCACATAAAGAATTCAATCCATCCATCCATCCATCCATCCATCCATCCATTTTCTATACCCACTTATCCTATGCAGTGTCATGGGGGCCCGGAGCCTATCCTGAAGCTACGGGCACAAGGCGGAGAATAACCTAGGGTGGGGCGCCAACCCTTCACAGAAGTCATATTTGTCAAATAAAACCTGAACTATTTGGTAACGATCTACCTTAAGTGTAGATGCATTCATAGAACATTAATGAGCAGCACGTAAGTATAACATGTCGCTGACATTGAATTCATAAAACTTTCCATGAACAAGACATGACAGATTTAACATGCATTAATAACAAACATTGGTAACAATTTACATTAAGTGCACCTTCATAATGCTTTTATAATGCATTCATAGAATATTCATAAGCAGCATGTAAGTATACCTTTACACCCTAATATATACTAACAGCTTTAATAAACACTAATAATAAACATTATATGATTATATGATTATAACGATTGTTACTATCATATAATAATTGTTAATGTACATTAAACTGTTAGGATGTTAAGGTATACTTACATGCTGCTTATGAATGTTCTATGAATGCATTATAAAGGCATTATAAAGGCACAGTCAATGTAAAGTGTTACCAGCTATTTATCAAATGCAAAAATACAAATTAAGAAATCATCAGTTGACTTGCTGTGGCTGGCTGAGATCTCACCCTTGCTATTTGTCACTTCTATTATGCTCTCTTATTAAAAATGTACGAGTGCTATCAAAATTGACCTTAAAAGTAGAAATTGATTAATCAGCCCTCAAAGAGACCGGTGAAGCATTTTCTTTCCTTCTGGGCATTCCTGGCTTTAGCTTAGACGGCAAGGTCTGCTACCAAATGTGAGTGACTTTCAAATGCAAATGTTGCTTTTCTTTGATTCTGCGCGATACGGCATGCAAATGGCTATTGTGTTTCACTCGTTTTGAGAAACCTTTACCCTCTGTGAGTAAGCGATAAATCTGCACAAAATTAATCAGCTTGTGTGGAAGACATGCAAAAAAATTCAGGAGATATTGGTTATTCAAAGGTAATATGGTTTTCTGTGGGTTAAGCCAGTCACTCCTTCAGACCCCAGGTCAGAAAGCCATTACTCCATGCTTTTATTTAGAAATTTATTTAGCATGCTTTTTATTTAGAAAAATAAATAGACATAAAAGCACAATTAAATACTTTTAACTATGGAGCAAGCTAACTAACTGGAACCATGTACTGAATAAGAGTACTTTTGTATTGCTTAGAGATTACATTTACATGAACTTCACCCTTCAAAATGCCTTTATAATGCATTCATAGAACATTCAGTGCACCTTCTTGGTGTATTCATAGAACATTCATGAACATAATATGATAATAACAAACATTGCAATCGTATAATCATATACTGTTTATTATTACTGTATATTGAAAATGTTAAGGTATGTTATGGTGTTAAGGTATACTTGCTGAATGTTCTACGAATGCATTATAAAGGCATTATGAAGGTGCAGTTCATGTGTTACGAGTTATTCTTTGTTTCACACACCGCTTTTTAACACAGTTATTTCAAGTGAAATATGCATCAACATGTAACATTAGCGCTGCGCACAATGACAAGCTCGGTCACCATGGTATATTCTATCCGGTCACCATGGCA
The DNA here is from genome assembly GCF_023856365.1 of Brienomyrus brachyistius. Taxonomy (NCBI): domain Eukaryota; kingdom Metazoa; phylum Chordata; class Actinopteri; order Osteoglossiformes; family Mormyridae; genus Brienomyrus; species Brienomyrus brachyistius. The sequence goes on along the minus strand of NC_064557.1, from coordinate 2,727,238 downwards.
GAGAATACCGCAGATCAACTTCTGTAGAACCATTTAACATTTCTGTCATAAAATGGCAGACTTTGATTGAAAAGGTCCTTGAATTCATTAAACAACACTGGTTTTATAATTGCATTACAATTCGACTGGACAAAGTGCGGCTTTTTGGACGTCCACATTAGTGTTTTGCTTGGCGTCAGGGTGAATGTCGCATAAAAAGAACACCATGCCTATTGTAAGATATGCTAGACGGTTCTTTTCTGGGTGCTATCCATTCTGTCAGTATAGTTTATAGACAGAGTCATAGACCCAATCAGGAAGCATGACACTTGGACCAATCAGCTTGCTCGCACTGCCAGGAAGGCGGAACTTCTCTGAAAAATGACCTTCCAGTGAGGCCTTCATGCAGTGAGGCCCCATTAGCTACTGAGTACATATTTATTACTTTTATATGATATATATTATACAGGGGCGGCATGGTGGTGCAGTGCTTAGCACAGGTTGCCTCACACCTTTGGGACCCAGGTTCGAGTCTCCGCCTGGGTCACATGTGTGTGGAGTTTGCATGTTCTCCCCATGTCGTCGTGGGGTTTCCTCCGGGTACTCCGGTTTCCCCCCACAGTCCAAAAACATGCTAAGGCTAATTGGACTTGCTAAATTGCCCATAGGTGTGCATGTGTGAGTGCATGGTGTGTGAGTGTGCCCTGCGATGGGCCGGCCCCCCATCCTGGGTTGTTCCCTGCCTCGTGCCCATTGCTTCCGGGATAGGCTCCAGACCCCCCCGCGACCCAGTAGGATAAGCGGTTTGGAAAATGGATGGATGGATGGATATATAATGCTTTATATACTGTTTATGTTATTGTATACAGATTACATATTTCATATATTTTTCTAATGTTTTTTTACAATTACATATTTTTATTAGTTATTTATTCTATCATACATATAATGTATGTTGCAGCTACTATTACCCTCGACTTTGACCCGCACAGCTTCAGTCACCCTCTACATATGCAGTCCTTGTCTTTTATTCTATTACTGTGTGTATTAGTGTCTCTACCGTTGTATTTTTCGAGCTACTGGATGCCAAACGAAACGTGTATCGGTACAGTTCTTGTTTGTGAGTGATGCTGAAAGGCTAAATTAGATGGAGAAAAACCCAGCACCTATCGCACACTTGCTTGTTATGCCTGAGATTCCCATCCTATGCCTTATATAATATATAACACGCGAGACCCATGCAGTCTGATATACGGGCACTTTCAGGAAGGTGCAGATTAGAAGCAGGGCTCGTGACTGAGTAGGAGGTGCAAACGACCGGGCGTCTTAGCTGAAAGCTGCAAGTAGGACTCCAGTTTGCCAAAATGGAGCAAGAATGGTCATGTGACCAAGTCGTGCGGCTCAACCGTGGCCTGATCTGTTATCGGGGGTTTGCATGCTGTAAGGTGACACTTTCTGAAAATCTATTAGTAGGGATGTTCTTTTGTCATTACGCACAATGCAGGTACAAATTCAGTGTAAAAGAGAATATTTTTCTGGGATTTTGGTTTTAAACAATGTAACAATTTGAAATGATTTAGTTTACATCCAACTAAATTAAACTAAAGCACCACAAATTTTTACTCTTAGATTAAATAAATATATTAACCAATTTCAGCATACAATTGCTCTAATATCCAATCCTGCTCCATAAGTATAATACAGGCCAACACAAGGCAAGAAGCACGTACTGTCAAATATGCCGTCTGTTTTTGTGGTTGTCAATATGTTTTTATTTTAATAATGTTTATGGTCCTTACTCATTTGTCCCCATAATTACTGGCAGTATGATCATGTGCAGTAACAGCAACTTAACAAAAACAGTAGCGTCCTTCAGTAACAGTTATTTGGGAAGCGTGAAGATTAATTGACAATTTCCCCATATTTTTGTCTTTGACTAATTGCATTGACTAGTATTGATGGACTCAAAAGATCGATGCCTTCAGATTATTCCTCTTAAATTGTTATTGATTTTTGTGCGATTTGCTTTCCAAAACGTGGCTCGGAAGCAGATACACTTTTCCGTTAAGCCCGTCGCAACTCGGAACGGAACGAGGGATGTTTTACGGTTAAATCTTTAGGCCAAACTGCAAGCAATAGCTTCTATTAAATAATCAAGAAGAAAAAGGCAATTCGTTTTTAGATGCTTCGGTAAAACAGAAATACGAGCCAGTAGGATTTTGACTACAGAGCTCTCACTACATTCATTCTTTTTGACAGAAAAGAGAAAAAAAAACTGTTTTGCCACTTGAAATGGCAGAAAAAAGACAGACAAAGGGGCAATAGGAACAGCAGAGGCTATTGATGCCTTTCATTGTTGTCAAAAGATTCTTTTTCTAATCTTCTAGTGCTATGGGGACTTTCCAAAGAGGGTGGAAGCAATTCTGATTCTTTATTTCACCTGCAGACAACTAAATCGATCCTTGACATCCCTGCACCTGCTCCCTGACTTCTTCAGAAGTGGTTTTGCTATACTGCCATTGTTTAATGAGGCCATTTAAGCAAGGCTACTGCAAAGGAATATAATGATATTGCCAACAACTCTTACTCTGTACCTGAGGACAGGACCAATAGTCAATGACATGGATAATTGATATTTGTCTTGTTTGTCTTGTCTGACTGGAAGCAGACTGGGTTATTTTTGCCCAGTTCTTTGCTAACTGGAAATCCTAGCCGCTTTTAGAAATCTGTGCATATATTTTTTTTAGGTCACTTTTATCTTTTTTGAGTGATTTTTTTTTGAAAAAGATTATGTTACTTTAACAGGATTAATGATTTACATTCCGATAAACCTATCGTAAGGCGAAAAGGCATTTTAATACAGTACATCTTACCTAACAAACATCATAGCCTAGCCTAACCTTCCTCAAACATGCTTTGAACACTTACTTTGCCTTTAGCTGGGCACAATCATTAACACAAAGCCTATATTATAATAAAATGTCGAACAGCTGTGTAATTTATTGAATAATGCACTGAAAGTGAAAAAAATTTATCCATCGGAAAGTCAAAATACCGTAACGCAAACCATTGTAACCCGGGTCGTGTCTGCAATTTCTACTCAGTCTCCTTAGGGATATGAAATGTGTTTCGGTGAAACTTAAAATCTAACATTAGATTTTAGGCAATTCTTATTTAAGCATTAAAAAACATACCCACGCTGAAATTAATGTGAAAGCATGTAAACACATACACAGAAGTAATGTGTTTAGAATGTAGAATTGTAAAGCACAGTAACAGTGAGTGACCATCACACTAACGGCAGAGCTCATCTCCCCACAGCCCCGTCGTTTACTGGTCATCCACAGGATTGCATCCTGCGTCTTTTTCCTGATTGATCATGTTTATCTAGGATCCAGTGATTGACAGACGTCTGGTCCAATGGATCACATTGGATCAGAGGCCCGAGAAGCTCAGCATGCACTGATTTCAAGTGCCCTTAACTATCCAGTCCTAGATGTGGAATTAATTCTTTTAATTTACTTCTTCTTTATTTTCAGTTTTATCCTGTGTGGTAAATAGAGAAAGTTTACATAAACTTTTTGAATTATAGTATTTTTAAAAACATCTAATAGCAACATTTTAAAAACAGGGATAACTTTCCTGAAAAAGCCTTAGAGTTTTGACATATTTATTCAAACTCCTGAGTAAAAAAATCCGGCAGCAGTTATGGAAAAGGTTGGAAAGGCTATATGTGGTGGCCTTATGGTTGGGGATGTGCATTTTGCAATTAAAAGATCGCTGGTTTGAATCTCTGAGCAAGAAACTGCTCTCTGGGCGCTGAATTAGCTGCCCCCTGCTGTGACATATGGGCTAAATGCAGAGGACACATTTCTTTGTTGTGCACTGTGTGATACGGTATGTCAACAATGACAACGAATCACTTCCCCCTTTCATTATAATGCATGCGGATTTTATAAAGACTTCCTGTGCTCTCCACTGCTGTTTTGGTGGAGCTTATTGCAGACAATGGAGCAAGCTGTAGGTGTGTGGTACTCGTTCTAACCCCTGCTTCTGGCTATTACAAACAAGGGGTATTAACATACAGAGGGAGAAAAGTATGCGTGCAATTTGGATGCTGAACCTTTGCAATCAGAAGTGTCATCGAAATTTGGCGAAACGAAACAGTCGTAGATCACTGGCACACTTAACAACCGACAACAACCTAGTAGCCAACAGAAAGAAGGAAACCAAACTGGATTTTGGCGGCAAAATTATGGTTGCGGAGTAAAAACTGCTTATCATCACCAAACACAGAAATGCCCATTTAAAACAGGCTGCTGGCAATGGGATTGAGCCAGGAGAGTTTGGCAGTGATATCGACATTTACAGGAGGAATGAGAAGATGAAAGAGTTTAGAGAAAAAGGAAATTCACATTCAAAGATGCAGTACCCTGCTGGGGTACCCACCCCCCAAACAAGTTAACTCATATTTATTAAAGAAGTTAATCGATAATGGGTGCAGCTAGGTGCCTCTTCCGTAGCGCACGGAAATATCTTGCCTGCACAGAACAAACTGCCAACATACTGGGTAGTTCACTGTCTGAGGAAGAAAAAAAAACATCTTGTCAGGCCAAGTCAATAAGCGAACTGAGTCCAACCAAACATGAAGTCAGCTCTCAGCAAACAAGCAATGACTGAAAACAAGTGAAAACACAAACAGGAGTTTGCTAATGCCGGGGTTATGTCAACTTGACAAATTTATTGAATGCAAAGTATATGAGCCCAGATACGCTTATTATTATATCCTGGATAACTTATATGTATTTAATTCCATTATCTTCAGCTATAGTAGAATATACAATGGTGTACGGTAAAGTATTATTATGGTAAACAGTATAAATCAATAAACCACATTAAATTAATGGGATGAAAGAGTAATCTGTAAGTTCCCTATCTCATAACATCCAAATTAAACCATATAGCAAAAAAAGCAACTTTGACTCATAGAAACTTTCATGGGTCGTTTGAAACTGTTATTTCCCCCAAAATAATATATTTTTGCGCTGAATACAGTTAGAAGAATACAGTGCAAACGTCTTAAATGGTGTGGACATTTGGCTCCAGATAGTATTATAAACAATATATGATGCGGTGCAACTTTATAATTACATAACTTGAATGCGATAAATAATTTAGTTATACTTGTGCAAATAAACTGCTTTTTTTTAAGAAAAGGAAACAGGTATGCAGATATTTAAAACTACATTAAATGAATACTTGTTACACACTGTCATCGTTATTTAATCGTTTAGGTATGTTTCATGCGCCACTGAACTAGGAACCCATTATTAATTATTATTATTTCAATCAGTATTAGCAAAATAATGAGAAATCTACTTAACCGCACGCTGCTACAGACGATATCCTTGAGTGAAAGACAGAAATAAGTTATTTTTTGCATGTTGTGTGATAAGTAAAATAGTAGTTGTTAATTGAAAGTTTAGGAAAAATCCATGTCTGTTCCAATAGCTTGCTTTAATTTTGTTCCAAATCATTGGAATTAAACCAGCCTCCGCATTACAGTAAAAAAAAAAAAAGCAAACAAAAATTACGTTTTCTTATACTCCTGGTAATACAAAGACACCACCGGTACGCGATTAAGAATTTTGATGCGCCGAAAATAGCACGCTTTCCCTGCTTTTAATAGTTGCGTTTGACAATTTTGAGTGGAATACTCAAAGGCGTCTGCGAGTAACAAAAATGGACCAATAGCGTGCCGACGTTGCCGGAATGGGCGTGCCAAGGAGACGGATTACAGCCAATTGGATGAAAGCGTCCAATGCAAAGCGCTAGAAAGTACTATTACTAGGGTATACTTCCGCGTACTTGCGCTGTAATGTATATTGAAGGGCTGCTGCGCAACATAGGGCGGAGAGGTATAGCGCTGCTGTGATACGGCTCTATATATATACACGGACGGGACCACCTTCCCTTTAAAGACACCCTCCTTCTTACTTTGCTTTCTTTCAGTCAGTGATGTCGCTTGTTTTGGTAGCCAACCTATAGAGGCAGAAGTCGCTTCTTTTAGATTTTCAGTCCTTTTATTTATTCGGTTTTGTTATGTGTTGTTAATTTATATGTACGTGTGTCCCATTTGTTTTTATTTTTAATAAATATTTTATTTAATGAATCGTGTTGATTTGTGTTCGAATTTTTATCCAAGTAATTTTGCTTTTTTTATGCTGCTTATTATTTGATTGTGTATCTGTTGAAAGAGTGCTATATTTGGCTAACACTAAGGACATCCTTAACTTTCATTAGAGACGGTAAGGCGTTTTTAAAGTTTCTTCTTAAAGAAATTTGTTGTGATGCTGACATTTAGGTGGCCGGGGGTCATTGGTTTACTTGTTCGTTGTCATCTACGTCTAAATTGCAGCGATATGTTTACTTGACGACGGGATCGTAACTAATATTGTAGCCAGTGTTTAATTCTGCAGTTCGTGGTATTTTTTTCTGCGGGTGTTTGAATGTCACTTGATTGAAGTTGGGATGCAGGAGTAAAGCTGCATGCAGGACGCATATGCGTCGGTTACTCCATCATGCATAAGGTTACCTTGTATCAGTGGTACGTGTGCGCGTCCCTTACCGTGAAGATCGTAGGGCTTCTTGCTACAAATATAATATATATTACGAGGAATCTGCGTTTTTTCCTTCATGCATTTCATTTTTGGAGAGATACAAGAGTGCACGAAGCCGACACCTAACTCCACCTGACCGGACCTGTCACGGGCGAGCCGATCTGAAGGCGGTGCGCGCAGGATGGACAGCGATGTCCCGGTGAACACGCAGTAGCCTCAAAGTCACAGTTAATGTAGTGATTCCAGTGGATGATGATAGCCCTACCTGCACATGTGAGGTGACCAGAGAAGTGGCGTTACGGATTTATCCCCTGCACGGTTTCCGCGCTGCGTTTTCTGATGAGACAAACATCAGAACCACGTTTAATGTCTTAATCATTCAGGACACTTAAAATAAATAAATAAATCACCCTATATGTAGCGCAATGCGTATGGCCCTGCTTCCAATCCCCACGTTTGCTGCCGTATAGGTGCTGATCGAGACTCCGAACCACGTTTCCCAGCCTCTTGCTGATTAAACTCTTGCATTTAATGTCTGCATGGTGATTATACGGACAGCGGTCAGGCACTTGGCCATATTTATTCTTCGTTGCAAGTTAATCCGTAGCACAGACCCCCCTCGGTTTGCCCCTGGTATATCTCCCGCACCCATCATAGATACTCTGGGCTTGATTGCTATATTGAAGCCCGATTGTCTTAATTAGTCATTACTAATGTACGGTCGGTGCGCCGATTTCCCGCCGCCTGTTCCTTCCTTCCACCTTCGTAAGTCTGCGATGAAGGGGCGCTGGGCGTCCTGCGGCTTCCTTACAGATATTACTGAGTAACTTACCGTAGGAGCGAAGGTACGTAGAATATAAACGCCCTGGGGCCATTAACTAACGGGGAAGTTTGCGTATATAAATACACATGGTGCAAGCGACGTGTAGCTGCTGTACCATAACTAAGGGTTTGCATGCAGGATGGGTGGCGAGGCGGCATACTGTCTGTCTGTCTGTCTTTCTTTACTGCTGGTTTAAAAACCGATGTTTTGCTAACTAGTCCTGCAAAGTTAATGCATGCTTCTTTATGCAGGGCTGCGGGGAGCCGGGCATGCAAACGCCGTGATTCCCGATGGAGGAGGGCACTTGTATTAGAAATATGCGTGATTTAAAACAATATTTAGGTATTAATATGATGCAGGCTGTTTGAGTATCGTCGCTTTTTAATGCTCCGTGCGAATGTGCAGCATATAGGACTAGGTGATAGAGGCAAGTTGGCAGTCAGTTTTTTTTTAAAGTTGTAGTAACCTGGGCTTATTAAATTACTAGTACTGGTTAAGTAACCGCAATAAAGGTTTCATCTGTGCTTATAAATTACCGGCACCTGTATCTGTGGCGTGGGAACTTTAGGGTTCATCTGAAATAATGATGATTAAAAAAATTAAGCAGCGGCCTAAGTGAATATTTTTAACCCGTCAGTTTGTCGTTTTAAATGGGCGGTAAAGTTTGCCTTAACACGGCCTATTGTAAGTGAAACATTGACTCAAGTGCTTTTAATCGGTGGACACCGTGTTGCTTGTTAAACATTGAGGAAATTAACACGCAATGACGCCGATTCTGCAGCCCGTTATTAAGTCGCATGGGTCCAGTTTGCCTGTCAACTTTTATTTTTTCCCACCTCCATTAGACCTGTGCATATGCAGGCAGTGGGAAGTGAAAAAATCGGTTCCCCTTTTGCAATCTGTGTGTCCAGTCTGTGTATATTGGATCAAAAATGTATACGGAATGTGTCTGTGCTTGTGATTGTCTTTACCAATTTACCTTGAGAAATTTATGATATAAGTGCCCAGAAATGGTAGGCCTTTTAATTTTCAGGGGATGGCAATTATATACAAATATGATTTTTATTTTTTTTTCCCAAAATATGTGGTACTAAGAGGCTTGAGAGAATTTCCCTGCTGTGTAACTGGAGGACCTGCTGTTGTTTAAAGTTGTTCCTCACGTTTCCTGGCTTCTGACTGGTTCTGATCCATGAGATTGACCGCTGACGCCTGTTCGGTGTCCGGGAAGCGTGTGATGGACGCTCATTAGGACCATCGTCTGTAGCCCGCGGCCTTCTCGGTGCTGCTGCCAAAGGAGTAGTCGCAGTACTGATTTTATTAAAATAAGTTTTCTGACTGAATTTGGAGGCAGCGATAAACGTTATAACCATATCCTCCTGGTCTCTTTGGGTACCTGTGCTTTCAGTGCACGTTTTAGTATTTCCATAATGCGTCAGCCCTTTAGCATAATGCTATTTCTCAGCCTGTGTTGAAGAACAATACATAATTTGAAGGTGTGTTAAAGGTATTCGTCGTGATAACTGGGGGGTTTTCCGGGGGGGGGGCCCTAAACTCTAATTGGTCATATGGGGAATAGGGACGTTAACTCAAACTGTGATTGTGAGTGTTTGTTTTTACCGTCGTAAATATGTGCCACATCTGTGGCATTCGGTGCTGTAAAGTGTAAAGCTAGTGGAGGCCTCGTCACTCACAGCCCTTTGAAGCTAAGGCCCTTAGCACCGAACTCTTCCAACGTTCTCTGGGAAACTCTGCATGTACTAAAGCCCTTGGAGAAACGGGTGTCTCTGAACCGTCGCTGCAGTTAATGTAATTGGCCTTCTCCCCACTAAGCATCACTGGGAAGCGCTTAAATGTCTTTAACGGGCATTAGCACCACGATGCAACATCATATCAACCCAGGTAGCGTTTAATTAGCTTTTACTTAAAACTGCTGAGGATTGAGATACGGTAACCGACGGATTTGCTGTTGTGTAGGTTAAGGAGGATCTAAATGTCATCATTGCGGGAGTACGGTCTCTACATGTCTGTGTGGGCTGTTGATTCTGGAAAAAAATAACACCTATCAGGTGTAGATAAGCCCAGTGTAAACACTCGGTGTGTGAAGTTGTTCTGGTATGCAACTCGGGGGTAGGTGTGCTGAGGGGTTTTATCAGTAACATTTAGCAGGGAGAGTACCTGGTCCATGTTGTGGGACTTTGCTTGTTGGACATAGTTTAGCTTTTGTTTTTGCCATCCTTTTAACCATTGGGGGGGGGGGGGATCCTTAACGATTTTCCACATCAAACATCCTGTGCAGACCTTTATGACTGTAAATTGTCACTCCTTTTGGCTTGATATGTTTATCACAGTGTCTGTAAAAGTCTTGCCTCTGTCGTTGTGGCGTAGGAACCGTCTCGGGGTGCAGATTGGGTTGATTCTGGGCCTGAGGTTCTGAAGCGTATTTGCAGAGCTGTTTAAGGCAGCTGACTAGTCTTTTGTATTTACTGTGCTGGTGCAGTGGGAGCAAGACGGGGAAATGGCATACGCGTGTTTGTTTTGTGACAATATGCTCGTTGAAGAATGCGCAGATTGTTAGCAGTTGTCCGTGATTTTGTTTTTTTTTTTTTTTCCGGATGCATAACTGGGCAGCGATTTCTAGCGTTAAACTCGGCGGCTCGTCAGTGTCTCCCACACCGGCTTTCGCCATCTGTCTAGATGGAAATATCTCCCCTGAAGGAGCGGCGCTGACGGCGGCGGGGCCCGTGCTGCTCCGAGAGGCTGTGAATTATGCGGCCGCCGTTCTCTTTAGCCTCATGTCCGTGACGGTGTGGGATCCTCACGGGGGGGGCGAGGTGTTGCCGAGAGCGTCTCCGGCCTCTGATTGGTTGCCGGAACTGGGCCGTGCACCGTTTCTCTAAACGTGAACTTTTTAAATTGCCTTACTCCACCTGTCACCGGAGACTGGGGAGGTTCAGACAGGTGCCCTTTAATACGGTGAAATCGCAGCAGCGCTTGGAGCACGACGGCGTCTCTTTATGGACGATCCCTAACCGTAAAGGATGGGAGCTAGTGCGCGCTGCACGTGGAATCCCGTGAATGAGTAGCTCTCGGCTGTGGGCCTGACAAGCCACGCTTCTGCTTGTAAACCCTCGTTTCCCTCCTGCATGCAGAGAATTTCGGTTAATCAGCTGGTTCCAGTGCTTGAGGCCTGGCTTAATGGGACCCGCAATGCGGTATAACCGGTCACTTAAATGCAAATTGTGCTCAGTACATTTCCGTGCTCAGTACATTTCCGTGCTCAGTACATTTCCGTGCTCGGTACATTTCCCTTTCCTGCCAGGCTTGAGAGAGTCCTGAAAACGCACGGGGTTTTAACGGCCGTTCAGCGGCGTGCCCATCGTCTTAATGCTTTCCTACAGCCATGTCACCGTTGTCCTATGAGGTTCGCCGATGAGCTCGACGGGGCAAGAGGATACGTTAATGTGTGGCAACAGTCTGCAGAAAGGCGAAGTGCAGGAAGTCATAGAAGAGACTGAGGTTGGGGTGATGCTAATGCACGATAGCAGCTAGGGACCAAATCGTGATAAACACGCACACATGTGCGAGACAAGGCACATGGTGCACTGCGTTTGTGCAAGACAAATAGTCTTGAGTGCGTACGCGTGCTGCACGTATTCATAAAAATGTGGCTTGCCGTCATCTGTTCGAAGCGCTTTTTTAAAAATCTGTCACCATCCAGAACACATTTGGACAGATTCCTGGAAGTGCCGAGAACTCGACAAAGGCAAACGGCAGCCTAACGCGCATTACATGAGCCGAATTGATGTGCTGCTGTTGCCTTGTGTTGTTTCGGAGAACCATGGGCCAAATGGCACCATGGCTTACGGAGCTCTACAGGGTGAGGGGAGGAGGAGTGGAACGATGTAGGTTCACTTAAGGACCGTAAGCCCCCGTGTTTGCTGCGGTAGCGGCGGCCTCTTTGGTGGAGCCTGCCTTTGTCCTCTTTCGCTCCCGGATGCGAAGGAACTTTCCTGCGGAGATGCGCGAGACGTGACTCGGTCCTCTCAGGCAGGATATCGATGAGGATCTACGTGGGCAGTATCGCAGGTCTGGAAGAACGCGTTCCCCTACTGTCGGGGGGTCTTCTCCAGATCTCGGCGTGATGTAGTCTGAAGAAGGTGGGCCAGGACTGTTTCTTGTACAGTTTCATGTCTTCTCCATTTCACTCCCCTTTCAGAATGAGTGCTTCTCCCAGGAATTCGATAACATCTTACTGTTCTATCAGATTTGAATCTGGCACTTTGACTTCTTTCAATACACACATACTCTGTCACAAACAATATTTCCCTGCATTTGTAATCAATAAAAAAATGCATTTTTTTTTCATTAACCGAATGACTTAACCCTGAGAACTGCTCCGGGGCCCTAATAAATGTCTAACCCTGTGCTCTGACCTCGATCTCTGCTTTCATCTGTATCTAATAGTAGACCAAGGTTTTCACAAATCCAATCAAATTGGGGGTCTTTGGGTTGCTTTGTGTACTTTTTTATATGTACAAATTTGTTTGTACTAGTAAAGGTATTATAATTATTTTTTGCTACTCAGCCTTGGGCCTAGTAAACTTAGTGGAATGTACCTGCTCTTGGTGTCCTCGCTGTCTACAGTGGAGCCTGGAGTGCGCTGGCCGTTAAATTCCTCCAGACCTTCTATGGTGTCTTCAGTTTGGAATAGGTTTTAGTTCGTCTGAATTATTTATGCGGTGCTACCTGGGTGTGTTCCTGCCTGTGGTGCAGACTTCCTTAAGCCCTCACTCCAAGGGCCAGTGTAATCTCACTGATTCTTTTATTTCGCGGCCCCCTCCCTGCCGTGTCCTGTTGCTCTAAAACACCGCGGTCCATTCCGGATAAGCTGAATCTGGTGGAAGCGTCCTCGACGTACCCAGCCTGTCGGTGAAGGTCCCCATCTCCATGAAGCGGTCTTAGGCGGTGGGGTTGCCAGGTGGGGCCCACGGGGTTGCCAGGTGGGCACTCGGGGGGGGCTCGGATGTCCCTTCAAATCGGTTGCCTTCCCCGACGGCGCTGCTGCCGCCGCCCCTGCAGAAGATTCGCTGCGGAGCTGAACCGCGAGCGGACGGCTGACAGGCTTCAGCCAGGGATCTGCCCGTTCAAGTGAAACGGAGAAGGTAGACAGCTTCAGCAGATGATAAAAAAAAAAAACCTGCTAGAAGACCCCCACCTTTTTTTTTTTTTTCTTGCTCCAGGGAGGTAGTGACACAAAAATGCCAACAACAAAGGGGGGGGCTGCCGACCGCAGATACCCACGCCGCTTAGCAGGCTGGGCGACTTGTTGGGGTCGCCAAGCTCTCTTTCGAGTGTTTATCTCCTAATAAGAATTAGTGCCTCATAGCGGTGTGGAAGTAGGCCACTGCACAGCAGTTCATTTGTTTTTTGAATTGAAAGTAGGCCGTGTTTGCAGAGGTACTGTGGTCTCCTTCGGCTCTCGGATCCCTGAAATGAGAGCCCATCTTGCGGGGTTTTATTTTAGTTCTTATAGACACAAATCTGAGAATTCATTTCTTGGATATTTTGGGATATTTAAAGGGCCCGACTGCACCTCGAGTCCTGGGTGAACGTCTGCGGCGCCCCTCCTCCCCCACCCGTAAACCGCAAAACGAATCTCATTTTTCGCCTGGCAGGGGTGTCTATCTTTGGAGTCGCATCACAAATTAAACAACCCGAGGGGCAGCTCTTCTGTTCGGGACATCAGTGGCGCCGGTTCCATTGAACGCGAGTGGAATCGTCTGAACAAAGCGATTTGTGCTTTGGGTCCGGTCTGCTTTTATTGTTGTTCGATCTCTTATCTTTGCCTCTGTTGGCAGCCCTAATCCGTAGGGCCCCGTTTGTGAGAGAGCAAAGCCCACAGCAGCCCTATATTTGAGCAGTGTGGCCCTTGGGCTCCTCTGCAACTGGCTGCTTGTCGATCTAATTGGTCCGGTACTGATCCGGTATTCTTTTGGGGGAGTTTTTTTTTTTTTTGCCGTCACCCCCATGTCACCTTCACTCCACTTGTGAAATTCCGACTAACTATTCATGCCCTTTTTAATACTCTTCCTGCTGGTGATGATGCAGACCCTAGTCCGCAGTGATCCCAGCTGGTCTTCAGCCATCTTTAGCGTTTTAAATCGGCCTGTAATGGTTTTAACAGGCATGTCTTTCATCTGCGGGAAATAAACAGGAACATCTGCATGGGGCAATCCGATCGTGCTGGGACCCTAATTAAATATATCCGATTTTGACCATCGCCGGTGCCTGGAACGTGTGCTGGGAGGGCGGGGCTTTTCTTGATCATTGATGTAAAAACACTTATTAGTAATTATTACTAATGATTACTTATTGCTAATTATTACCTGAATAAATCGAGTCATTTAGGCCTAGTTGTTCATTTATAATCCCCTGTTTACATCTGGGATGACTGCCCCCCCCCCCCCATTCTAAAGCCTTCTGCACCAATTCAACAAGGGACTAACAGAGTGTGGTGACCTGATCGACTGAGAACCATCTGTACTGAATGGGTATTTGCCGTGTAGTTCTCAAGTGTGGATCTGCACCCATAACCTGTCAAACTGCCTCCTAAGTAGCATGGATATTTCCATTAATGACGCAGCGCAGGCCTGTCTGCGGTGCCGGACTTGTCTAAAGAAAGTGTCAGTCTCCACATTTATCTACACCGTCGCTGTCCGACGGGGAAACCGCGCATCTTCGAAAATTGATTTCATGAGCGTGAATCACACTTTCTAGAACTACTTTACAAAATAAATCTAAAACGATGTATTGAGGCGCCCTTGTCGTACATAGACCTGTAGCACTTTCGTGGATTGTTGACTGTCAGCAGGATGCAAACTCAACTCATAAAATTAATGATGTTAGCCAACTAGCTACAAATGTTAAGCTATAAAGTAATCATACGTACAGCAATATGAATACAAATGTTAACCAGTATAACACATAAATACTAAATAGATGATTTCATAAAACCATCTTGTGATTTGATCAGTATATTGGTCGCATTCCATCCATGTTAAGTCACAACAGTTAAAGATTTGATGTACATTGTGTTTTTTGGACAGCAACTACGTGTTAACTGTAGGGCGTATTTGTGTGAAATTAGGACTGAAATGAACCTTTGCTGAGTGACCACTTTGGATGTTTTATGCTGTTTTGTTTGTTTAAATCCCTTTTTCTTGGGATGGACGCTTATCCCATTTATTAGTAAGATGTGAGCCTGGCGTGAAAATCTTTTTCATCGTTTGACACCATGTTAATTCTCTGCCTGGTGGTTCCCCATTTCCGTTAGAGGAATGGGTATTGAGTCAGATGCAGTCCCAGACTCAGTCTGGCCTTTGTAGCCTGAGTTTGTGTATTTTTCTCCAGTTCTCATCCGTGAAGTTTTGAGAAGAACCAAAGAACAATCTCTGAGAGAAGCTCAGGCTGAAGATCTAATTTTACACAGGATCTCACATCTGTGATGACTTCAGAAGGCTTATGCAATGCTTTGCCCAAGATGCACTTGGTGCCGTTGGAAATGGTACCTGGTTTGGCATCTTTGTTAAATAGGATTTAACATGAATTAACATCTGTAATTGGTAGGGTTGTTTTTTTTTTTTTTTTGCCTTGAGTATTTCTTGGTTGCGGACGTTCCATTTCAGCACCATTTACTGCAGTGTGCGCCGAACAGGCTTTGCCAGGTTGTGTTAATGTTATATAATCATTGAGCGTGGCTTTTGCACTGGTCCAAATCGCCCGATTTAAAGCACAGGAGTCGTACTCTGGTGTCGCTCTGTGCATTTTAGTGTCTATGTGGGTACCTGTTCTGTTGTACAGTCCCAAAAGAGGGCAGGCATGTCGGATGCTAACGGTGTACAAAAATAATCCCATTATGTAATGCAGGTGGTAGGTACATTGTGCAGAGCCTAAAAGTTGACTGTGTCAGTGCAGTTTAAAATGGTCACAAGTCTGTGCAAAGCAGCATTAACGACGCAGTAGGTCCCAACTTGCATAGAGCGTGCAGTCGATCTGTCGGTAGGGCTGCCCTGCACATGCTCAGTGTGTGCCGGGTCACCTGGGTAAGCGTGACAGTTTGAAAGATAATGGTGTATTCGGTCTAAGAAGGAAGAGTTTTGAAAGGGCATGTTATCCAGCTCCCAGCTCTTATTCAACTGTTCGAAGTTGGCTTCCCGAGTTGGTTCTTAGGTCTAATGCCTTTTTAGCCAGCGATTTTCGTCTGACTCATGATGCGTAGATGTTTGCTTCGCCATTCAGCTGTTCTCTCCATACCCAAAGGTTATGTTGGGAAGGAACCCAGTTTACTTAGCATGACTGTGTGGGTATGAGGTTACCTCTGAGATGTCAGTACTAGCTTTGGCTGAATGTAATGTTCTGCTGAAGATCTCGTACATGTGCTTTATAATACCAGAGCGCGAGGGGTAACGCGCCACATTGAACGACGTCCCAGCCGACCCTCACAGGACAGAAATTACACATTTATTCTAAAGTGTCTGCTTGCTAGAACAGGAAACGAGTGTGGCGTGTGCATGCTGTGGTGTTTTGAGTCGATAGCTACTGTGCTTTTTTTTTGATGAGGTTAATTTTTATCCTGTTTTAAAGCAGTTTGATCATGCAATCTATTCGTGTGAATTAACTATCTTCAGCGGCTCTCCGTTTCACTCAGACGCGCCTCGTCTTGCCTTGTAATCACCTGCCTGCCTGCTTTTTATTTTCCCAGCCGAAACCCTGTTTGTTTTTTCGCTCCAAAAGAAGATTTTAAATCACTTGGGCGTTGCTGGTAAAAATTAGTTTCTGTGTGGGTGGGGGGGGGGAATGTATTCCACAAAAGCCGGGTGACCTTATTCTTCTAAAGCTCACATTATTAATTTTATACAATTAAGTGCCTGGTTGCCATTGGACCCTGTGGCCCGTAGGGGGCACTAACATACACCCCTATCAAGCCTCTTGCACTAGAGGGACTGGTTTGCGTGGGTGACCTGTGCACAGGGACTAAGGAAATGCTGACTGTGTGTTTCATGTCAATCTAACATGCGGTACTTTTTCTGTGTCCATATTGCAGACGTCAACTAACATGGCAGTCAGACTGTGCGATGTGGCCTCTCTGCTTAGAAGTGGTTCGTGGGCAGCTGAGCCGTGGACTGGGGTCTGTGGGATTTCTTCTATTCCGCCCCCCCCCCCCCTTTTGGATGTAAATGCACAGTCCTCTGTCTGGGCCACATCAGATGCGCGATACAGGCGCCTGCGCGATTCCTTCTGCACGTAGAGTTCATCGCTCTGGTCTAACTGTGAATGTTGCCTCTGCCAATTGAGGAATCGGTGTTTTTTTGTACTGTGGTCTAGCTACCGTAGTTAAAGAAGGATGCCTTTCTTCATTCGAATCCAGCTTCGATGGGTATCGTCTTGCCCAAACAGAAGTCATGGTTGCCTGCGTGCTCGATTTTTCAGTTTAGCAGACTCCTTTAACCAAAGTGGAAGCCGGAATTTGACTTCCACTTTGGAAGTGGAATTTGGAAGCCGGGTCAGACAGTCCCTTGAGTCAGTGGGGGGGTAAGGGCCTTGCTCAAGGGCCCGATGGTGACTCTGCCAATCCTGAGATTTGAACCGCCGATCTCCCTATTTTATAGGCGTAGCGTCTGAACGCACTGGGCAACACCTTCCTGTACATCCCCGATTTCTAATGAGCTCTTCAGCTTCCTTTTCCCAAAATTCCCAATTGCTTTAAGATATGTTTTCGTCTTTGGTATTTAAAGCATACCGTGGTTTGGGCACGGACAACTGACTATGGATCCAGTTTGAAAAAGGCGGATGCTGTGAGGTGGAAGTTTACATTAGATGTTCCATAAGGTGTAAACTAAACCACATCATCGCCATTCTGATTTCCATATGGTCCCCCAGGTCTCCATTATACTCGGTTTCAGAGGGTGTCATTCAGCCATAGCTTGGATATAATCTTAACTCTGCACAATTGGAATGAATCAGTGCGGGAAAAATGTAAGCACTTTGCAGTACATGCTAGGCTTGCTATTGTGTACAGAAGACGGATTGTTCTGTTTTCAACGATTTAATAAAAATCAGGCATCGCTTATAATTTGTTGTACGAAAATGCGGTATGGCATTTACGTTGCGGTAAATAATTGAATTTCCGACAAAATGACCAGTGCTGTTTTTTATCTTTTTTTCTTTTTATGGTAAACTGATATATTTAACAACAGGGAAGTAAAGGCTGACAATTGAATTAATTAGTACCCTAATCATTTTGTAATGATGGCTACAACCTGCACATCCTTAACATGAACGCCTAGGGATTGAGTGGAGTATTAATACTACAGACTCGCTTCCGCTAGGCACTGTCACTATACTCCGAACGGCCTGGCAGAAGCGGTAAGGCAGCTTTACGCTCTCACTGCGTTTCAGTCCTGGCCTGCCCACCTCTCTCCTAGTGCAGCGTTGCAGTATATCGGTACGTTTTTGATTGTGCCAGATATTAAACTCGCTGATGTGAAATCTTTAGATGGAAATCTTTCTGCATGTTCGGTGGGTGGGGGGTATCATTTACATTACTGAGAGACAGTATGGCACATTCTTCAGCCATCAGTGATGCGTATGCATTGCCGTACCTTTGAGAAATACATGCGCGTGAAACGCACCACATGCACCCTAGGCTCTCCACATGCGACCTCGGTTTTAAGCCTACATGGTCATTGCCTGTACCTCCCAGAAATCTTGACACTAACCTTGTGAAAGCCAGTGAATTGTATAATTATAGAAAAGCATCCTTTTTTAACTATATATAATTGCTGGATGGGTGGGTGGATATTTAGTATTGACACCCTCCTCTTTATTTTTTATTTTTTGTCTCTTTAGCAGGTTATTGCTGCCATGGAAACACAGCTGTCCAATGGCCAGACTTGTAACAACACGACCAACGGTCCCACCACAGTGTCAAACAACTGCTCCTCCCCTGTAGAATCAGGAAACTTGGATGACAGTAAAACTAACCTGATAGTCAACTATTTGCCTCAGAATATGACCCAGGAGGAGCTGAAGAGCCTGTTTGGTAGCATTGGAGAAATCGAATCCTGTAAGTTAGTACGAGACAAAATAACAGGTAATGTATCCAAATGCCATTTCTCTCTTTTTTTTTTTTTGATGGATTGACGTGTCTATGAAAGATGTTGCTAAGTACTGAGATGTGCGTTATGTCTGAAAGCTTGTAAAATGGGGCTTAGCCATCATGTGACTGGATTGGTAAAACCGCATGTTTCCTTTGTGGTACCTGGAGCGGAGGTTTGGTGCTTTTGGTGAAATCTTTCCGCTTTATGAAATGGCAGAGTGCATGGTTTTGATTCTCATAAGTGTGTCTTCTGAAAACCCGTGTTCTCCTGAAAACCCGTGTTCTCCTGAGCTGAGCCTGAACGACAGTGCCCTGTAATGTAAACATGAAACCTTCCCCTGCCTCTCAGGAGCTCTCTGGCCCCTCCTACTGTTCGGCCTTATAATTGCAGTTCAGGTGTCACTGCCAATGATTTATGTTCTGGAATGATGTGATAACTACTAAACATCACACTTAAATGGGTACAGTCGTCAGGCTTGGCCTTACTGCATGCATATGAAAGGTACAGTATGTCAGATTACCCGTAATTGTTGGGGTCAGTCTTCTGCAAACTGTTGTGCGTATTCCTAGTTTGAGTCCATACGGAGATGACGGTTTCTGTGTCTGTGCCTGATGTAATCCATGTGTAAGCATGTGGTTTGGTTTGTTCAGATGTTGGGAGTATGTGCACGCTGTGTTGCCCAGAAGCGCGTGTGCATGGCGGAGGAGAGTGTATCCGATGGTTGTTGGTTCTTGGCCTTTTTTTTTCTGTGCTGGAGGGCGAGTGGCTTTAAGCCGCTGATGGGGATGGCATGGGAGAGCAGCCAGCTGGCAGACGAGGCTCTCAGCTGCCCGTCACACCTGACTGGCAACCTTCTGTGGCTCCATTTCTGGTGCGTTTGCACGTCCGCTGTTTTGGGCTGGACTTCCCGCCGTGGCCTTCAACCCGGCCAGGAAAGCGCTTGCCTCGATCCCTGTCAAACTGGAACTTCAACTGGAAACTTTGCCCTCTCCGGGATTCAGTAGGAGTCCCACCGGATGCAGTTGTGTGAACGGGAAAGGCACATGACTTCACGTGAAGGTATCCGGGCTACGCGGCTTCAATGCAGAGACTTAACCTTATAAATCAGCCCGGCGTTACGGCTGGAGTACCTGAGTATTGGTGTCGTCTGCTTGCTGGTAGCTGTGTTACGCGTGTTAGAACCATGGCCTCAGCTGAAGGCTGATTGGTCCAAGGAGTGCCACTCTCCTGTCACTCACTGATGCAGAACATATAATTGGCTAACCATAATTTATGTACAGGGGGTCAACATTATGGCCCCGCCTTAAAAAAAAAAAATCTTTTCTCCCTCAGAAAATGCCCTGGTGACGTCAGAGGAGGTTCATTCAGCATCCTCTGGTTATTAATGACCTTGCAGAAAACTCCTGAGTTTGTGCTGGAGCTCGTTTTTAAGCTGGGGAACATTTTGTGCCCCCCCCCCCACACACACACACACACACACACACACACACACACACAACTCGATAAGATACGGAAACAGCCTGCAAATGCCAGGGGTTTTTCCGGAGCGGCATATTGGGGAAGGCGAGACTGGAGTTCAGCTCCCGGATTGTGGTCACAGGGCCGCCTCGCCTTAAAGCAGTTCTGCTCTATATTGCTGCTGCTGCTGAGGGTTAGGGTCTGGCTTTCATCCCAGGGGTCTGTGATCCAGCCCACCCCTCACTGAGTGTCATTTACTCTGCAGGAAATGCTTTTAGCTATTTCAGACCGTGATTATTCAGCTGATCAAACCTTTTTGCGAAGGTGGTTTTTTTTGTGTCTTGCTTTTTATACATTTTCGTGACTATGTTGTGCATTAATCTGAAGGGCTACATTATTACCAAATGTAAATATGCTTAAACACAGGCAGTATTTTATTCTGGATTGTGAGTGTTTAGATGATGCCCCACTGACTCCAGTTTAATGAAAGAATTAAGATGTTGCCAAGGCCTGGTGCCATAGGGATGTTTGAACCTTTTTTACGTGATGTGTGTAGTTTTTAGGTGCAGTTCCCAGTTTCTGGCTGTATTTTTTTTGAAACCTCAGAACATCTGCTTTAACATGCTTGACGGTCTCCTTGGGACCTCACTAGCTTTCTGGAAGCTATTGCACATTTGCAGACGTGGCATCCTCTTAACACACAAAGCCTCATTCTGCTTTGTTAAGCAGTGTTCAAAATTAGACACCCCCCGCCCCCCCCCCCCCCCCCCCCCCCCAGCATGCTGAACCTTGCAGGTATCACCTTCTGTGCAGGTTTCAAAGACTGCTTCTACAGTGCTTACTGCAGTGCAAGTGATTTGGCGTTGGGGCGAAATCAATAGCACGACGACCTGGTTCCTCTCTGTATTGAGTGGGTTTGGAATGCACGGACCTTCATATTTAGGACATTTTCTCTCCTTTCTCCCGTCACAGGACAAAGCTTGGGTTATGGATTCGTGAATTACATGGACCCAAAGGATGCAGAAAAGGCCATTAACACGTTAAATGGCTTGAGACTTCAGACCAAGACGATCAAGGTGAGACTCAGTGGTACCCCCTATAGGCTACATCTGGAACTGCGCTCCGTTCCCTGTCTCCCTGTCAGACGACAGAGCCTGTGAAGGTATTGCTTAATGTCGTCATCATTCAGCATTTAACGGGCTGCGGCATACAGGAAAGGGGGGGGGGGAAGGAGCATGCACTGATTACAGCGTGTTGCCGCACCCACCACACGACAAACCACCTCAGGGATGAGAACTTGAGGTTAGCCATGTGGCGGGTGATACCTCAGCACCACACTAGTTTTTTTCCGACGGCTGGGGTGCCAATCCCGCCACCAACCCTTAAGATATTTCAAGTAAGTTGGAAGACCTCCTTATAGGGTTGGATGTAGGTTTAACGTCAAACCCAGAACGAAGCGGTTGCCAGGTTAAGGGCCTTGCTCAAGGGCCCAGCGGAATAGAATTACTCTGGGAATTCATGGGATTTGAACCAGCAACCTTCCAGTAGCCTCAGAGCCACCACTCCCGAAAGGTAGTCTTTTAATTCAGTCATAATTTGATCAGGTTTTGAATGACTTTTGGTTTTAGATTCCAGACGTTTCCCCTGTGCAAAGTGATTCTTTCTCTTTACCAAGGACCATGGGTGGGGGACTGTTTTCCCTCCCAGTGGACAGTCATGAAACCCAGTGAGGAAAAGACTGGTGGACTACTGGTTTTACCTCTGCTGCTTTCTCTGCCGTAATGATGTGGTCTGGGGGGTGGCTGTCCCATTCGGCGGTTTAATTAAAGCAAGTTAAATATCACGGATACTGTCCGTGGGGCGCTGAAAAGGTCAGCGTGAAACCGCCGCGACACTATGATAAATCCGTCTGCGTTGTGTAGCTAGAACAGGTCGTGTCACTAATGGCCAGGCACCTATAGTGCTGTGTCCAAGAAGGAATGTATAAATAAACTAATAGCTTGTCTATCTTCACCAGCAGTGCTATGATAGTATGACTTGAATACTGGAAAGTAATTTTACATTGAACATTTTCACTGCTCACCTCTAATCAATAGGTATCGAAACTGTAGGATCGTACCTTAGTGCAATGTCATATATTTAATTCATGGTGAAGCTGAATCGTGCTTTGAACAGTTGTATGATCCATGAGTGGTGTATTTTGGGGGAGGGGGGTTTCTCCCCAGCGATGAGACGCAGCGCAGGGTCGTGGAAGCGTGCGTCTCTCGTGCTTGAGCCTCCGCGTTAATTGCTTTTCAGGTTTCCTACGCCCGTCCGAGCTCTGCCTCCATCAGGGATGCAAATCTGTACGTCAGCGGGCTGCCAAAAACCATGACTCAGAAAGAGCTGGAACAGCTCTTCTCCCAGTATGGACGCATCATTACCTCCCGCATTCTGGTGGACCAAGTTACTGGTAAGAGTTTGGGGGGGGGGGGGGGGGTTGGTTTGTTCCAGGAAAACTTGGTGTGTTTCTCAATATACATACTTGACCCTACTTGTGGTCTTGTGCATCCGTTTTTACGTCATTGCCGAAAACCAATTCATACTCAAGAAATAGTGGGGAGGATGGCAAAAATCCGCAGGTGTTGGTCTTGCACCACCCCAGATGTCATGGATGCATTGGTTGCATCCTGGGTAAATGAGAGCAATCCCATGATCCATTGCGCCCCAGGTTAGTTCTTGGGAGGCAAGTTAGCCAGTCGGCTCTTGCCAAGACCACAAATACGATCTTCCCGTTCTTGGGATTCTGGGAAGTTTGTCGGTAGGGCATTAGGGGTGACACTTGTGTGGATTGCTGCAAGGTGGGCCATTCAGCGAATGCGCATCTCGCCGTACGGCTGAGAGAAGCGCGAGGTCTGTTTTTAGCGCGCGTCACTGAGCAGGTCGCGTGTCGCGCTGCTGTCTCCGCCAGGCGTTTCCAGAGGCGTTGGATTCATCCGCTTCGACCGGAGGGCGGAAGCAGAGGAAGCCATCAAGGGCCTGAATGGCCAGAAGCCGCCTGGGGCCACCGAGCCCATAACGGTGAAGTTCGCCAACAACCCCAGCCAGAAGACGAGCCAGGCCCTGCTCTCGCAGCTGTACCAGTCCCCCAGCCGGAGGTACCCCGGGCCCCTGGCACAACAGGCTCAGCGATTCCGGTAAATCCCATTTCCATACATCGTATTCTTGTGCTCGCGACGCAACTTAATCTAGTCACTTCGGCGAGCCTGAGCGTTGATATTCCAGTTTCTAAGTGAAGTACATCGTGCAGTAAATCTTTGCTGCCGTTCAGACCAGTTTTTGTTTGTACTATCCTAAAAGCAGTAAATATGGATATAGATTTCTGCTTGGAATGGTCCATCTTAACGTGGGACTATCATTTTTAGGTTGGACAATCTTCTGAACATGGCTTATGGCGTAAAAAGGTAAATTTCTTTTTATTTAGTCCTTAAATCTGTGGTAGCTGCATACTGAAAATCCGACACTGGGTTTCTGGGGATGAACTGTAATGGTTTCCTGTAGCTGCTGGAATATGGAAGCTTCCTGTTGGACCGTTATGGGGATTGGTGGGGTGGAGGCTGAAAAGTTTCCCTGGTAAGAATAACCTGGGCACACGGGCATGACGCACACTTAGTGACAGGATGGTGTACCGGAACCTTCTCAGGGATTACTGGCGCGGGCGTCTGTTACTGCTCAGAAAAATCTGGGGAGAAATGCATTTTTTTTTTTTTTTTTTGTCGCAACATTTTTTTTTATCTTCCAAAAATTTTTACTGCGTTCTCCCTCCAACCACGAAATGCGGCGCTCCGACGGAACGTACCTGCTGAAATGCTTCTGTTTAAATAGTACTGAGTGTGGCGATTCGGGGGGTCGAGTTGTCTTCTATGAGCTTGTCGGTGGCTCCGCTGACCGCGGCATTGCTGAAGATACACACTGCGTTCCCTGTCCCTGTGCTCCACCCACTCAGTACAAGGTGCTGAGCTTCCACACAGCTAGTGGGGGTCTTAGCGATTTTTCTCCTCACTCTCTAGTATAGCGTTTCTCAGCCTAGTCCCCAGGAACCACCAGATAGTTCCAATTGTTTGCTCCCTCACAGCTCCTAGCCAAACAAGGGCTCGTGGGAGTTTTACTTTATTTTCTGCGGGTAGAATGAAGAATGATTGGTTCAGAGAGAACCAATCAGATCTTGGTCAGATGTCAGACCCAACCAGTCAGATGTCTCCTCTAGCTGCTTGGACCCTCCTCCCCCTACAATCTGGTTTATCTCCTATGAACCAATCGTTTTTGTGTAAGTAAACGTGGACTGTCTGGTGGTCCCTGAAGGCTGGGTTTGAAGACCCTGCTGCAATACTCACCATCCTCATGTAGCTTATACTTTAAGGAGCCTTTTGTGTCTGACTCTGTGACCAGACATGGACTGTTGTTTTCTAGCAGGTTCTCTCCGATGGCCATTGATGGGGTCACCAGCCTGGCCGGCATCAATATCCCAGGCCACGCAGGGGCGGGCTGGTGTATCTTTGTTTACAACCTGGCCCCGGACGCGGACGAGAGCATCCTGTGGCAGATGTTCGGACCGTTCGGCGCGGTGACCAACGTGAAGGTCATCCGCGACTTCAACACCAACAAGTGCAAGGGCTTCGGATTCGTCTCCATGACAAACTATGACGAGGCGGCCATGGCCATCGCCAGCCTTAACGGATATCGCTTGGGGGACAGAGTGCTGCAGGTCTCCTTTAAGACTAACAAAACGCACAAAGCTTGATGTCTTTGCAAAATGCTACGAGCGAAAGGGGGGAATTTATACAGCAAAGGTCTCTTTTTATGTCATTTAAGTTAAAGAATCGATGTTTAGTGTCCAGTGTTCTTTATCTCTTTTGAGTTGAGCAAATAGCAGGCTATTTATTTTTAACTTGTCATGTTGCTTTCAAATGTTTAAAGAAGGGACTTTCTTTTCTCTAGTCTTTGTTTTTGGGTTCCCCCCCAAAAGTCCTTGTAAGACATATGGTGACTTTTCTTCTCCTCTCCTTTGTCCGTTTGTCTTGGGCGCGTTTTGCCTCTGAGAAGTAGAGTGACTAATCACTACCGTTTAGCGTATCTTTCTTTAACAGCTAACTGCTTCGTCGAGTTATTAGTTGGATTATCGGTTGGCCACATATCGTTGCTTATTGTATAACTACAGGAGACACTTTTTTCTTAAAGCAGTACCTTGCCAAAGAGCTAGGAACCTCTTTGATGTGGGTTTAAAGAAGCATCTATTTTTATAAAAAGAACAATTTGGAGAAACTTTTTACTGGACCTGGAACAAATATTTTGACATGGATACTTTGAGAAATATCTTCATATAACACATTGCAAGCTTTGGAGCTTCACTAGAAACTTTACTGTGGTTGACATTTCTGGAGAGCGTTATGATCTAAAAGGTACCTTTTTTGAGATCTTTCTCCTGACATTCTGAAATTTAATGGATGTTGGTTAATTGGTGTCAGTTTAATTTCTATGGGTCATCTTGGTTGTTATGTGGCACGCGGCTCACATTCGAACACGAGGCCCAAGTCTCTCCAGAAGCTCATATTACCAGAGGAGGGAAAATTAAAAAAAAAAATAAAAAATAAAAAAATGAGGCTCGAGGGGTTTAAAAACAAATTCAGTTCTTCCGATGGAATTCAGAGAAGCTCAGTGTTGAATGATGTACTTTCTGTTACGGTTTGTTTTTCTATTTAAAAAAAAAATATATATACAAAAAAGGTTTTTACTTGGTTTGAACAAGACAGCAGAAGAGACATTTTTGGAGGTTTAAAGAATTAAGTTTGAAGGGTTGTTGTTATTGACCTATGTAAATATGTCCTACTTAATATTTATTTCAGTAACTTTACAGGAGTGATTTTGTTTACTTTGATCCTGTGAGTCTTGATTTATTCTGAATGTTGCCTTATTTGGTTTTCTTGTTTACACTTGAGTTGACGTACTTGACTTGTCCAAAGGACTGACGTAATTTTTTTGTTTGTTTGTTTATGGTTGGTGGTTTTTTTTTCCTCCTGCTATAATAAATAGATTTAATTTACATATAGATAATATATATGTGTATATAAGCTGCAGTTCTGAATATATGTTAATACATAGAGAAAATGCATAAAGCAGTCATCTATGAAAGGTTAGGCATATCGCTTTATTTACTGTTGGGGGGGGGGGGGGATCCAACATCGTAGCTCTGAAAAGGACAACATGACGCACACCTAATTTCACGCTCGACATATACATCAACGACCCCCCCCCCCCCCCCTTACTCGATGCAGTCATTTCTTCTCGTCGTTTGGGTTTTAGGTACAGGAATTACAAATGGGATTTGCCAGTAAATTTCACCCCCCCTCCCCTCAGTTCGGACTCCATCACAACAGTGTCTCTCTACCATTCCTTCCCCACAGATCAGTATCGGCACTGAAGGGGACGTCTAGCAGGTCTACCTGCTAGTCAGTCTCTCAAACTCTGCTTATTTAAGGTTGTACAGTACGACTCTGTCAAAAGCTGTTGGAATAGAGCATATCTTTTTAGTATTTAAAGGGATGTACGTGTTTACTTTTGTGTTTGGACGCATTGTACTTTTTTTCCATGTTCAGTTCACCAATAAATGAGTTGAAGGGAAATGAACGCATGCCTGTGGTCATTTCTGCTTAAGCTGTGACCAGCTGGACTGCAGGTGACTTGCATGACTTGAGTCGCAGACCTTTCTGGGATATTTTAAAGTAAAATTATTACTACTGTACAGCTGCCTTTTTTGGCTTGGTTAGTATTCAATCCAGTGTTTTTACTAGAAATATCGGAATGGCATAGTGTGTCAGGCTCCCATCCATCTAAATCGCCAGTCGTAAATCGGAAGCCTTGCGCGAGTCCCATGTAAGCTACCGTAACGTGCTCTCTGCCTCGGCTGGATTGACACATTTCAGATTTATCGGCCTACAGAAGGCTGCCAATTGTACAGTAGGTTACACGATTTTTATAGCAGTAAAATGGTGCGTCTGGTAGCATGAGTATTTGGGTATTTCTTCATTTGTGGTGGTGTGAAATGTCAGTCAAAGCTGTTCTGAGTGGCTGTAATGTGACTGCTCACTTTGACGCACCGCCAGTTAATACCGTACGGAAACAATCATGTATACTTCCTCATGAACTGACATAACCTCGTGGCTCAGGTAAAAACGGTCTCGGAGAGGGATATTGTGGGCTTCTGAGGGGAGGTCGTGCTTCAGGCTGAAACGATGGGGAAAAACTCGTATATTGTATGTGTGGTCTGCCTCCGAAGGTAGTAAGGAGAAAGGTCTCTGTGGGTGGGGCTTATGTCTGCTGTATAATTTACTTTGAGCAAATGGTGCCTGTCGCTGATCGACGCCTGTTCCCGATTGGTCGAACCATTCAGTGATTGACAGCGCACGGTAATCCCGCCCCTCGCCAGCATGTGTGTCAGCTCAGATCATCTACACCCACTATAGCTATCTATTGCCGCCAGGAAGCCGTAAAGCCCCCCGGTGACATCCGGGGGTGCAGCACAAAGTTATATCACTGCCTTGCTGACACCGTTCATCCAGAACAACTTACAAATTGGGTCGTTATTCCAGGGGAATTCAGAAAAGTGCCCTGTTTTCCAGGTGCCGCCACAGCTATGCAGTCAAGGAACACGACTCCGCGGGCTGCCCCCCTACCCCCCCAACCCCCCCCCCCCCGGTCTCGTCGAGGCGAGGTGAGCCTTACGCTGGGGTGCCCGGCTCGGTCCCTGCTGTGCCACGCGGCCGTGGTGGATGATGGTATCCGGGAACAGGGATCACTGCCATTGTCACCTGTCACCTTCTGCGCTCTCCCGGTTCTGTTAGGTTCTCAGGCATTGCCGGGGACGAGCTCGCGCCGCGCTCCGGTGACTCACACCGCTCCCGGAGTTGCGTACGGCCTCTTCTGTAGAGGCACCCTGCCAGGTGTGGCGCAGGGTCCCAGCATAGTTGCTCAGCCCCCCAGCGAAGAAAAGCTTCCATGCATCCTGTCCCAAATGCGATCGTATCCTGTGCATCCTGGAATTATTGCATTTTATCAGGAGACTCTGGTGCCACCCCCCCTCCCACAGCACAGAAACACACTGAGGTGAATCAGAGTTACCAAATCGCCCATAGGGGTGCATGTGTGTGAATGTTGTGTGTGTGTGTGTGTGTGTGTGTGTGTGTCTGCCCTGCGATGGATTGATACCAAGTGCTGGGTTCTTCATTACCTTCTGGGTTCTAGCTTTCAGGCTCTGCACCACTGAGACTCTGTGTAGGACAAGCAGTATATTAGATGAATGAATGAATGAATGAATCTCAATATTGTTGCGTTTTTCTGTAAAAGACATTGCAGTTTTAAGATCATCTAAAATCAAGAAGCAGAAATTTCGCTTTTAGTGAGGATCTGCGGCGGAGGTTCGTCAGACTTATTTTTTGAAACCTTTTTCTTTTTTTCTTTTTTTTTGATGCGTTTGGAGCCTCTGCATAAGTGGATTCCTCCCAGGTGGTGGCGTCATCCTAAAGAACTCGTTCAGCCCTGTCCCCTGCGTGACAGATGCATAATGACATTTTTGGTATACATTTCTGCGCCTCTGAATCATATGCCCTGACGAGAAGCGACGGGGAACTGAAGGAGAATATTTTAGCCCTAAAAATGTAGGAGCAGGCAAGGAACTAAAAACCTACCCCACCCCCCAGCCCTCGCTATCCACTAGTTTGCGGTCCTTGGAGTAGGAGTTGACAGCTTCACAAGAAGATGCGGCACTAGGTAGCCTGGAACATCAAGAAGAGCGTCGGGGACACAGTCACCCTCTGGAGACATGATAGGGGAGAGAATTTAAACAGGGACATGCTCACTCTCACCACGCATGTATGGTCTTTAGATTATCCGTATTTTTGTGAAGCTTTTTTGAAATAGTTCTAAGTTAGCATTCTGTAAATTTGTTGCTCAGATGAATTTTAGCGGCAATGAACAGCTAAACTAAGCAGGGGCAGCCTCACGCACGCGCCAAAGTGTGCCGTGTAAATCAGATGTCTTATCTTTGCTAAGTAACCCTTTGCCGGAGCCTCCTGTTGTCTCTCTGCTACCATGCTGTCGTCTGGAACGATCTGGCAAACGGGCCGTCGTCGCCGTCATGACCGCTTACAGGCGAATGTCGCACATGACGAGTTTTGTTTGTTTATTACTTACCTTTCGATTAGCTGTCCCTTCAGGTTCAGCCTAGCCTGGGTCAGATGATGTAACATCTTTTTTTGATGCCATGCTGGGGAGGGGGGAGGGACTGCTCAGCCGGGATGTGTGGGCGACTTGCCCGCAACTCCTCACCCAGGGGCCAGGGACAGGGGCCAAACTCCAGAAGCGGACACAAACTGGTCCTCGTCCGATGAATGAATCGCGGAACGGAAGAGGAGATACCCAAGATCAGCTCATTTGCTTCTGCATGCCTGTCTCTGTTTAATTTAATAAGTGCAAAATTTACCGTGATATCCAATTACCGTGATATCCATTTACCATGATATCCATCCATCTTTTCACTGCTACCCATGGTCAGCATCACTTTGGGGGTGGGGGGGCTGGAGCCTAGATATATATATATATTCCAGCATGGAATCGTTGGGAGTGTTTCACCCCGCGCATGAGCGTTTGGCTTCCGGAAGCCATCTCCACCTCCGATGCCGCAAAGCATTATGGGACAGCGGCACCTTGCCACGGAATACCATCCACACCCCAACTGTTCCCCACTCTTCCTGTGATGACGCTTTCTCCTCAGCCCGTTGCTGAGGACCTGTGAAATTGCAGCTGTAAAGCGCCGACTGATAGCAGCTGAGAAAGTTTCTGCAGACATAACCTGGCCCCAAGACCTTCTTTGTTCTTATTTATAATTGAGGATCCCCCCCCCACCCTCGGAAACCCGCCAGCGCTGTCACCTCACGGCTTTTCCCCGTCTTCGTGTCCCATGCTAACTCGTGGGAGGCTGTTGCCGTCCTCATGCCTTCGCGTACCTCCATAAAACGTGTAGCTTAGAGAATGGCTTCATTATTTCCTGTTTGGGGTGCGTCCATTTGAACTCTCGCTCTCAGACCACAATTTCCCCATAAGACATTTGGGGCGACATCCCCTCCGCACAAATATTTCAACGATTATGTTTTCCGATGAGCGCCGGCATCGTGAGTACAATGTGAGCCCGGCGTGGAAGATGGGGATCGCGCGTGAAGTGAAGGTTACCGCAGTTGAGAGTCATCGCGAAACCTGTCACACTGGATAGCACTTGGTTTCAGCTTAGGCCATCACACAGGGAAATGAAATCTTGCGGTGAGATCACATACTCATTCACATGACTCATTTTTGTCTTTCTTAAATTAGTTTGTTGGGCTAATGGTGGAGCTGAATGCAAGATCATTCGGCCCTTTGTGCATGGTTAGGGCACATTTTGTGTGTGTACAGTTTATATGTCCTGTGCTTCCTATAGTAGACTGTGGGGTTACCACAGCCCTGTGTTGGGAAAGTGGTTATCATGGATGGATGGATGGATGGATGGATGGATAGGGAGAGAGGTTGGATAGATGGATGGATGGATGGGGAGAGAGGATAGATGGATGGATGGATGGATGGGGAGAGAGGATAGATGGATGGATGGGGAGAGAGGATAGATGGATGGATGGATGTATGGATGGATTGGGAGAGAGGATGGATGATGGATAGGGAGAGAGGTTGGATAGATGGATGGATGGATGAGGAGAGAGGATGGATGGATGGATGGATAGGGAGAGAGGTTTAATAGATGGATGGATGGATGGATGCATGGATAGGGAGAGAGGATAACACTTCCCCTATGTGGGTTTACACTGAATCTTAATCTTCTAAGCACTGGCACAGGTAGTAGAGGGAGGGCTGGCATGATGGCTGCAGGGAAGCGAGCGCAGCCGTCTACATCACGCAGTCGCTGGGCAGCGCCTGACGTTGCATAAGGGCCTGTGGTGAAATGTTCAGGCTATTCCTGCCCACATGCTGCGTTCAGGAGTGTTTTCTTCCTATCTCAGAGCGAAGAGATCAGTGGATTTTTAATAGTGTCCCTGTCGAAGCACAGTGCACAACAACAGCACTTTAAATATAGTCCGTATTAGATATTCATGCTTTTGATATGAATTTCTGCCCAGCACCAAGTAACAAGTTTTAATGAATCGTCAAAAGACAAAATCAGCATATTTTTAACTAAACATTCATATCCTTTTTAGTACAGAATCATCAACTTAAATTCCAGTTAAGTGAATGTGTTTGTGTGTGTACATATATAAATAATGAAGGCCTGCAGATTTGTTCAGTACATTTGGAGAAAAAAATGGCTCGATATCTCATTTACAAATGGAAGTCTCTTGTACATAATAAATTTTAAGGGTCAATGGGCGCAAAGTACCTCAGGAGTGGCTCTATTCAGGGCCAAGTGGCTTCGATACTTTGCAGGTAAATTCACAAGTGCCTTCCCTTTTATTAAAGGACTCCCAGTGTTTTTTTTTTAATTATCACTGACATAGAACAATACAGGTATTAGTGCCTAATGACATGTGGACCCGCTGTCAAG
Source organism: Brienomyrus brachyistius (assembly GCF_023856365.1). Classification (NCBI taxonomy): domain Eukaryota; kingdom Metazoa; phylum Chordata; class Actinopteri; order Osteoglossiformes; family Mormyridae; genus Brienomyrus; species Brienomyrus brachyistius. Next base: position 2,695,585 of record NC_064557.1, on the reverse strand, counting down.
ATCTGGCAATTTTCACTAATCCGAAAGAAAAAAACTTAGTTGTTGAGGGAGCATTTTAGTAGGTGGGTGGCCTGTTACTCGTTCTTTGAGGTTGGATTGAATGCTGTTTGTTTCTTATTGGCTAAGCAGTAAAATGAGGCACATGCGGATGGGGCGGGGCTTAGGGGGCGGGGCTTAGGGGGGCAGGCGGGGCTTGGGGCTGCAAGCACCTGCCTGTTTTGCCCAAACTATTTAATGTGAATTTGTACTTAGCCGCCCTTTTTAAACTTTGAGCACCTGCCCCTTAAAAAGTCTGTGTGCAGACCTGGTGCGAACCTTCATCTTCAGGGGAAGGAGACCAGAGCCGCCTGTCTGAGAATAAAAAGCGGCCGAGTTCTGCATCTCGCCCAGTGGTGGTTGTCCGCAAGCAGCGGGGTGAGTCACAATGTCATCGAAACAGCAGAAGGACAGAAGGTCAATGCTGGTTCGCTCCCGGCCTCGGGTTGCAGTGCGGGGCGAATCCACAGGCCAGCCGGCGATGTTGGAGCGGCGGGAAAATCACCGAGCCGCTCCGAACTGGCTTCGTCACTGCCGAGGCACCTTCCTAGAAGAGCTGGAGGAGGAGGAGGAGGAGGAGGCAGGGGAAGCTGCAGATGCTCCCTTATACACGCACCTCCCATCCGTCACCATCCCGGACATTGTACAGACGTAGAGGAGGCGGGCAGAGAAACGAGCAACCAGGACTGTCACGATGGGTCCATCCTATGCAGGCGCCCACTGCATTACCGCCAGAACAACACATGCATGTATAAAATATTCCATTTTCCATATCTGCTTACCCAATGCAGGCTTGCAGCTCTATATATAGGTAGAAAGCCTCCCTTGCATCACTGGCTTGGGGTACAGGTGGAAAGAATGGAAAAATAATCATTGGCATGACATTTTGAAGTGGTGTTCACAACAAAGTAACCACTACAAGCTTTTTTTGATTTGTATTTAAACGTAGCTGCAGTTTCGATGATGCACACGATATCTGAAATACTTTTTGAGCTATATAATGTCAGCTTACTGGGAAGGAGCTGAGAGGCGGAGCTATCAGTTGATCTCAGATCCCCTTGGGTTTTTATTTATTTATTTTCCATGAAACAACAGGGTTTCGTTTTCTTTCCTATATTTCGTTTTACCTTTTGTTCACTATTCATTTTCACCGTCGTTACCCATTTATTTGTCAGTTACTGACATTCTTACTCAGTTCTTTGTCATTTGCTCTGGAGAAAGTATTAAGGGAAGGATGTGAAGATTTTTTGTTTTCTTTTAAAATATATTTAAATTGTATAGATGTGGATGGTGATCCTTTGATGTTGAGGTCAGCGGCAAAAAAACCCGCTCTGGCTTGTTGCAGTCTCGTGGCTGCGGCCTACGGCAGCCGCTCCCTCCCTCCCTGCTACCTCCCAGCTGCCTCTCAACTGTGTCTGGCTAGTACTAGGCCTTGCGTAGTGAAGCAGGGAGCCGGAGGTGTGGAGGCTCAGTATGGTGGAGGCTCGGCATTCAACTTTTATCTTCACTGAAGCCACGTGCCATTGCTTTACAGCAACACCAGCACCAGCAGCAATACATAGCTAAGATGCATGTCAGCCGTGTTAACCTCATCGGTAGCGTTAGCCATGTTAGCCTGATCAGCACCGTTAGCCATATTAGCGTCATCAGCAGCGTTAGCCGTGTTAACCTCATCGGTAGCATTAGCCGCATTGCCTGCATTAGCCCATGCTAACATGTCTGATATCTATAGTACTGAAATTCATTCATCACAAATCTTTGAATTTCCCTAAGCAAGCTATTATCTGTGACAAAAGAAGCTGTTAGTGCACCTTCATATATGTATTTTTCTAATGACTATTATTATATAATACTGTTAAAGGATAATCTTATAAGAATTATTGTTGGTGTTTACAAGTCAAAAGGTTTACTTATTCACTAGTTTGGAACTAAAAGATGTTTCATTCACTATGTATGGTACTATATAGCTGTACATAGTCATGATTAAACTCCTGATTGCTCCCACAATGCAGTGGGGCATGACCCGAGTTGGAAGGGTCGCATTCGCTAGGTCACTAGGTCATTCCTCCCAAACTGTGCGCCCAATCTGTGTCAGCACAGGTGTTCCTCAGGATGTAAATGCAATTCTCTGATGAGAATGATGTATGTTTGTATGCTATGGCCTCAGCCACTAGAATTGAACCAAACCAAGGATTTAGATTAGATTAGATTAGATTAGATTTCAAGTTCACAAACCAGTTGATATCACTAGAGTTTTTATGGTGGCTCAGTCTAGTTTTCCTAAACCTGTCCATGCTCTCTACATGTGGAGAGCCTCTGGGAGTTTTACTTACACAAAAATATTCTCAGGGCAGAATGGAAAATGATTGCTTCAGAGTTAACCAATCAGATTGTAGAGGTGATGGGTACAAACAACCAGAGGAAGTAGGACCATTGGTTGGTCCTACCTCCTCTATAATCTGATTCATTATCTCTCTGAGCAAATCAATTTGCATTCTGCCCACAGACATTTTTGTGCAAGTACAACACCCATGAGTGTATGGAGATAGCACGTTCTCTCCATTTTGGCTCCCCACAGTCCAAGAACAGGTGGGTGTCTTGTAGTTGCTCATAGTGTGCATGTACGTACTTTGAGACAGGCTAGCATCCTATCCAGGGTGTCCCCTGCTTTAAGATCTCTGCTGCCTTGACTCTCTCAGGATAAGAGGCTGGAATGTAGATCCAGAAGACCCACTTTCACCTTTGGCCTCTTATACTTTGGGTATTTACTAGCAGATGCAGACTACTCACAATGGGAATTCTAAGTTATTCCTTTATTTATTGCAATGAAATGAAAGACAGAACTAGCCTTGGTCTGTCATAGCTATCTGCCATCTTCATATCTCATACCATACCTGTTTAATATCCTAACAGCGAACATGGGGCAGATTTTATTAAATTTGTTGTTTCACCTACAACATTTCGCCCACACAAACGCCGACGATCATCTGAATTCGCAATAACAAAAACCGCCATGAACGGACATGATGGCGACCGATGACGTGGGCGATGCAGGTTTCCAGCTACCGTCAAGCCACACAGCGAGCGGCGTGAATTGCGCTGGTAGCCCGTAACGCGGGTTTTACGAATCGCGGTCCTGGCGGGACGAGCCCTGCCACGTCGACTGCGATCTCACTACGGGGGCGACTTGGATGGGAGCCGCGGAGCAGCGTGTTAATCAAAGTGCACCGGAGCGAGGAAATTAAAGCCGCAGCCAGGACCCCCCCCCCTGCGAGCCATGCCGGAAGCCTGGGGAGGGACGGGCTCCAGCAAGGTGTGAGACAGGCAGAGTGAAGCCCCCGCCACTTGGGGCAGGGGGAAAAAAAAATACTAATCCGTCAGCATTAAAATTACATGGTTGAGAAAGTTAATGTGGAGGAACAAAACCAGATAGGGTTGTACAACAGATGTCGTCGCATAGCAAGCCTGAAATGAAATTCTGTACTCTGGGATACGATGGTGTTACCCGTCGCCATCTACGCGAGATACAGAGTCAATGGCAGCATCGACAACATCACACGGCACCAGCTATTCGTGCTTTCGTATGGTAGAATGAGATAAGTACGTTTTTATGATGAATAAGGGAAGAGCTGCATAGCTTTGAGATCACTGTTGTTGTTCTGAGGGTGTTTGGTTTTTTGGGAGATTGAGTCGTTTTGTGCGGCTCTGTTAGTAGGGACTGTCCCTGTGATCAGAAGGTTGTCGGTTCACATCCCCGGATCAACACCTGCCTTTACTATTATGCCCTTGCACAAGGCTGTTATCCCCTATTACTCCAGGGACTGTCTGCTTTCTCAATAGTACATCACTTTCAGATAAAGGCATCTCCTCAATGAATGTGAGTATCAGGCTCAGGCCTTAAAAGGTGCAGTAAACACCTTCCTCACACCACAACTACATGCCAGTTCTTCAGATTTCAGTTCACTTTTGGTATCATGACAGGACAATTTCTGAGGTTTCTGTGTAAATCCTATTCATGGTAGTGCTAAAACAGATCATTTCACCTACCTGACCATCACTGTTTACTACTATAACACCATTTGTTAAACGATTTTCATATAGATCGCTAAAGACGTAAGATTTTATGAGACCTGCTAGCTACCTATGCGTCTCTTAAAATAATACGATTAGATAATAAAAGCGAAATCTTCACGTGTAGATAATGGAGTCCCATAGTTTATCAGGGGTACGGGGTGAGGCTGAGGGTGGAGATGCAGCAGAACCTTGCAGAGTGTGACAGTGTCCTCTTATGTTCGGGGATTAACCGTGACAGAGGGAAGAAGCAGCCAGGACAGAGTGTGCAGCCCGATGCACTCCCCCGTGAGCTCCGAGCCGCTACCAGCCAGTCCAGCAACGAAGCCGCTTTCCATTTGGATACATTAAGATTAATGAGTTCCCAAAATGCCATCCCTCTTCACCGCTGTGTAGAGCTTTGAGCGTATCTGAGCTCCGTCAAACTGCAGAAAATTTGCCTGGAGACAGGACTTGGGGGGGGGGGGGGTGTGCACTGCACATGGGTGAAGGTGCCTGCTGGGAGATTCCGTTCCTTTCAGCGCGTGAGGGATCGCTCTGGGGGGGGGGGGGGATGTCAAGCCGTGCGGTACCTCGCAACACCGTAGCGTTTCCGGGTGAAGTAAGGAAATCACTTACTGCTGACTTAGCTTGTCCTGAAGAAAAAAACAAAAATCAACAACATGCTATATTGTGATGAAGAACAATGAAGAACAATGCATTTTTCTCTGTCACAATCTGGCAGGTTTTGTGGTGATTTCCTGCAGTAGGATTATATAAATACCACGTTATATTGTCAATCAAATGATTAGTAAATAATTTGTATTTGTAGAGTCTGATTTTAATATAACCCTGTCCAGCTTTCCCAAATTATCCCGAACCCCCAAGTCCACGTTCCCTTATTGCATTGTGCTGATCTCCACAGCATCCCGGTTGTTCAGCACCTTGCATGTTGGCCTCGAAGAGTTAAAGTCAATCGGTGCCATTGACCTACCTCTTGGGTTTCTGCTACCGATGAAACGGGTTCTGTTTTAGTGACGAGGCCTGAACGCCAAGCTCAGCCTCCAAAATCCACCAGTTACAGCAGTTTCGTTTTGTGAGAATACTTTAAAAACTGTTCTGTGAGGAAAAGTAGTGTGAACGAGTGCAGTAAAAATAGCCAGAAAGAAATAATATAAATTTTCCAGTGGGAATTCTCTTAGCTGACTGTCAGTGCAGGTCCTTTGTATTTTTGGAGACTCTTATTCAACGTTTCTTTTTTTTTGTCTTTATATTATGTACTGGGGCTATTCAGTTATGGTCCTGTGGGACCCTGTTCCTGACGTTTTAATCTAACCAGAAGCAGGACCATGTGATCCATCTAATCGCTCTGATCCAATCAAAACTGCGCCTGCTCTGAGCTCACAGTCTGCACTTTGATCTATGGGCCCATAATTAGACAACGGGTAAAACTGTAGGAGTGCTGCAGTGTATATTTTGCATTACACAGTGTAAGAGATGCATTTCAGTAGTAGAATAAAAGTGATTTATATTTAATGATGTCATGCTGATATCAATAATCATTCAACGATATGAGGTGTAAGGGTATTAAACGTACCGGGAGACTCACTGCCACTCCAGTCATCACCTGGAAGGGTTAACAGGAATTGTGCCCCCCTGGAAATGGAGACCAGTAAACAGAACAGGGATCTTGTTATGTAGTCGGTAAAAATGACAAGGACAGTTCTTCACGCAATCCCATAATTACCAATTAACAGCAGCTCACAAATGAAGCATTCACGGTGGCAATCTGACTCCCAGCGCACATCCTCAGCGTTGATGTGGCAACGTAAGCAACAGAAATATCGCCTCCCTAACTGTCACCTTCAAGAACGCAACGCGGTCTGGATGGCACCGGTCTGAGCTGGACTGGACACTTCCCCGTCGTCTCTGCGGTCAAGATGAGCGTGTTAGCTGGAAGAAGGGAGGGAGATCTCAGCAATGCCAGCCCTTGTGCAAACAGATAAGCCTGGACGCAGATAAGAACCAACGAAGAAGGATTGTCAGTGACAGTATATAGTGGTCTCACACTACGGATGAACTTTTGCTACAGGACTAATTGGGCTGTCTTATTACCTCAGCCCACTCTGTGTGTGTGTGTGTGTGTATACTGTATATATATATATATATATATATATATATATTGTCCTACACTGACATCATAACAATTTTCTAATCCAGTCCTCAGTCGCTGAGCCCCTAAAGGTGGGATGTTGACGAAAACAGAGGGACGCTCCCACCCTCACATCACTGCAGCACTGGCGAGATGCGGGTCCTCAAAGGTACTCCAGGATACTCCATCTCGCACGAGTAGGTCACTTTGGGCCTGAGCTTGGCAGCGCTGTTTACGTGAAGCCAATTAAAATCAATACCCAATCAGGAAGGCGAGAGGCCCGACAGAGGGAGATAAACGCGCAACTCGTTGACACCACGCTGTTGTCTTTCAGAATCATCTCTCTAATATGTCGAGGAGAAAATTGTCTTCTAGATTATCTTCGTGACAATGAGGAACGGTCCACGTGCATTTTATTTTCTCTCCCCATAGTACTTTTTCTATTTTCGGCTTCAGTGAATTTGAAATTAAAGGAACTGATCAGTAAATGATATGCTGTGCAGGTTTCTTTTCAATACGGAGAAAATTACAGCAAGTCTGGTGCAACTTTACGTCTGGTGCTTTATTTTCATTGAGCTACACGAGTGCAAAAATAAATAAATGAATAAATAAATAAATAAATAAATAGCAGCCCCCCCCCCCCCCCCCCCAGAATGATGGCAATAGCAACCCAACTTTAGAAATCTCACCGCAGGCTTCAGCTTAGGCAACTTACAGAAACGGCAGAGTGTTCGCGATTCTGCGGACCCGAGGAGCGAGGATTTGAATGTGCTTAACTGAGCGCGATGCATGAGTTGAAGAGCAATGGGTTTTTTTTTTTCCTCCCTCTCTCTCTCTCTCTCTCTCGCTTTGAGGACAGACAGCAATGCTGAGTTTGGGATTTGCCGTTAGGCCTTGGGGTCTTCCTGGAGCTGTTGAATTGGCACACAAACACGGCTCGCCCACGCGTGACTGTGCCTCTGATGGGGGAGCCCCCCATATCTCCACCCAGTCCCTTCATGTATAAATATGCCCAGAATGCGTGCATTTATTTCCAGCAGAAATCAGCCGGTTTGAGGCCGTCGCCGTTGTCGGTTCCCCATTGAATATCACCGTCACGCTGCCACAGAGTGTCCTCATTTCAAAGGAAGTTAAATATTAGTTTAACTCAATATACCAATCAGAAGTGAAATACTTATATGCTTTGCTGATCCATTAAGTCAGTGTTTTCATATACTTCTGACAATGTTCGATAGATAGTACAAGAAAATTTAGCGAACAAGACAAACTACAGCTTGCTTATAGCACAGAATTACAGGGACCTTTTACCGAATAGATCATTTTTCGACTGTAAATATCCACTGAAAAAGAATAAAAATATGAACATATGTGAATATGTGTACAGATAGAAAATGTTGAAAATTGCATAATTTGACAGTAATTTCAGTATATAACTTTGATGTCTTTCTAAATGACTTTAAGGCTAAATTTTAGCACGATGCTATCCGAGACGATTTTTTCCACATTCGCGAATTTTGCTCCATCTTGATACGGCTGGAACCCGGGTTCTCCTCTCAGTCCCTCCCTCATGGACCCTCGCTGTATGCTACCCAGCCTCATACCGCAAACCCAGCCCTGTGCCAATGATCACTTGTTCAAATCCCCACCTTCCTCACGAGGAGCATGAGGACATAGTTACCGCGATACGACTTCCAGCAGGTGACTCCACTAATGGCACCAAGTTCGAGAGGAAAAAGGAAAGAAAAAAAAAAACACACCCTTAACATTTACTACTCTCACGGTTTCCATAGCAACACTCTCATCCCATTCTCTCCTCGGAAGACAATTCATTCCGGGAAAAAAGGATTCCCAGTGAGAAACCGGTAGTTCAGGTGCTGTGTTCTAATACTGCTGTGATGATTTCATGGCAAGTAAATAATTCTATAGTCTAGTTTCATGGTACAAAACAGGCACGGTAAATATATTTCGGTAATCATTAAAAATGCAGAATCAAAGAACTGCCCCTAATATTCCTATAACCAGCTGAAAAAGAGTTTTTTAATACAGAACTAAAGTGTACCTCTCCAGCAATGATTGTATTGGCTTTTCACGTCTTGGCTATATCCAGCAATATAGCGTAAGATAATGTCGGTCCTAGAAAATTCTACCAGTGCTTTATGCTTCTGGTTTCCCTAAAAGACGGTTGTACATTTAATTCCACGAAGAAAAAAATAGATTTTTGCAGAGTAAATATTAATGTCGGAGGAGGCAGACTTTATCAAACAAACAAAAAAAAGAATGTATTTTTTTCTGTGATTTGTTGGCACAATTAAAATTCATCCATCTATCTGTTTGCTGCTGATCTTTGATTGAATCCTGTTGATCGGGATTTCGGCATAGCATACAAGGCTGAGGTACACAGTGCATGAGATACCGGTCCATCACGGGACATGTACACTCACGCACAGGAAAGTCAATTTAATTAGCCTGAAAGGATATTTTTAGACCGCAGGAGGAGATCAGGGCCCCCAGAGGAAGCCTACAAACTCCAAAAAAACAGAAGTGGGATTTAAACCCGCCCCATGTTGGTGAGGTGCTTTGCGCCACCCTGCCCCCCTGCAGAAATGTCAGACTAAAATAATCACATTTATGCAGAGAACACTTACACAGTAATGAAGAGCAATTCATGAAGCCCACTAATGCACAGCCTTTGTTAATAAAGACTCAATATTGACTAGTAAATTAATATTACTAAATAGGGAACAATTAAGCAACAAAAACAATATATAGAAGTTATTTACTACACTGGGAAAACGAATAATGAAGATGAGTTTTGTATAATGCAATAATCGTCTCCACAGACACCCACAGTTCAGAGTGATAACATATGTCAGCTTTTTTCATGAAATCCAAACGATTCCTTTCTGTTTGATGCAAGTCAGTTTTTAAATGTCCTTGGAGATGCGAGGGGATCCTTCTTAAAGAGAACAGGCCTGACATCAGCGTGAAGATTGAGTGAGTGGAGACGTCCACATTCTGCTCACCCATCGCTCCTCTGTTTTCCCATCTGGCCATTCGGACAGGAATTGCTTACACAAGTGGAATGAAAAGAGGTGTTCTCTCCAAAAACCTGCTGTGCTTGATTCAGCGTTTAGCTCTCTGTTATTGCTGGAAACATCCGGATCTTCGTCTTCATATCTGCCTCTGCATTGTTCACGCAACATATAAGCCAAAAATGTTGAGGAAAAATAGACATTAAGGGTGTCTCTCAACGATTAGAGCACATGTTGCATTTCACAAGGTAATGTTACATTCATAAGAATGCTCCTTTACCACAGTAACTATTCACTAAAATGTATAAGCTGCCCATTGTGCCATTTTAGTCTCTGTCACGTTTAAGGGGAGACTGGTGTAGCTCACAGACATTGAGTCACTCACTGAATTCACCTGTGACGTACCGTATCACTGGTTACACAAGTTTGCGGTCAGTTTCCCCCCCCCCCCCCCCCAGACCCATTTGTAAGCATATTTCAAATCAATTTTAATCATTTACAACAGGAACTGCAGTACTTTTCAGTATATACAGCACTGTGAAAAAACATTAGGCAGTCAAAGAAAATTATGTATAAATGATCTTCATGTTGGTTTAAAACTGAGATAGAATGTCTGCCGAAGTGAATCAGACTTCAATATTTCTCCAAAAGTGATCACGGTGTTTCCTGTGACCATCCAACACCCATATATCTGTCGACCGCTAGCGCACCATGTTTAACTAGTCAATTAAGTGAGCTGGCAAATTTAACACACCCGGAACTGCTTTGAGGAGGCATTTCTGCAACAAAACAATGTTCTTGCAGCCCATCTAATAAGATGCAGGTAACTTTTTGGAGAACAGGAGATACTCTTGTTATTTTTTTTAATCGTATTTATTTTGTGGATCGTTTGCATATATTATAATGTTAAATTGTGTTTTTTTTTTCTGAGCAAATATTCACTTACTACCCAGATTGATCTCTTTAAACATTTTCGCACAGCAATGTATTTCAACTGAAGACTTTATTACAGCTAATTATTGATGATGTGATGAATGTGTTTTTCTTTTATACTGTATAGAACCTCACAGAATTTATTTGCTAAACATCCGTCCATCACCTTTACATATTTGTTAGTGATCGTCTAAATTAAGAATAGGAGAGGCCATAATACTGGACCTTGAGGGACCTCTATTTATAGACAACCTAGTGGAGACAGAACCAGGCTTTCCCGCCTGAGTTTGGAAAGTTCATGGATTCAGTCATAAGCCAAGTCAAAAGCAAAAATTGTATAAGAACAGAGAATTTAATGCATTGCTGTTACCGTGTCACAATTACCATTTCAGTGCTCTTTTACTGCATTTCCCTCCTACGGCATGGTGTCACATCTGAATACATGTTTTATTCATATAGCAACAAGAGAACATGAGTGATAAAGACCTACTCGAGCCACAGGTTATGACTCATTACAGAATGATGACAGTTCTCGGAAGACACTGTAAAGTTTCCGTTTTTACACCCACTTTTATCTAAAGTCCTTCTTGCTCAGCGGTCTCTCACAGCCAGCGATCCACCTTAAAAGGAAAGCGTGTTGTTTTTTTCTGCAATTTTTTTTTTTTTTACACAATAAGCTACACAGGATTGTGAAATAGATGGAGGAGCAGGTATCAGTCATCGGTCTCCGTCACACCTCTGAGGGACATGATCTGTGCCTGAGACACAAACTCCTGCTCAAAAATGTAACATCGCAAGGCTATAATTTGAGATGTGAGCTGAGCTCTACACCTATAATGAGTACTTTTACCCTTTATCCACTCGTGAGGCACTTATGTACTCTGAACCTTTCTTATTTTTTCATTTCCTCTGCTGAAAATGCTTTTTAAAGATCCTTTAAGTACGATAATTTGAGCTGATTGCTGAAATTGTGATTTTTTTTCCCATATGTATAGTGAATGTTGCGATTGTGACTTTTCGTTTTGATGATTTTTTTATTGCTAAAATAACAACAGATGCCACGATTCCTTAAACCAGCCGGTTAATTTGGTCGATTCCAGCTGGATGTCTTGATCTAAGATGAATAGTTTGGTTTCTTGTAAACAGCAATCCAATGTGGACCAAGCAGCATTTTCCCCACATGCAGAAGTCTGAATATTTGCATTAGAAACTTTCCTTGAGGTTTCGTTGACTTACAGAATTTTCAGACATCGGAGTTTCAGATATTTGGAATTCGCTGAGCCGAAACGAAATGAGGTAAGTCTACGCAAAAATGAAAGTTTGCATGCATGTGATATTGAGCATCTACAAATCTGAGAGCATTCCTGTCATCTCACCCCCAGTGGCCCACTATTAAAACCGCTTTACTAATTGTATCTGTATCTGCAGACTGTAGCATAACAATGTGTTTTACATATTTAACAACATATTTATGCTGCTACTTTTGCAAACACAACTTTCATTTCATACAGAAACAAAACAATAATCGTAAAGAAAAATAACAGGGAGAGTCTTATATTTTACAATGAAATGAATGTAGATGTATGCAATCACAGTATAAACCGAGTACTTTTTTGATGAAAATGGATTCAATCTGACTTTTTTTTATTATTGTACACAGCATTGAAGCAGAATGAAAGCTCAAAAATGAAATTGATTGTCAGATTGCAAAACAATGCCACACAATGGAAACATTGTCCCCGTTCACTTTTGATTATGCAGTTAATGTCACTGGCCAGAAATGCACCCTAATGGCACTCGCTGATAATTTCCTCTCATTCCTACCGAGTCACGGAGGAAGCAGGGTCACTAACGAAGCGCAGATACCTCTAATGTCATTAAATTATTCAATGCGCACCGTATGACGTTATGATCTATGCTGAAAATGCCCTCAGTAAAGATAATACAGACACTCCTCTACTTACGAACTTTCAACTTACGAACTTTCAGACATACGAACGAAGAGGACCGTAAGTCCAAACTGTGTTCCTTGGGCTCCCGTTTCCTGTCCGCAACATAATTTTTTTTTATGCGCGCCAATTCCTCCCAGTACGACTTCTGCCCGCTACTCCCGCCGCGCAGCAGTGTAGCGTGCGAACTCCCATTATCCCAGGTCTTTGTACCTGCCTATACCCTTAAAATGATGTTGAATAACTTATGACTTATGACCATTTCAAGTTACGAACGGCCGTTTGGAACATATCTTGTTTGCAAGTAGAGGAGCGCCTGTATACACAGGCATGGCATTTGATTGGTCAGACACACAACTACGCAATGAGAGGAATTAATGGTTTAAAAGGGGGGCCAATGAATTCATATTTTAGTTATATAGTTTTAAGTTATATACATATTGCAGTTATATATGCACATGCTGTGTGTATGTATATATATATATATATATATATATATATATATATACACACACATATACATATTGGAAGATCTATGCAATAGTCTTCCTGCTAGCGCAAGCTAAAACCCTGGGTTCCTTTAAATCTGACCTAGATAAGATTTTAACATCTCTGAGCTATTAGTTAAGTTCTCCCCAAAGGAGCTTGGCCAAATGGTCTCCTCTCGTTTGTAAATTTCTTATGTTCTTATGGCACTGAATATTACCATCATAACACTCATCATATTACCTATCTCACTCTGAAAACTCTTCTCAGTGTCCAGCACATGGATGCCACCGAACATTACCATTATTAGTAGGTGAACTGCCCACTTAAGAGGTGCTTTTGTCAACTGTAAACAAGCCATTTAGGTAAAATGCAAAATTGCATAATTATGCACTCATTTGCTAAGTTCATTCATTATATTTCAGTCAACAGATGAAACCTTTTTTTTAAAATAAAATCACTGCAAATGCAAAATAAACAAATGCAACACATGGAATATTATGCCTGCTGTTCATCAAAGGGTTCGTTTCTGAGTAAGTTTCCTTACTATATTGCTTTAGGTTATAAAAACATTACTGTGTTGGAGAATGTACGTTAACACAGCATTGAATCGCAAATGATTGTAGTTTTTTTTTCCTAAACAAATTTTTTATCCCTAAGGGAGTATTGAGTTCCAAAGAGATGGCGTGATGCCACTCACTAGCCAGGCATCATACTCAGGCATGATTTAATAGCTCTGAAATTTCACTTCATCACTGAAAAGAGGCTTTCTTATCATTGACTAATTATTATATTCCTTCCCTGGTGCCTGAAACCTCCCCTTGTTTTCCTCATTAATATATAATAAGTTACAAAATCTCCTTGATAATTACAAAACCCAGACACAGACGTCGTGTACACCAACACTTACGGAAACACACGAAAAGCACGAAATTCAGTGACTGTGGAATTCCAGTGGAATCTAACTGAAGGTAATTCTCATTTTCTCTCGACTTGTGTAACTTAGGCGACGTCTCCAGGCCCCGTGGCCAGCGTTTGGGGGGAAATCCACCGGCCACATGCTTCTCGAAATCAGAACGCGGCGTTTCCCAACACGGTGCACCCCGGACAGCCAGCACCAGCCTTGTCGGTGTCTGCGGGGGCCGAGATTACATTTCTATCATTTGTTTTCTATTTAATGCTGGACCTGGGGGCAGACCGTAGGATCAGTCATCATGTCCTGACTGTCCCCTTGATTTCCCTTGAGTCCAGGCAACTAGACACTCGCAGAAAAGACTGCATTCCTCTCATTTTTAATGCATGAAATTCACAATGCTAATATAACACACTGCAGCCTCCGTAATACTGTATATATTCATACTGAAAACATGCACTAGTGTGATTTTAGGACTGCAACAGCAGTAACAACCAATAAAAAACAGTATTAATTCACATTAATATACATTTATGCACTACATAGGCATTTGTCATGGGCACTTTCGTTAGTGACTTGAAGGCTTAAGGAAGACCGAGTACCTACCTTCTAGAAATTTCCACTCTTGGTTCCAAGGATCTTATATCGGATCACACTGTTCAAACCAGAGGATATGAGTGAGTCTGAGATGATTTTTTTTTCCAGGGAATGTAATTCACAATGATCCAAGTGAACTTGCAATTAAGGCAGTTTACTGGTGCAATCGTAGTCGCTGTGGACAAAAGATGTGTAATTTTTGTCAGATGTGTGTATAAATTGCTGACTGCCAGGCCGGGTCTTAAAAGCTCTCTCTTAGAGACGACAGATTGCTTCGTTGATGGAGGGACCCGCTCGTGCTCTCTAGGGGTGGTTGCCATGGTAAGGTAAACTGGCCCACTGCTGAATTTTGCAGATTTCATTTTGGGAATAGGAACCTTGACTCTCCCTACCTCATTCTTGGCCATCATGGGCAGGATGGGTGATGAAGACGGATATATTCCACTCATGTTCGTGCCCACCACATGGTCACTAACACATTTTAGCCCCCGATAATCTCACTGGACGCTGCAGAACAAGATATATTTCTCTACTGGCATGGTGTATATCATGGCACAATAGTGTAAAAACATAACCAGGTAGATAAAAATTTCCTGCCGCAAACCATCGGAAGTGTATGTAGAATCGGTATGAAAATGCTAACCATCCGATCAACGTAAGCTCAAAATAAACAAAAGCTAATCAGGTTCCGTTCAGCCCATGAATTTATATCAGGTGTGGTTTTATTTTGTCACTTTTGCAGGTATATGATTAATTCTGTGAATCAAATTCAAACCATACACCCCCTTCTCGTCACATACACTGGGGAGAGGAGCCTGTCTTGCACAGATTAATATGACTTTCCTCCAGTAATCTGCACGGAGCCTCCTTGGCAAATGAACAATAGTCTGTCTGGACATAAAATTAAGTTCCCTCTGCTAGCCTATGATTCAGACATCTCCTGCACTCTTTCCGAAATGCGTAGGTTCCATTGTGCCCATTTGGCCGCCTTGCCTACCTCCAAACGATATTACTCCGTGTGTTTAAAACCCACCTCATATCCGAAGCTACTGTTGCAGTCAAGGTGCACAAAACATTCCAGATATCAAATGCCTTTTCAGGCCTGCTGGTGTTTTAAATGTGGAAAGTTGTGCTTTGTTCACTACGTTATCGAGCGCATGCAATGTATGACTTTAACCGGTGACCCTTTGCTGTTAAATACTGAAGGCCGAGAGACTTTGTGACCACAGCGTGACAACAGGCTCCACAACTCAAGTTGGAAAGTATTTGTGGAACCAGACTTGTGACCAGACGTTCACTAGGGGAGAAGCAGCATTTTACTTCCGACATTTTCAGAGATATTGTATGCTGCAAGCCCCCCCGGGGGCAAAGCAACACCGAGTGACTGGGCTAAGCTGATGGGCAGTGTCTCCATGGCGATTGATTTGCACCCACGGGTTGAATAAGAGCCAGCTGGTCCTGATTGGACTCCTGGCCCCTTTAAGGGCGTAAACAGAGTCAATGTGATACTTGGGGGGTATTGGTAATTATTATCCATCCATCCATTTTCCAAACCGCTTATCCTACCGGGTCACGGGGGGTCCGGAGCCTATCCCGGAAGCAATGGGCACGAGGCAGGGAGCAACCCAGGATGGGGGGCCTGCCCATTGCAGGGAACACTCAAACACCATTCACTCACACATACACACCTATGAGCAATTTAGCAAGTCCAATTAGCCTCAGCATGTTTTTTGGACTGTGGGGGGAAACCAGAGTACCCGGAGGAAATCCCACGACGACACGGGGAGAACATGCAAACTCCGCACACATGTAACCCAGGCGGAGACTCGAACCCGGGTCCCAGAGGTGTGAGGCAACAGTGCTAACCACTGCACCACCATGCCGCCCCAGTAATTATTATCATTATTATTATTATTTTCATTATCATTATTAGGGTATGGATGGTAGCGATGCTGCTACCGATACTGAAACCCCAAATATACGCCCCCAAATTATTATGATTGTTACAATCCACCCATCCATCCACTTTCTATACCCTCTTGTGATATGCAGGATCGTGGGGGCCTGGAGCCTATTCCAGAAGCTACTGGTGCAAGGTAGGAAATATCCCAGGATAGGGCACAAGCCCATTAATAATTATAATAATAATAATAATAATAGTTACAGCGGGGAATAGGGCAGGCATAAAGAAGATGATGATCCACTTGCGATTTTGTGACAAAAAGGGGCAAAGACAGACCGAGAAACAGGCACTTAAATACACTGAGCACAATGATTAACAAGGGACAGGAGTGGTTATACAAGACTATGGGCAATGAGGAGCAAGTGAGGACAATCCAATCAATTAAGGCACAAGACAACAGGTGGAATAAATTACAGACACAGGAACTAGGGAATATTGTGAAATACAGAGGGCAAACACTAGGAAGGACCTGGAACCCAAACACAAGCAGAACAGAAAGCCCATAAACAAACAACACAGGTGAAGCTGGTTCCAGGGCAGCTTCAAACCCATCGCCGGCAGGTTGTCAGCCCATTGAGCTATGCAGGGAGCAAGGGAAACACACTAGGGACTAAGAGCTAAGACAGAAAGAACAGCTTGGGCAGCGACACCTACTGGCTAAACAGGGAATGAACACATAGGACAGGGATGGACTGTATAATATTATTATTATTATTATTTTTTGTTTGCATGCAATTTTTCTTGTGTTGCGTATATTTGCAGAATCATGTCGCATTAATTTTTTTTTGCATTGCTAGTAAAAAAGGGTTTCGTTTTCCCCCCCGAGGAAATATTTCTCTCAAACTTCAAACTCTGCTGAATGTTCTTGCACAAACATTTTGAAATCTGAAGTCAGCCTATTGTCTTTGCTTTAAGATTATTCTCAATTTATTTCGGTCTGCTTCAGTGCGAGCAGAAACAGGACTACTAGAAGCCTCTATTTAATGCAGCTTCAGCAAACTATTTTTTTTTTATGCCTTCTTAAACCAGTCAATATTTTGTGATTCCTAAGCAATAATGTTTAGTAGTAGTAGTTTCTTCATGTGTGGCTGAGAATTTCCTTCATATCAGTACTGATGTGACTGACGCTGAAAAGGAAATTAGAGGAAGATAAATATTATTAGAACATTTACACCACAGACTGTCAACATTATTACATGAGATTATTTAGGGGAAGGGGAGTGATTAACTGTCTATGAGTTGACAGTAAAGGGGATTAAAAGCATAGCAGTGTAGCTGAGTTGCATTTTCAAATTTTAGAGATGACAAGACTCATAAAAGCCAGTGTATCATAAACATTTACTGAAGTATTCTTTTAACAATCACCATCCATCTTCCAATGCCGTATCCTGCACGGGGTCTTGGGAGGACCTTGACCCAATCTCGGGCAAGACAGGGCACCAGGAAGGCACATAACTGGACACGTGAAGCCTGAATGAGCAGAAGTGTACGCCGAGAATGAGTTACTGTTCATTCTAACGTGCATTGCACAAATGCATAATATCAGGCTATGCAACAATGTCTATATTCCACTGTATAAAAGAATTGCAGCCTTGTATTGCAAGAATAGATGGTACCACTTTGCAAGAATAATCATAGAAGTAATTCTAATTATGGTTGTAATATAGCAACGATGCTAGGAAAGAGATGATTAAATCTGTAGCCTTTTAAAATGAGTACGCGGCAGGCTTCTCATCTTACAGCACGTTGCCGTCGGTAACTGCCTCACTATTAGTTTGCACTATTGCTTTCTGCTGTCTGTGTTATAAACACGTTTGTTTTCCGTAAGCACGCTCCGCCAGCCATTCGTTTCACCCGACGACTTCCGCGCTGACAGCTCGTCCCCAGGTGCCACGTCTCGGAAAGCGGGTACACATCCAAAAAGACGGCAAGTCGGACCCGGTACATCGCAGGCAGAAGCCTGTGCAGGCAGCGCGCCTCCCGATTCGGTAGCACGTTGGAGATTAGACCTGGCACCCTTTAGTCAATCCGCTCCTCTATAACGGAGGCTTACAGTATATCAGACTCAGGATAGATCTGGTAATTATTTCAGCTACTAGAGTTGCAATAATCTTCATTTACCGCCTCCCACTCAGAGGCTGGTATGCACACTTCTGTCTCTGGGAAGCCACTAATAAATACACAGACATTGCAAATGATGCTTCCATTTTGTACAATTATATTTACTTTTATGGAGATCTGTTTTCTTCTGTCATCCTCCTGCATATGTGCCAGAGTCATTTATTTACAGGAATAAATTACCCAGATATGTGGTGCTCCCCCCCCTCCCCCATGCTGATACTAAAATGGCCCAAAACCCATAAAGTCTGTGATCCTGTTCACTCTGGTTCTGTTACACTATCTACGTGACGTTTTGCGGACCCCTGTGGGTAGGGCGATGGGGGGGGGGGGGGCATACAGTGACTTTTTGAGGGGGGGGTCCCTGCCAATCAGAACGGCCTTCGGTTACTAATAAGTCACCATTAGCACTGAAATCGGAATTGTCTTACACACGAACGTCTGTCATCACAGCGCCCCCCCCCCGGTTACCTGACAGAGGGCGGCGCTGTGAGCGATACTGTGAACAAAACTCAGCTGACCGGTGAGAATCTGACGGGACGTGTGGTAAAAATCTTTGTCGCGGGATCGACACTTCTGTGAGAGACCCACGGGGACAGAAAACCAAGTGATGTGAAAGGGGGTGATGGAGCTGAAGTTGCAGGCTGCGATGGGGGTGGTCACGTCACAGGGACTGGGAGAGTGAAAAGCTGAAACGAAGGGAGGGGCTCGCAAACTCACTAGTCTCTTGCCTGCCTGTAGGCTGCTGCCTGAAAGCTATTTTTCATTTAATATTAACGCGTATGTTTCTCATTTGCTGACTCCTTCTGTCGTTAAATGACACAAACACACATGTAGATGGGCTCCCCCTCCTCCTCATCACAGCGTAGCTGTTGTTGGGACTCATCGCATCGTGTGATGTCGCGAAACAGGCCCGTCTGCCTGCCGGAGGCAGCGCCCTTACAAGACCTGAACAGCCACCAAATCATCACAAATCGGAGTCTTAGCGACGAATGTGTGTTTGCAAATTGCTTACATCACGAAGTGGTACTGGATTCCTTTTTAGATTTCCTTTGTTTTTTTATGTGTTTTCACAGCAAAAATATATAATGTAAACATAATGTTCTACTGTCTGCAATGGTTTGGTGCCCGGTCCTGGGTTGTTCTCTGCCTTGCACCCACTGCTTCTGCGATAGGCGCTGGACCACTGTTACCCTGCAGAGGACAAGTGGGAACAGTGGGATGATCCATCTCAAGGTGTAGATTAACCTGTTAACAGTAACTGCAAGTTTAAGGAAAGCTTGTGTTTATATTATGTTTCATGACCACGCCCTCTTTGATCAGCCCTGCCCACATCTCAGACCACGCCCCTTTGATTTGCCCTACCCACATCTCAGACCATGTCCCCTTTGATTGGCCCTGCCCACATCTCAGACCACACCCCTTAGATTGTCCCTGCCCACATCTCAGACCGCACCCCTTTGATTGGCCCTGCCCACATCTCAGACCACGTCCCCTTTGATTGGCCCTGCCCACTTCTAAGAGCACACCCACTACAGTCTTTTAAAAATCGGAACGCCAGTGCTTCGCTTTTGCATCAGGCAATGCATGAAGGCCACATGAGTCTCTTCCTCCGGGGGATGCGGAGAGATGCTCGCCTCCAAGCTGGCGGAGAGCTGCGTGAGGCCCCTGAGTGTGACTGATCATGACAGAGGGTGAGGGAGCCATGGGGAGGTAGATAAAGTAGGGTGGGGGGACAAAAAAAGACATTCTGATCCGCGACAACAATTGGAAGTGCTTGTGAGGAGCGTGTGAATGGAACATGACAGCCTAGCTGACGTACTCCCAGCAGACAGGACGCCCCGCGTCTGGCTCTTCGCATCTGCCGGCTATGTGCTTGACGTTAGCATAATTCATCAAAGCTCCCCACACTGGACCATGTCGACCGTTAGGGCTTAACATCCGTGTGTGTTCAGTCAGGACCGGGAGCCCCCCGGATCTGTGTCGTCGTTTGGAGATCCGGCTGGATGGCCCAGAGAGCGGTTCCTTCGCATCTGCAGGCTCAGTTCTGCCATGATGACCCGTCTATCTGTCCGTGGACAGTCCACGCGCTTGCGAAAGCACGTATGTGGAACGTGAGCCCAGAAGCAGACACCTTTATACGGCACGTGCACATCTATAGATGTATATCTAGATGTGACATATGTGCAGGTGCAGAACATACTCACAGTTACACTATAGGAAATCTTTTGAGAATTTTGCAATTGTGAAATGCAATATAAGAATTTTCATTTTGCTCACTTGCACGCATATGCGCTTAATGTACCAACATCGCAATAACGACAATGCAAGCAGTCTTTAGGTTTCTAGCAATTCAGACCAAAAGTAGGTCATCCTTTGAATCCATTTTCCAACATGAATATGTACTGACACGTAAGTAATAAGTGACAAGACTGGGCGATGTGTCGCCCCCCCCCCCCCTCGTGTAAGATGGACCATACATACTTTGGCTGCCAATTTTAATCCTGTGCAGGTTAAGATTCTGAAAGATAAGATATTCTTTGCTATAATTCCCTTCGTCTAGCTAAGAGAAATCCCTTAACCTACAGCATGCTAAACTCGGGCTGCAAATTCAGCCACAAACTGCTTCTCCTTCCCGTCTGCGAACGAAAATCACGAATGCTTCCCCGGTTCATTTTGAGACCCGTGGTGCAATTATGTAACTGTGATGTATGGTAAGGCGCACAAAGCGCTAATCCCTCACCCCTAAGTGCTTACCCAGTGCAGGCACTTGGTAAGCCTGAAGTTTCTCAGCAGAAGCAAAGGGGAGGGGACACCTAGGATGGGATGCCAGTCTATTACAGGGAACACACTCCGGGCAATTTACAGACACCGATTCACCAAAAGGCACAATTTTTGATTGCAGAATGAAGTCAGGGGGGTGGCAGTGAATCCTCAGGAACGAGGGAAGAATATGCAAATTCCAGACACAGCAGGGGGTGGAGACTGAACTGACAAACTTTGGGGTGTAGGGCCGCTAGGCTAACACCTGAACCCCCACTCCATGCTATAGATAATGCTTTTATTTATATACTGTATAATTGTTTTTAAAATCGAAGTCTGATTTAAGGACAAAAATGCAAACACGGTGGGGCAGGTTTAGGTCTACGGTTCGGTCGAGGGTCACAGTTTGTCACCCCCCAGGTCCGCAGATGATTGCACTACTGAAACTTACACAAACCACCTTACCTGTTAAATACCTTGCTTTTACTCCTCTACATTAGTTTTGTATTTTGTATTGTATTTTTTCTCCGCCTGCCTATTGTCACAACGCTAAGAGTAGCAAGCCGAGCCAGAAGAACTTCACCGGCCTCAGTCGTGTGGCAATAAACATTCTGATTTTATTTGTATAAAATACAATACAGTCCACCTGCAAACTAAAATTATCTACCTATTTAAAATACTGTATTTCTTAGCAGATTCTTGTCAAAGCCGTTTAATGCGCTAAGAGGTCCGCCCAGAATTAGTCCTCCCACAGACGCCGAGCCTCTTGATTTCACATTTTCACGGATGAAATCTGCCAATTTAAATAATTCACCGCTGTTAGTAATATTAGCGAAAGACGTCCGGCAGGTCCCGCTGCACGCCGAACCGCCTCTGGCTGCTCTGCATTTAGCTAGCTGCCTGCTCTCAGAGACAGAGCAGTTTAATCAGAAAAGTTGCGTAAACACAGGGGAACTGGAGGGTTTAGTATGCTCAGGGTCGATACAACTGGTTCATTGCAGTTTTTTTTTCTCATTTTTTGTTGCTGTGAAGACGGCCTGTCCTGCCTTGTTACGGCGAAACGCTCCAAACGGAAGAGCATAGCCTCTCGCTCCCCTGACTGTGTCTGACACCCCCTCTCCCACCTAGGGAGGCATCACAGAACTGCTGAGGGGCTCCTGGACCAAAACACCCCCGTGGTGAGGGTTTGGGGTCAGGAGATCAATGGGTGCCAGTGGGGGTCACCGGTAGCCCCGTGGAGCAACACCGTCTTGCTCTACTGATGCGCCTTTATGGTGTAGGGGCCAGTCAGCCTTAAAATGGCAGGCCGAGGCTCATGAAGACACATCTGCACACAGCTCAGAGTGTGAACCTGCGCACAAACAGCTTCCTTTGTGACCAGGTCGCACGATCGATGGATGCCATTCTGTAGCAACTCTGAAGGAAGCAGCCATTGTTTACTGTGTAATTAATAAGACAAAATGAACAAACGATCAGGTGGCATTTATAGTATTAGAGTGTTTATGACCTTGATTCAAGTTCATTTTCAGTGTGTATATATATATATATATATATATATATATATGGGTGTGGAGCCTGGCTCTTGAGGGGCCCCTGATCAGGCACAGATGGGGCGGAGCCAGGCTCTTGAGGGGCCCCTGATCAGGCCCAGATGGGGGCGGAGCCTGGCTCTTGAGGGGCCCCTGATCTGACCCAGATGGGGGCGGAGCCTGGCTCTTGAGGGGCCCCTGATCTGGCCCAGATGGGGGCGGAGCCTGGCTCTTGAGGGGCCCCTGATCTGACCCAGATGGGGACGGAGCCAGGCACCTGAGAAGCCCCTTCTTGGGCTCAGATGATGGCCATTTCTCTCTCTGCAGCCTGTAGCACCCTCACCTGCAAGCCTCAATGTGCTCTTCATTCATTCATACGAATCACGTCATCCAAGTAACACCGACAGGCTTTTTTTCTTTTCTAATTCAAGCGAGATATGGAATCCACTTCGGGCAGAGAAGTGCTGATTACATTCAGGATTGACAGATGATGGATAGCGACCCCTGGAGGATCCGCGACCCCCACCAGGCCTTCTGCTCCCGGCACGGCTATCGATCTGCGGCTCTCACGCATCTCCCGTCGATTCGGAATGGGGCGCTAGGCATTTACACGCGTTCTCTTATGGAACCGGAGATAGGGATCAGACCTCCCGAATGGTAGAAGGTGTTTTCCGAGGGGTTATAAGGTTGCGGCCGCCATTCAGGCCCACCGCCCGTGCCTCTGTGAGCCCTCTACCTTTTCTTCTTTGCCTTTCCTTGTTTGTTATTTTCCCATTTTTTTTCTCTCAACAATGACATTCCCTCTTACACAAAGGAATCCTGTCATTACATTTTAACTGTACAGCAGGGTGACTTTAGGTAAAGACCAAACTATTCGGCTAAAGCACAATGCGGCACCAGAATATGTCGAATGCATCTATTGTGACAGAATGAAAATTGCTCCATGTGATTATTTTTAAACACTGCGGTATTCTTAAAAGTAGTTATCCGCCTGTGATATGCACAATACTGCTCAGGTCCTACTTTGGTTGCATGAAGATGTCTGCTGATTTTCTATGTCAGTGTTTCCTGACCCGGTCCTCAGGGACCGCGAGACAGTTCATGTTTTCGCTCCCTCCCAAATTAGGGAACTGGGTGGGAGCACAAATGTTGTCTGTCCGGCAGTGAGTTGGAAGCAAGCAAAAACGTGGACCGTTTGGGGGGGCCTCAAGGACCGGGCTGAGGAGCACTGACACCTGCAGGGAGAGAGGCCAATGAAATGAACGTAATCCTGTGAATTTATTAATTTTGGTCATTTAGTTGGGGTCTCAAGATGGGACCAGAGGGCCGAGATAATGTCCAGGGTCTCCCTGCTCTGGCACGTTCAAGTCACCAGTCCTGCCCCATAATGTGCAACCAAGGGTTGGACATGAGAATTTTTGCTACCAGCCAAGTGTGCTAGTCTCAATGAACATACACTAGCCCATAATATATAATGTAAGTTTTCAAGCACAAAGAGCAAAGCAAAAAAGGTGGTTGTGGGAAAAAGCAGATACATTAAATCTAATTAGTTTCCCACCGTCTCTTCTTCACTCTGGAGAATCTAATGCCAATCAGGCCCTTTGTGTTGATTGGCTAACTGGAGAGAGAGGTAAGGAGTATGATTACATCACTGATTACGTCACACAACAAACCACCTCAGGGATGAGACCAAAGGGCAGCCGTGTGGTCGGTGAGACCTCAGCACCACACTAGTGCGAATGGTTGGAGCACCAATCCTGCCACCAACCTCCAAGTTTTCCTTGAAAGTTGGAGGACCTCCTTGCAGAGCTGGATGAAGATTAACATCGTGCCCAGGATGAAGCAATTGCATGTTAAGGGCCTTGCTGAAGAGCCCAACAAAGTGGGATCACTCCTGATATTCATAGTATTCAAACCAGCAACCTTCCGATTGCTAGCACAGATCCCTAGCCTCAAAGCCGTACTTGCCCTTTGCCTAATCTCCAGCCCTGCGTGTGACACCTCCACGTTCACGTCTGTGCCACGTGATTTGAGGCCTTCCCGCTTTGCTCTCCTTCCCCTGGGGGGGAGGGGCAGAGCTGACCCCCGCCTGACCTCTGCCTTCCCTGACATCCAGGCTCCTCGCGGAACCTTCTCCCACTCTCGCTCTTTCCCTCTCGGGTTTCCACCTGCTTCCGTCTACATAAAAAAGAAAAAAAAACAGCCATTTCGCTGTTCGCCTGCGGGCAAAATCAGCCACCCAGCAGCCCGCTCTGCCGCTCAGGATGTCCATGTACCAGAACATATGTCTGTTGCACATATTTATAATCTCTGCATAGCCGGTGCATAGCTAATGAAAGAAACTTTTAAGCCATTATTGCATTGCGTACTGAGAGAATCTAGTTCACCTGTCACTTGTATTAAATGTACACTTTTCTCCTGGCTTTTTATTCACAGTGACAGGAAAATGTGCAGAGAAAATGTAATTATTATTTAAATAAGGGGCCTCGCAAACCTCCAGGGTTTGGGATTCTCAAAATATGCTTCTACCTCCAGTAGGTGTGTATACAGGGGCGGGGCCACCGGAGCACTGGTCTCAGCTGAAACCTGATTGGCCCCTGGAGTGCATCCTCCCCTGTCAGTCATTGATTCAAAATATATCATTGGCCCCTTTGTGTGTATTATGACCCCTCCTATGCCCCCGTCTTAAAAAATTGAAAAATTGAATAACCCCTGACCTCTAGTGTTTAAGGATCCAATCTGTGTGTATCAGTGGTATATGCATTTATGTTTATGTGCAATTCTTTAGAATTTTCAATATATAAAGAATCAAAAGGACAGTCAGATTGTCTCCAGGCAGTAATATTTCATCATTTACCTACGTTGCATCCAGAGGAAATCCCTGAGCCGTTCCTGACTCACTTCAGGAGTGCAAATCTTCCAGCTGTGACCTGTCTCCCATTTCCGCTCATTGATATATGTTTTCCTATGAGGGGCGGGGTAGAGGCAGTCAGTACGAACATCCGGTTGGGTGCACTGGCGGTGTACTGACATTTTCACTGGAGGTTGTGTGTGTGTGTGTGTGGGGGGGGGGGTGTTCCTACTTAATATACACAGAATAGCAACTGATGAATGAGCCCCTAGTGGGAGCAGAGCTCATTAACGGTCACATGACACCTCGGCCTGGTAGGTACCAGGTGCTCAGCAGCAGTGTGTCGGGGGGTCATTTTAACGACGCGCCGCAAGACTAAGACCTAAACGCCACTGGCACTGCAGAGGCAAGGATGCGCCGTTTAGACATGTCTGTGGGATGCCTTCAAAGATAAGGAGCAGAAGAAGCACTTTCCCCGCAGCCGGAGGACTGGGAGGGACGTGACCCCATCGCCTGACTCCACATTCTCCCAAGCTCCCAGGCGTGACAGCAGCCCGTAGGCACCTGTAGCTGGTATGGAGCACAGGAAGTGGAGGTGGAGCTACAGCAGATGTGGGCGTGGCCAGACATTTCAGGGTGCAAGGTTCAGATGTTCGGGTTCAGATGCTTGGACAACCGTTAGCCGAGTTGGGCGAGTGCTTGCGGAGTTGAAGGTTCTTGGTTTGATCCCGGAGTCCAGCTTTCTGAGCAGCTGTATGTGACTGCGGGTTAGGCCACTATGCCTGTTACCGGAAGGTTGCTGGTTCTAGTCCTTGGCTGTGCAGATTGATTTCATCACTGGGCGTTTAATCAAGGCCCTTAACCCTTGGCTGCTTCAGGGACTGTCTGAGCCTGCTTTCTCATAACATAAATGCTGTTAAGTTTAAAATAATAAAACATTCCCACATGGAGTTCTTAAGGGCCTATTATAATGCAAAGACACCAAATTTAATATTTTTCTCAGGGGAAAGTATGGGCCATCTGTATCTCCTTAAAGATCTCCATGCACATATGACTGTATATCCAGGACAGGGTTACACTGAGCGTGAATCTCCAGACACACAAAGCAGAGAGCTGGGGATGCCCAGGACAGGATGCTGGTCCGTCACATGGCATATACAACCACAAACACACACTGAGCTTTTGTGGGATTTGAACCCACAACTGTGTCACCCTCCTTAAAGATAATCTGAGGAAAATTGTGTTCCTATTAAGTTCATTCATATTAGTCAATGAATAATTATTTGACACAACATAAGGTTTAAATGTATTTAAATAATTTTTAGACTAATAATTACTTACATATTTCAAAGAAGGTCTCCTGGAAATTGCTTCCCTATTCCAGTTTATTTTTTATAAGTAACAGCTGCTTCAGCGTGACATAGTGAAAAATAAATGACATGTTGGCAAAGGACGATTTAAAAATGAGACGCATGTAAAGAAGATGTAAAATACGGGGGGGGGGGGGAAGATTAGCATTTCCGTACGCTGTGCTGTTCATGTGCTGCTGAAATCCATTGCAAATTCATAAGTAACACTTAGCCATATCAGTAATTATGTTGTTCATTTATACGCTTTTCCAACTATACTCAGTGGTCGAGCTGTAAAAATATTTTAAGGGAGGTAGTGGGATGAGATGGGTAGATTGTGTGGTAAGGATTAAAATGTGTTTCGGTTTGGAGTCCGCCAGTTCAGTTCCTCCAATATAGTCGGTATGACTAGACATAACAATTCAGGCGGACAGCATGTTTTCAAAGGGGATGGTTTTGGGGGTCTCGTGCTGTGGGACGGATGGATATTTTTGCTTTTCATTTAAATTAGTTTTCAGCAGAGATTCCATGTATAAAGTGTATAAGGTATAAAGGTGTTTGTTAGATTACTTGGAGCAGCTGTCCTGACAGGCAGCCGGATGGACGGAGCGGCGGGACAGTTCGGGGTCCTAAATCCACCGGGTGACCTGCACCTCCTGTCAGGCTGACACGTGCCCTTTTAGGAAGCGCCCTCTCTTAAGCACATTAAACACCTTCTGTTTGGACGCCATTGACCTGAAAGTCCGCTCTCATTGGCTGGGATTCAGGAGCTGCCCGGTGCTGCGTGTGGTTGGTTGGTGGTACCTGCACCGGACGCCTGGCACCTCCACTACTCTCTCTATTGACTTCTTTTTTTTTTCAGGTAGTCATTTCCTGTACTTTACTTCTCCTTTGTGTGTCGGATAGATATAGACATTTGGAACCTGGAGGGAGCAGAAGATTATGGAAAGTGAAATAACTGTTAAGGGATGATGGCAGATAGCAAATCCTTCTCTGTAAACACTTAACGAGGAGCCATGCTGAATAAGATGGATTATGCTGTTAGCGTCTCCTAGCGATTCCTCCTTCATGACGTCCTCCCAGTCTTTTTAAGGGCGTCTGTTCCCCCGTGTCTCACACGCGTCACAATTAATGTGACTGCGACGCATCAGAAGGAGGGGACAAGATCGGTGAGCTCAAGCGCGGTGCAGTATTGACATGGAACCCTTAACAAACAGGGCAAGATGACATGGGTGGAGTTTATTTACGATTCGTCGCGGACTGAAGAGGAGAGATGGGGGATGTTTGGGAGCGTATCTGAACCTACACGTTCGCCTCCAAGCTTTCCTACCCCTCTGTGGTCCAGGAATAACATCCTGGTGACGTGACTGTATAGATCAGGGCTGGGAAATCTATTCCAGAAAGGGCTACTGTGTGTGCGGGCTTTTCTGCAACTCCCTAATTAGCTTACTAATTAAAGGATTGATTGGCTGAAGAGTCGTCACACCAGGGTTTGAACAGCTGACCTAAAGGTTACCCCAAAAACCTGCACACACACCGGCGGAAACCGGCGGATCAGACTTGATCAACCAATGGCATACTGACCACACACAGACAAGATTAAAAAGTCTATACTTATGGTTTATGAGTTGGCAGCAGCTAGAGCACTCAAATGCTAAAGCTCAAGTCATAAATAGTTATTTAAAATGCGATGGAGACATGTATATATTAGCTACCACAGTTTAATTCATAATGTGGGCAATCTGCAGTAAAAATCCAGGAATAGCGACCTAAAACATACGGCAGGTTCGCTAATACGCCAGCTTCAGACTGACAGCAATTATCTGTTTGCTAATTATCATCGAGGACGGCAAGTGCGCAACACAATTTGAGCACGACGCTGTGGGGACCGACGGCGACTTTTGCCCCAGGCCTGGATAAAGTGAGCATCCCCACCGCCTCCCAAGGACTCCGCTGTCTGCTTGCCATTGATTGCTCTGTCTACAGCAATTAAGCACGATGGGATTATTTGATCGACTGACCCTTTACCTGACCTGGAAAAAGACCCGACTCCCAGTGCGTTTTCACAAACAACATCAGGGCCGCGTTTCCCACTACTGGTCGGGCTAAATCTCCTGCCCCGACAAACTGGGGTCATAAAAACCCATCTTTCTCATGGGTGAGGGTTCATTGCACATTGCGCTTTGGCTCCGCCGTAACATGTGCGCTGGTCCCCTATATTTTCCATCGGCGTGTGTCCTTAATGAGCTGTGGTGGCAGACAGGGATGGAGTCCCCATCCTTCGTCTATGTGGGTCGCGTTTACATGTTCTTCCGGTGCTGTTATGGGATTTCTTGGGGGGTTCTCTGGTACGCCAAACAATCTGTAGCTGTGTGTGACTGAGGTTTGTGCCCTGTGATGGAGTGACACCCAATATTGCCCTATTCCCAGTCTTGGCCTGCAGCTTCTGGGATGGGTTCCTGGCCCTCTGTAGGACAGGTGGTGTTGATGATCGTGTTGTTAATGAAATGTAAGACATGACTGAAAAAGGTTCACACATTCATTTGGATTTTTTTATCTAATATGAAGCTCTATCTATCTATCTATCTATCTATCTATCTATCTATCTATCTATCTATCTATCTATCTATCTATCTATCTATCTATCTATCTATCTATTTATCTATCTATGTGGCTTTTATTTTAATAATAATGGATGGGCCTTTCAGTCGGCCTCGTGCCCATTGCTTCCATGTTAGGCTCCGGACCCGCCGCGACCCAGTAGGATAAGCGGTTTGGAAACTGAATGGATGGATGGGTCTTTCAGTTAAATAGTCTAAGCACTGACATAGCCAATAGGGACAGCGCATCCTCACAGACATTGTGTTGAGTATCAGGGGAGCCGAAGGCAGGAAGCCTCTCTGGAGGAGACATTGACTGTGATCTCATCTCCGCATGGGGCTTTGTCACATGCACTGGGCCTAAAAAATCTTTTCACTTTGCTTAACACACAATCCACGCCCAGATGGTTGCTCTGTCGTGTGCTGGGAGGTGTAAATGGTTCTGTTTATATGCATGTATGTGTGAAATTCTCCGCGGTAAACGGCACGGCGTGGCCTCGCATTGTCTGTGAAGCCACACCGAAGTCGGGAGTCCAAACCGCGTCGCCATATCGCCGCATCCCGATTCGCACCCGCAGCCGTAGGGCGTGGCTCTTCAAACCTGGCCCTAAATTCCAAATCCAGGCCTTATTTTCAGTTCGACCAGGTACTTGGTGTAATAATACCTGACACTGATTGGCCAGAGGCTTCACTCCTGGCTCACAGGTGAAGGAGGACTGGGAAATCAGCAGCGCTCGGCTATCGAGAACCGTGATTCGAATAGCTCTGCTATTCTGGTTCTGTTCTCAATCTGCAACTCCTGGCCAAATGTGCCCGTACAGGTTGTTTAGGGCAGGCAACCATACCTACTCATACGCCGCATCTCAGCAAAGGTGTGCTTTGGTTTCCAAAGCGAAACGGGGACCCGGTACTCCCAAAACTCAAAGTATGTTACTCCCGGAGTTCCCCGATGGGTTGTGACAGCTGTCAGCACTCTGCGATCCGACTTGGGGCACCGAAGGCTGTAAAACCCCGTTCCTCGGGCCCTGGGGCTTGGATTGACAGCAGCGCAATGCCTGTTTTTAGCATCTGGGATGTGACGCATTAGCCGTGCTTCAGTTGTACACCTTCGTTTTGCACATCATACGCTGGTAATTTGGGGATGTGATGTCATACGTAATTCTTACTCTTGATGTCTGTGCATGTGTGTGAGTGTGTGTATATATATATATATATATATATATATATATATATATATATATATATATATATACAGGTCTGGGTCTAACCAACATAGCACAATGCTTACGCTTCCCTGAGGCGATAATTGGTTACTGATGCAAGATTTTTACATTTCTAGCAAGTAACTTCTGTAAATAGCTTGAGAATAAAAGCCCCTTTAAACGTGCGGAGGAGGCATGAAAATCTGTTAAAAACAAAACCCTTTGTTATGTGACTTTCTGCTTGTGACATATGCAAGAGCACAATTACGACCAGAATTTAGTTCGCATCCAAAAAACGGCAGGCAGCATGGAGAGGCGGCAGCGGCGGCAGTGCTGGGAGACCCCGGCATCGTCACTGACGTGCACTTTGCGGCAGAGCCGGCATCCATGCAGAGCCGGCATCCATGCAGAGCCGGCATCGTCAGTACGCATCGAAGTGGTCACATGATTCAGCTCTGCTGTCAAAGTAATGTGTGTATCACAAATGAGGTACTTACTCGGATTTGGCTCGCCATGCAGGCAAATGGAAACACTGCGTTATTCCAACAGAGGTCAAAATTCACCGGCAAATTCTCGTCCCTAGTCGTTTCCTGTTAAGGATTTTCGACTTTCCAAGGACCATTATAAAAGCTCACCTCACCCATGCAGCAGTGTCTTAGGTGCTTTAATGGTATCCAGCGGGAAAGATGCGGTTTCTGCCGGCAAAATCTCAGCAATGGCCTGTAAAGTGACTACCTTTCTTGATATGGGGACAACTTAACAACCTCCCATTACGACAGTCTATGGCGGCAGTCGGCACGACGACAGGCGCTAAACAGCAACCTCGGCGAGACTACGGACGAGCGCTGTCTCCGTTAATGAGACGACTCCGACTCCG
The DNA here is from genome assembly GCF_023856365.1 of Brienomyrus brachyistius. Classification (NCBI taxonomy): domain Eukaryota; kingdom Metazoa; phylum Chordata; class Actinopteri; order Osteoglossiformes; family Mormyridae; genus Brienomyrus; species Brienomyrus brachyistius. The sequence goes on along the minus strand of NC_064557.1, from coordinate 2,664,185 downwards.
GCTCCGAGATGAGTCAGTAAAGGGGTTCAGTACCTTCTCAGGAAACTTGTCGTGCTGCCAATTAAGAAATTAGCAAATTTTTAAGTGTAAGCCGTCCAATACACCTCCGTCCATTCAGTCTAACTCTTTCACAGGGTGTCAGTGATTTTAGTCTCTCCATTTATGTGGGAAAAGAGCACAGCATTCAATTAACTTGCATAACATCCTCAAATTACTGATGTTCCTTTTTTAACGATCATTTTATGCCTTTATGAAAAAATAACTACGTATGTAAATCATTCATTCGGCTTGATGCATGGACTGGAATGACCGCCATTAGTATAGATGATCAGTATTTTATTCCTTGATTGAGAAAAGGAATGCTCTTACATATGTTACTTTATTGTATCATTTACTAGTTTTTTTTTTTTTAATAAATAAGCGTGCACAATTAAAGTATATTTTTTTCCCTTGTTCTTAGCTGAACATATATCTAAACATCCTCCTTAATGTAATCCCATTTTAATTAGAAAGGAGTAGCACGCATCCAAAACTCACAATCTTTACTCCCCGTGGTGATGCCACACTGGCACGGAATCAATCACCAAGGCGCCTGTTGCCATGGAAACAGCTCCCGCACCGCAAAATAAGCGGTAAATGATTGCTTGTGTGACATATTGTTCGCAGAGTGTGGAAAGTTTTTTTTTTTTTTTTTTTTTATCACTCCCTGTTCTAACTATGCAAGGGAGTTAAATTAAAAGCTGTAAACATTAAATAAATCTCAATCAGAAAATGATGGGAGACGTCAGGTACAAAATCAGCCCCGATGCCGAAGTAGGGAGGGAAGAAACGATATTCGTGTGACAGATCAAAGGTGAAGGCGACCAAAAGCACGGCAAGGAATGTCGGCAGGTACTGGGAACGTGATTTCTGTTGGAAGAGGTGTAAGAAATAAATACGCAGTAACAATAACATTAATCACCCCAGATACCAAGAAAATAGTCTAATATGCATTAAGGAGTTAATCTTTAAACCAAGACTGACAACAACTATTGAGAGGTTATAAGTAACAATGTTAAAGCTGATACTTCAAGTGTTTTGTGTTCATTCTCTCACCATTTTTTATCCATCTTACAAACCACTTATCCTACTGGGTCGCGGGGGGTCCGGAGCCTATCCCGGAAGCAATGGGCACAAGGCAGGGAACAACCCAGGATGGGGGGGCTGGCCCATCGCAGGGCACACTCACACACCATTCACTCACACATGCACACCTATGGGCAGTTTAGCAACTCCAATTAGCCTCAGCATGTTTTTGGACTGTGGGGGGAAACCGGAGTACCTGGAGGAAACCCCACGACGACATGGGGAGAACATGCAAACTCCACACACATGTGACCCAGGTGGAGACTCGAACCCAGGTCCCAGAGGTGTGAGGCAACAGTGCTAACCACTGCACCACCATGCCACCTCCGCCTTTTTTTATATACTATTTTATTCAAATGAATAAATGTTATTCATATGATTTAAAACCCAATGTCTGATTTGACCGCTTGTTAGTCATGTGATCGGACATTCAGTGCTCCACATGGGAATTCCACCTTTGTGCATAATTAACCCTGATTGTTTTTTCTTGGTATTTTTTTGCATGTTATACGTGTGTTTTGGTCCCTCCCAGCTCCAGGACCAAAAACGTGGACCAGTTGTGGGTCTCCATTTATGTAACACTGATACAGAGAGATCAGATTCAATCATTGAGACCCTTATTCTGATATATTCAAGCATTATGGGAACCAACATTATTTATTTACAATGTGAACTAAAGGAAAAAGCTTTTTTTTTTTTGTTTTGAGAATTTATACACAAATGTAGATGCCAAAAGATTAATTATATTCAAGCAACAATGGCCTTCAATATGGCGGTATTTGGATTTTTAGTTTTAGGGTCACTCTACTTGTGTCATAAAATTTACCAATATTTATGAATTATTATAAAAAATAAAAATTATGGGAGGTTTACAGTGATGATTGGGTAAGGAGTAGTACTGTATTGTGTAGTGAAGTATAGTTGAGAATAGCCCATATCCTTAAAGAAACCGCACAGTTTTTACACCCAAAAGCCCCACAATCATTCAGTTGGGAATTATTTAAATTGCGGCGTTTATGCAGTTTGCTTGATTGTTTGATTGTTTGTTTGCACGCTTGCTTGTTTGTTCGGGTCTAACAACAGCCAGCCGGAGAAGCCCAGTTCATAACCATCCGTCCAAAAATCTCATCAGCAACAAACGAGGAGATTTATAACCCTGCTTTGTCTCATCTCAGGAAAAAAAAAAGTTATTTGGGGATTCTAGAGACGTGTCCAAATCAATATGTCACTCGATAACAATGTGCTTTATTCATAGTATAACGATTCTAGGTTTATAAAATTTAGTAATCCATCTTTAGATAATATTAGCATTTCCTAGTGAGTGTACAAGGACAAAAAGGGGATTATGCATAACGGTTCAAATGACTACTGTACAAATCTTGGAAATACTAAAAAAATTTATGTGCATCAAATAATTTTTAGATTGTAATTTTCATCTCACTTATAGTTAACAAGCTTTCACAGCAAACCCTACTAACCCAGAGTACAAAAGGTTGCATTTTATGACATGTGCGTTAAGTAGGTGTATTCTGTGTGTCTGTGCAGGGGCAGATTAAAACCCCATAAACCCAACAATGATCTGCCACAGGTTTCACGCCGAATTAAATGTCTGTCATAACAACCGTGACATGGGTCACATAATGTGTCAGACACCTGAGAGAAAGAGAAGCTAATCGTTTTTTATTTTTTTTAGATTTTCTTTAAGATTGATGAGACCGGGGAAGTTACATTATCGTTTTTTTAAAGCCCAATCACCTATTTTAGTTTTTGTAAAGTGTTTTCTTTTAAAGCCGTGTGGTGAAAATCGTTCTCTAGGGAGGCTACGGGAAAGAGGACCCCTAATTGATTACTTCCTCGAAGAGCAAGCAAAAATCTGTACGGAGAGCCGTTCCCTTTCTGGGTATATCTATTATTTACGATAAAGGCCTTAAAAATGGATTCTGCCTAAATGATGTACCATTCCAGTTTTATACAGGTTAGCCAACAGCGTTGAGAGAGGTACACTGTGTGATGGGGAGCCGTAGAAGAGCCCCATTCAGTTAAAAATAAATCTGATTATTTGTGTTATTGTTAAAAAGGTCTGGAGGAGACTGATACATTCGTGGTCTGTCACAGACATCATCCACCTTCACACTACTTCCCCCGGTGTGGGTCACGCTACACTAGCAGCATGTTCAGCAGGTCAGACCTAACTTCTCTTCCCAAGGCTATAGCTATCTACTGAGTGATGCCCCAATCTTCAGGTTGGGGTTATATAACTCCTTGTGTCTTGGGTCTTCGCGCAGTGGAACAGCTCTGATCTAGGTAAGGATATTTTATTGATCCCCATGGGGAAATTCTCCTCTCTCCTACCCCGTCTTGCTTTCCATGACACACATCGCATGTAGGTGAGGACAAGCTTGGCAGGAAAGGCCAGCCACCTGCACCAGAGCACATGGAGCCGGCCGTTAAGGGCCTCGCTCAAGGGTCCACAAGCATGGCTATTCTGCCAAGGCTGGGCTCGAACCGGCGACCTTCCAATGACAGGCACACGCTGAGCCAAACGCCGCCCCAAGGTCCAACAAAATGCCCTGACCAACTCGGCTAATCTTCTCGATCTGCTCTACTTCTGAGCTCCTCAGGTTCTCTGAACTCCTCACCTTGCGCGGACAGTGAGTCCAGGAGCCAAGCAGAGAAATATGATGTTGCTGGTTGTACTCAAATCCTCGTTCTTCTGGTCATTATCCACAGCAGAAGACCAAAAGGGGAGGGTGGGGCCCGTCTGGAAGGTGACAAGCGGCCGCGACGCAAGGCTGTCGCTTGTACTCCGTTGAGGTGAAACTGTCGCGAGAGCGAAAGATCTCGCTAATTTCTTGGAGATTTCTGAAGCTAAGCTGCGAAATAAGCTCCACAAAAAAGCACTTTTTGCGGGTGAACACTGGGGCTGTGAATAACATCTCTTATGGTGACACATTATTTCAGGCCTCTGTGGTGTGAGATCTCCCTGACCTTTACCGTCTGGCTCCCCTGTGTCGCAAGGTAAACTGGCTTCATGACGGTCGCCAGTGTGGCACCACATGGGAGAGTCACAACTCCGGCCTCTTTGTGTCCTCGGCTGAAGCTTGGTGATACAGCCTCTCTCATTTCTATCTTCCCCTCATTCTCAGCTTGAGAAATATTTCTGGCCATCATGGATGTTATTTTGTCTGTCAAAGTCGTCTCTACTGTCAATTAAACTGTCCTGAAAACTCTCTGCATCAAGGGCTGCTGGACTGCTTCTGGATTCTCTACGATTCCAAAGTCCCCTGTTCGCATTAATGCTCTGCACCACCTTTGACCATCGCATGGCTAAAAGAAACCCCGCCTAGATACGTCACGATTGCAGCAAACCGGGTTACAATCGACTCATCTTCAGTCAAGCTTCTTCTATTTTAAATGAATCTGATAAACACCTTTTCTGCTACCTGTGTCTGTCAGGTACATCCCATGTGAGGCTTCCTTCTTATATAACAATAAATAAATAAATTAAGCATAAATAGACATGGATAAATGTACTGGCTTACATAAACATTCTGGCTCAATAAATAGAAATAAATAAAACCTGTTTATACCTATGTACTGCCCTGCGAGATGTAGGAGATTAATTAAGCAGTCTGTGTTGCGTCCTTCCGGAGGGTTAATTGGAGTGTAAGGGGCCTTATATTCTTCAGGCTCGTCCTATGGGAGCCATTGACTGCTTTGCAGACTGGGGTGGGGGGGGGGAGCTTGCTGGCAGATCCTGGCCCAGTATCCACATGCAGTTCGGCTCTCGTGCCCCCGTCACGTCTTTCTTGCTTTTTCCTTGTGACTCACTCCTCTGTCAACACTGGGGGGGGGGGTGGGCTCAGCCTGGCTGGCTACGCTGTAGATAAGCAGGGCTACACCCGGTCCCTTGCAAAACGCAGCATCCGCGTGCACCGACCGCCAATATCCAGGCGAGAATCGCACCATCGGTGCTGCTCCCATATGCACTGCCCACCTCCCCACCCCCCAAGACAACATTGGCACTGAGCGTCGATCCTCCAGCGCTCTGTAGCCCAGAGAACCGCACTTCCCTCCTTTAATAAATCAATCAGCATCAATCAGCCAACAGGTCCCATGGCAACAAACTGACACGCAGGACAAACAGGATGTGAGGCAAGGAGGACAGCTGAGGTTGTTACAATGCAGGGAGCTGCTGTGCTTTACGGTTTGAGTCATGACTGGTACTGTCTGGAGAGGGACAATGGGTTTGCTTAGCATGTGTACGGAAAAAAAGACTTATACACTAATTCTCAAATCAAATGGGATTGCCAGTGTAGGCATGAAAGTTACGTCACGGCTGGAAGCGAGGTAGTGGATTTTGAATTTGTTTGGGCAAATGGACAGAACGTGATCATATGCAATTTTTTGGACCACTTTAAGTTATATCACTTTGATTGTTCATTTTGAAATAATTTTGGTTGAAACAATAAAATAAGGGGCGGCATGGTGGTGCGGTGGTTAGCACTGTTGCCTCACACCGCTGGGACCCGGGTTCGAGTCTCCGCCTGGGTCACATGTGTGTGGAGTTTGCATGTTCTCCCTATGTCGTCGTGGGGTTTCCTCCGGGTACTCCGGTTTCCCCCCACAGTCCAAACACATGCTGAGGCTAATTGGAGTCGCTAAATTGCCCATAGGTGTGCATGTGTGAGTTAATGGTGTGTGAGTGTGCCCTGCGATGGGCTGGCCCCCCATCCTGGGTTGTTCCCTGCCTCGTGCCCATTGCTTCCGGGATAGGCTCCGGACCCCCCGCGACCCAATAGGATAAGCGGTTTGGAAAATGGATGGATGGATGGACAATAAAATAAATATGTTTGTACAAATATTGTCTATTGAACTGCATGCAAAAATGACCATGGGCTCAGCCTTTCTACAGCTTTTGTTTCGATTAAAAGACAGACACGAATTGTAAACTTTTATTGTAACTAACGTTGCTAAAAATGACAGAATAATTCTGTTAAAAATTTATGAAAACTGATACACAAATTTTTATTTACTGGTCGGGGAAAGTAGTTTTAACCAATCAATGTTTTCCGCTCGTAAGCGTGAAATTAATGTCTTTCGGTACAAACGACTAATCCAAATGAACAGTAACCGTGGTATAAATGTGCATAAGCTGTGCATTAACCCTTACAAATGATCTTTTTCCACTTCATGATATTCAGTCGGTGTAGCTAAGCAGGAAATCAGCCATTTTATTTTATTGTTTTGGTTTTCGTAGAATGAACAATTCTGTACCGAAAGCCATGTTCGCTCGTATTCATTGTGCTCCGACTTCATTCCTTCATTTCACTCAGTTGTTTTCTTATTTCACGGGCTGAATCTGGGCTTTTTGGAGATACTTTGCATGTGTGAGATAAGCCCAGCTGACGTCTCCTCTGCAATGCATTAACCCAGCTCCGGAGGGCCCTGGCGTTTAGCAAGAACCTTCCGGCAGCCGCAAGGACGGTTTGCTCGGGGCTGATAACGGCACCGTGCCGACTCCTGCCAGAGCGAGTGGGGCTCGAGTTCCACTGGGCCGGTCGGGGCTTGGGAGGGGGTCGTGACAGCGGAGGGGCAGAGGTGTCTCACATCCCCGGCACGCGCTATATAAAGCTCGATAAACCTCTCTACAGCTCCACGTACATCCTTCCTGTCCGACGGAGCTGAGAGGAGCACGCTCTCTCTTGTCCTCCGGTGTGCCGGGAGAGTGCCTTGCCGGCTGCAGAGACAAAGGCTCCCCGAAAGGGAGTGTATGAATATTCTGCATGAGTAATGCTACACAGGCTTATTTTTGACACAGCCGGTTTCCGGGGGGAAATGGGAACGCTTATAATGTAGGAGAGCCATCTGTTATCTGTGGCTGGTGCTAGAGAGTAGCCCAGAAGCGCACCAGGCAGACTCGACACTCCCCTACAAATTGAATACGCTTTTTTAATTCTCCCCGTCTCTCTGAATAGAGGCTAATCAGGCACGTGTTGGGCTGAGGGCGGTCGGCCCTTTCTGCCACCATCACACTTTAAGCCGCCGCTGACCGCATTGCTGGGAAATCGCAGGAATCGGGGAGGTTTCGGAATCGCGGCTCAAGCTCGGAGTTTATATTCGGGGCAGGGGATTTTATTTTTTGCATGCGTGGATTTGTCTTTGTACACATTCATCAGTCTCTTATCTCGCCCTTTGTTTGGGAACCAAGTACATCAGAGATTAGAAGCTATCTTTGCAGGGGGAAAAAAAAATCGCCATTGACTACTTATATCACTGGAAATAATTTCACACTCTAATAGTCTGAAGGATGTAGATGTGGGCAAATATCCCGGGAAGGTAAGGTTACATATAGCATGTACCTGCCACTTCTAAACATGACAATTTCCTGAGAAAATAGCTTCAATAATGGCCTGAAATGACTGCTTTGCTATGTGGCATTATCTCCAAGGCTCCTGTCTCTGGCCCCTATTTGCATGTTAACAGAAAAACATTCTGATAGGCAACAGGACACATTCTCCCATGCGGTGCAAAGAGGTGGCACTTCATAAGACATAATAAGACGGGAAAACTCACATCCCAGGCCAAAGAGAGTGTGTCACACTCTTCAGTAAATATTACGACCAAAAACACGGCAAGCCATGTAAGAAATTCAGCCATATATTAAGTGACAAATGCAATTAGGAAATCCATGTATCCACCAATCGTCTGTACTGCCTTATCAGTGTGGGATTACTGTGTGCCAGGAGCATATCCCAGAATGCACTGGGCATAAAGCAGGGGACACTTTCGACAAGATAAATTAAGTAATACATGCCTCATGTAAACCCAGCATAGAAAAACATACTTCACACTCTGTACCTTTCGCCCAGTGACTTCAAAGCGGCTCAGATCACAGCGCAAAGTGCCAAGAAAAGCCAGAAAGTCCCAACATATTTGGGTCAACCACCAATATCAAAAGCAAAGTGTGGGGATTGAGTCATTTCCAATAACATCTCTCACAAAGTCTCCAGCAGTCCAAGTCTATAAGACTGCTAAAGTTTCACAGCACCACGAATCCTCGCAGTATATAAAAAGTCAGTTCACGGCTTGAACATCTATACAATCATTGCTCTATTCCCATCACAATCCATGATCCACCTCTTGTCTAAGCAACCCTTATCGGTGTAACATATTTCGTACATGTTGACCTGAACGGGAAACCAGGCTGCAGTTGAGTTATCCACAAGAATCAAGAATGGACAACTCCCACAATACACTTCTGTCAATGTTAATTGGTGTGGGCATCTCTGCAATCATTGGTGATGCCACAGTAAAGACTGACCTGATCTCCCAACTTCTTCAGAAGGGAGTCACAATCCTGCTGCAACAGGATTGGCTGATGGGAAAATGAGCGTGACATAAAGAAATGAATATTCAGCGGTCACTTTTTGCAAATTTTTTTCTCTACCATAGATGCCAAAAACGCAGTTTGAAACATTTACAAACATCACAAAAACGATAGTTCCAGGCACACAGCCACGTAGTCAAATGTCCAGCTAGTACCCTCCATCCGAAATTTATTTGCACCAAGCAGCAAGTTATGAAAATTATGAGTTTGAATCTGCGGGCCTGCGTAGTATGTATATTCATTTTAACCAAGACAATGATATTAAAAAGATATTAAACTGGAAGATCACAGAAGCTGCAAAATATCTCCTGGATCTGGGGCTGTGACCCAAACCAAAAGAATGGACTGAGCTGAAACAGATTGTGTGTGTATGTGTGTGTGTGTATATATATATATACACACACACATATATATGTATATATATATATACAATCACACACATACATACATATACTGTACAGAAGAGCATATAAAGAGTTATCATCAGTTAAGGTTCCAAAAAGTGCCCCGTGTCCCAGCACCTTGTAGCTGTAGCGGACGCCAGCATAGTGAGCGCCATCAGATCGAGACACGTCTCCTTGATCCCGCTGCTGCTGATGTGTAGATATGAGTTTTCCCACCGTGAGATGGAGTCAGGAGCTGTGAGTCTCCTCATCAGCCTGGGGGAGGCTGAACAGAAGTGCCCCGTCAGCACATTCACACAAGCGCCCTCCTGGGGGAGAGCTGATGCAGCTGTTAGGGTATGTATGTATATTAACAAAATGTAGTCCGTCTGCTTAGAGCACCAGGAATTACACACACACACACACACACAGCTTTATAATTATATATATATATATATATATATATATGTACATATATATATATATATATATATATATATATATATATATATGTCTGTGTGTGTGTTTGTATAGATAGTGTATGTTAAAGAAGCTCGTGTGTAATCCTGGGTGTTTGCATTGTGTGTGTGTGTGCATGTGCGTGTGTGTGTGTGTGTGTGCATGTGCGTGTGTGTGTGTGTGTGTGTGTGTGTGTATAGACAGTATACTGTATGCTAAAGAAGCCTGTGTGTAATCCTGGGTGTTTGCATTGTATGTGGTATAAAACAGCAGCTTATCAGGCACCAAAGTTAATTATATTCCCATTAAAATATGCTAAGTCTGACGCCTTTTCTCCTTTTAATTTAGAATTTGATTTGTTGGTAAATGGGCCATGACACTTTTCATTAGAATAGAGATGGCACCCGTCAAAGATCAATTAATACTATATTAACGTGGTGTAACATGTGATATTATACTATAATGTACTGTGGAAACAGAAAATGGAGGGACTGAACTGTAGCAGTGTTAGCGAAAGCTGTTTGTGCATGTGGTGTTTACCTTAACATAAGCAGTACATCCATCCAGTCTTAACATACCCATCCATCCATCCATCATACATTGTTTTAACATATCCATCCATCATACATGCAGTTTTAACATATCCATCCATCCATCCATCCATCCATCCATGCAGTCCTAACATATCTATCTATCCATCCATCCATCCATCCATCCATCCATGCAGTATTAACATATCCTTCCATCCATCCATCCATCCATGCATCTATCCATCCATCCATCCATGCAGTCCTAACATATCCATCCATCCATCCATCCATGCAATCTTATCATATCCATCCATCCATGCATCCATCCATCAAATCTTAACATATCATCTATCCATCCATCCATCCATCCATCCATAAGATTACCCAGTATAGGCTATGGGGTCCATCTGCAGATAGATGAACAGTAACATCGTGCTTCATTCTTAGTATTTCTCAGCACACACTTTCAGTCAGACTGACTAACTAGGCTAATAGGACATTTATCCGTGTGAAATACTGAGAGTTTAATGCTTTGAAGCGGCGCTGAGCTTAAACTGGCAAAATTTAGTCCCTAATCCAAGTTTTTACCAGCCGGAGAAGCCGGTTAGACGGCAGTAAGGAGTGTGTTACGGCTGGGAAGCACTGAGTGGCACAGCCTATAGCTGCCAAGCTGCATTTCACTATTCAGGCACTTATCTAGTTATTATTATTATTATTATTATTATTATTATTATTATTATTAATAATAATAAAAATTATTATAATAATAATAATAGTGATAATAATTGCATGACAAACATTTTAATTTCCTTTTTTCAGTGCACAATTTACACTTTGAACTGTTAAATCCATTCAGAGCACTTATGTTCAAAGAAAAAAAATCACATGCAGACATTCGCTCACGTGTGCATACACACACACACACACACACACACACACAAATCCATTTTTAGCCAGCAGATATGCTGGGATTTGGTGAAAATTAGCATTTAAATTAAAGTGTGTGCTGAGATAGAAAGTCATCGCGTTTATGAAATCCCTGCTGCCCCGCAGCGTGTTTTACAACGCAGATATACAACAGTGCACAAGGGCATGTCACAGCTGATTGACAAGCTTGTTCTGCCTTACAATTGGCTTTGGAGAGATGCCATTTTGTCCTTATTTACTCACTATAAGCAGCCTTTTAGAGGTCTAATAAAAATTATATATATAAGTGTTAGTGTTAGGTAATATTTTACAATAGACATTGACTGCAGTAAACAAATTGTAAAAATAGAAATTATATAACAACATTATTTTCCTGCAAAATGATCTGTCTCTGGGCTAATTTAATAATGGTGGAACCTCTCGTCTTCAATGAAATTTAATTGTCCCCACGTCGCCTGGTAACCTTAATCGTGGCCAGATCAGCCTTTCTGGCGTGGGATGCCGTGAATTATGGCCACACATAAAACGTGTCTTTGCCAAAACATTAACCACGTGGGTTTGTTGTCCGAGCTTGAAATAACTACATATTGCAAAGATGGAAGTGGCTTTCTCAGTTGTTGCTGTTGTTGTGACAGCCTTGTTCAGAGCGGCTTAATTTCAGTAAAAGCATAAACATACATGACTAGATTAAAGATGTGAATGTTCACCATTCTCTTGCCACTTTCACTTTGCTGCTTTGCTTGATTAGTAAACCAAAGCTTATTTATTGCTAATGGAATTTCACCGTAAAACTACTTACACACACATATATATATTGTGTGTGTGTGTTTGTGTATGTATATATATATTTTAAATATCACACATAGCTACATGCAAGTTTCACAATTCCTGAAGACATTGTAACACACTGGAAATATTAATGAATGTTGGCTATGGATTTAAATCCCAGTTGACAATATTCTTAAATTAACTGTAATCACCAGCACCTGACAGCCCCAGTGGCATTATGGGTAAGGCTCTGGTCTCCTAGGCTGTGGGTTTGAGTCCCATCTGGGCTGTGATTGATTATGGGCAGCTTCCGTGGGTTAGCTCTCTGTCCAGATGGTTGGATGGTCACTGGTGTAGATCTTGTAGTTGATGAAGTGATTTCACCCTTTGAGCCAAGCCCATAACCCCAGACCATGTTGCTCTGGATATGAGTCTCAGTGAAATAAATCACATCCCTTATTATTTGCATAATCTGTTACAACAAAGGTTCACCTTCGCCATAGAAACTGTTGGCACTGTTGGAGTAAATTATATATTATATTGAATTTTTACAGTCCCGTAATATGGGAACAGCAATGATTGTGAGATCCGCATCAAGGACTGAAAGTTCGAATACCCATGTCACCTGAGTGAGCACGCACAATCTGGATGCTTACATAACCGATTTGTATGAAAGCAATTTATTAAGCAAAGAACATTATGTCACACTCGACGCTCCCATGTGAAAAATTGTTACCCCCCTTATGCTCGACAGCTGATTGCGCTGCCTTTAGCAGGAATGACTCTGACTGACTGAAAGGCGGATCACAGGGAGAATATAGTTTTAAAAAAGGGTTCAAAGTTTGAATTCCCCAGAATCAAAACCTTTGCTGTGCCCTTTCTCAACCTATCGACCACAAAGTACAAGGTTGCCTCTCCTGACAAACACCGTTTTTCTCAAGACGACTTTAAAAGCGAGATAAGCAGCGCCGAGCCTGAAAGTAAATGAATTAGCATTCATCTTGATCGCTTAACCCAGTTTGCTTAGATAAATTGAGATTTAATTTCTTAGACTTTCTGCCAGGACTCGCGAATTCGCCTCTTTGACACGAAAACAATATACATAATGTAAATGCGAATGCATTATTAATGTCTCAGCCCCGAGATGGAACACCTGTAAAACACGGGAACTGTCAGATCACCTCACTCAGGCGGAATTTCAATGTATGTGGGAGAGGGAAGGAAATCACAGCTGTCACCTTAAACACACTGATGGAGAAAACGTACAGTTCGCATGAGCATCCCGTGTCATTGTGGGGACCCCATCCTGGATTGTTATCATAGCCTCCATTACAGGCCCCAGACCCCCTGCACCCATGAATAGCAGAAGCGGGTACAGGGGATGGATGGATGGATGGATGGATGGATGGATGGATGGAAGGCTTGTTTGCTAATTCTCTCCTTATGCAGTTAGATGAAAGCACAGCTTGTAAGGAGCAAAAAAAAGTTGGTGACACTGAGGGAATTGACAGCCTAAGTACAGTCCAAAGCCAGTTGGTCTGCTTATAAATCAGCTTCAAGATGAAGGTGAACTTTATAGTCCAATTCCACTGAAATATGTTCTTATAATACACACACACACACATATATATAATGGATGATGTATTGTAGATTATAGTTATAGATTAGATTATTAGAAGAGGAGAGGGCTGCAGAAAATGCTTCTCTTAGTAATCCTAACTCTCAGACAAGCTGGGACATCAGAACTGGGATGAGATGGGGGAGGGGGGGGGGGGCATTATGTGGATTATTATATTCTTATTTTGCAGAACAAATTAACTGAGCAAGCTTCCATTTATTCAGGAGCGAAGACACAGCACTGGTCTGGCTTCATTTATATCTGCACCGCAGGGATCGTATTACACATTAACGGTTAATCTCCTTCACTGTGAACACGATGCACAGGTGAAGCAGGATGAGGACCGAGCTATTTATATGACCGAGTCATATCTCCTGCCTGTAACTCCAAGGAGCCCTTATACCAGAGGAATAAATCTTATGAAGGTCTGAGCGGCAATTTAAAGTACAACATAGATCCCCCCAGTCTAGTGATTAGAAACCTCGTACCCATAACCAACCCACAAAACTAATGAAATGTACTACATTATACTGTGAACTGGTGCATGTAGATGTACTACTTTCTAAGTTTGCATTGATCACTCATAAACTTCATACAGCCTCGCTCACGTCATGCAGATTTCAAGCTTAAAATTTTGTCTTATACGCTATTGCACATTGTACAGTAGTGTCATGAAATGGCTTTCAAGCTCTCCACAAACGTGCTTTGAAAGGAAATACGTAACACAAAGAACAACAAAATATCGTAACATGGTAAGAAGCAATAAGATTAAAGTAACGATAAACTGAATGAAATATACTAAATAGAAATGGAGTGGGAAAAAATAGTTGTGCTATCAAGATATGGTGCCCAGTGTCCAGATCAAGGTGTAGGCAAACTAAGCAGCTACCTACGACTCGATCAGCACAAGGGAGGAGCCAAAAAAGTCACACACACACCACATCCACACCACCTCCACATACACACCACATACACACCACATCTACACCACCTCCACACACATTCCACATACACACCACATCTACACCACCTCTACAAACATTCCACATACACACCACATCTATACCACCTACACACACGTCACAAACACACTACACACACACCACATCTACACCACACCACATGCATACACTACATACACACCACATCCACACCACATCCACACCACATCTACACCACCTCCACACACACACCACATACACACCCCATATGGTGTATGTATGGTGTGTGTGTGCATGTGGCATGTGTGTATGTGATGTATGTGTGGTATGTATGTGTGTATGTATGGTCTGTGTGTGTGTGTGTGTGTGTGCATGTGGTCTATGTGTGGTTTGTGTGTGCATGTGGTGTGTGTGTGGTGTGTGTGTATCTTATTATTATTATTATTATTATTATTATTTATTCGGTCATACATTAACCTTTAATTTACCAGGGGGTTATTCCATGAAAGTAGCTAAAGAAAGCCAGAGTTTTTCGAAAAAGTCAGACTCAAACTAGCGCCATCTCTAAACTTAGCCTCTAAACTTAGCCGCAGTTCAGTTCAGCTTTAAATAGTTAAGGCTCATACAAGACAGACTTGCATAATCTGAGTTAGTGCGCACACCCGCGATGTTAAGATGCCCAGATGAATGGATGAACGATTGATGGATCAAATGAGTCAGAAAGCGTGTAAAACGAGAGCGGCACGTGTTTCTTTCCGCCGCAGAACAAACGCTGCTGATGGAGCTGTATGAAAAATACAAAGATAACCTTCTGGGTTGAGTTCTCGTGTCATTCTTACTGTATAATGTTATTCTGTATTATTTGATCTCCGTAAAATAACTTCCATCGCATCCGTGTGAAATGTTCGCACAAATAACCATATCTTGTCTTTCCTTTTTTTCTAATAAACTTTCAAAGTAGACTGTGACTAAACAAAATATAAAAATATCTTCCTGTTCATATTATTTTAACGGATTTTGTTTTTCAATTGCAGTCATTGCATTTCATGTTTGACCTTTGTGATATGATTACGCTTTTGTTATAATTCTTTTGGAATTAATTGAAATGCTGAGACGTTAGTTTTATAGCCTTTATTATATTTATGATATGACATGAGTAGTAAGAGCGCGGAATTTCGACAAACAGAACGATCTTTTGGGAATCTGTTCTCACACGTACGACGTTCTTTGGAGCGAAGCTTAACTAAGCGAGACAGTTAATCTGGTCCTAACCAGGCTTGTTCACTCGTCTAAATTACCATGGTAACTCAGCGCGGATTCATATAAGACATGTTGATGGAACAGAACTCCCACTGAAATGAGCTAGACTTGTCGAAACAAGTCAGACTTTCCCTTAATCTTGCTTCGTGGAACACAAAGGCAAAGCATTAAGAACAGTTTCTTATTTACAATGACAGTCTGGAATAATACATTGACTTACTGTATTGGTATTTCCCCACAATAGCCTTTTCCAGTGTGCAGTTTATAATAATTCTAGTTAAACTACGTATGTTTTTAGCTATTTTAGTAATTACTTAAAGTTCCTTATAATTAGGTAACTGCTTTTTTTCTTAATAATTTTTATATAAACTATACAACCAAATCAGTAATTTTTTATCAAATGATCGAAGTAAATTTGCTCATATGGTGAATAAAATTGTGTTTCCTTTGAGTTTCCAGGTAATTTTATTAGCTAAGGACGGATTGTTATTATAATACTACTGCTATAAGTAATTTGACTCCATTGGTTTTTGAAAATAGGTTTTGACAAGTTAATCGTGATGAGCAGCCTTATGTACGACGTTACGTTAAAAATAAGCTGTATAAAAATAACAAAAACAGGGGGGTTCAGTGTTTATATGTTTGCCCGTATAGAGCGATTAAACGACACACAAGAACTCATAATGAAAGCGATAGTGGCAGTTATAATTACAGATTTTAGATTAACTAACTGTAACTGGAGTTATACAGTATATTGGTAAATAATGGCTTGTAAACAATGTGCATATTATGGGTTTTATTTCATCTATATAATATACTCTTTCAAAGCAAATTCTGGATTTCACTTTCCTTTCCATTAAATATCAATCAGGATGTAATGAAACATAATTGCCGTGTGTAATAATTCATACTGCAGATATTCATTCACCCACACCGTTTTCCCGGAAGACGCCTCATTGCTGCCCCCGAAGGCTCTAGGGGGTACTGCGTTGAAGGCTTTCCAAATCACAGTTACCTGTACAGCTCTATTGATAAATAATTTGTGGGTTTTACCCTAATTTACAGCAGCGTAGTTTCCTTACTAGTCCAAAGTGGGGCGGGATTTCAGAAGGTTTCTTGAAGAATTACTATTTTGGGAGGGTGGGGTCATTTATAATGGATTTGTAGCTGTATTATGGAGCACCTAATGAGCCCCCCCTTTGCAATTTGTTTATTATTTATCAGCTAATTATCATTGAGATTGATCATTAGAAGATTAATAAGGCGGTAAATGACAGGTTCTTGGGAATCATCTTGTTATTGCTTCCTTGTCTGGTAAGGTCTTCTGATCTCTGATGCTCAGCTTCTCTGTTAATTACCACCATCCGACAGAAGGTCACTTAGCATTTTTTTTTTTTGAGGGGGGGGGGAGGCTTGCCACACACTTTCCATCTTACACAAAACGCTCAGAGTTTTATGCTATGATTCACATACCGCTGTTTGGTACATGGTCTTTCCCATCAGAATCATTCAGTTACCTGCGATCTTTTTTGTTTTTGTTTTTTTCGATTCATTTACGCAGCGTTAAGTAAATTGGGTTTCTGCAGTGTGGACTGGAGTTCAGGCCGCAAAATGAACACAAACTCCATCAGGGTGTATTGCATTACCCACTATCATTCTGTGTGTCACATTGTTGTGGGTCTTCAAGTCGACCTTCAAACAAGTGGTCTTTGTTTCCAAGCTCCTGTGTCCTTGAGATTCCATGGATCCAACATGTGCGACCGGGAGACGCGATGTATGGATTCCTCAGAGCACAGCACCTCCTCATTGGACCTTGTAAATCATTCATGAAGTTTTGATCTGCACTCTCACGGTTGAGAATAACGCAGCGCAAATAGCGCATAAAAATCAGGACCATTCAACTTCTCGTCCTTCTAAAGTTCCTGTAAGGCTGGTAAATAAATACTGTATTAGTACACAATGAAGAATAAGCCAGATGAAGGCCGTGAGTACCCTGGTGAGTACCATAGTGAGTACCATAGTGAATACCATGGTGAGTACCATGGTGAATACCCTGGTGAGTACCCTGGTGAGTACCTTGGTGAGTACCATAGTGAATACCCTGATGAGTATCCTGGTGAGTACTATGGTGAGTACCAGAGTGAGTACCATGGTGAGTACCTTGGTGAGTACCATGGTGAATACCCTGGTGAATACCCTGGTGAGTACCATGGTGAATACCCTGGTGAGTACCATGGTGAATACCCTGGTGAATACCCTGGTGAGTATCCTGGTGAGTACTATAGTGAGTACCAAAGTGAGTACCATGGTGAGTACCTTGGTGAGTACCATGGTGAATACCCTGGTGAATACCCTGGTGAGTACCATGGTGAGTAACATGTGCAGGACTGATTCAGGCACATGAACCTCTGCACCGTGATTGCTGTCAGACACCGACGGGACTCTGGAATTGTATGATCAGCTAGAAGATAGCTACATAGTATTGGGTTGATTCCTCTTTATAGTGTCACATGAGTCGATATAATCAAATAAGATGTACTGGGGTCTGATGTAGTTCTTACTTGATGAGTACTTCATGAAAAAAGTGTCTCACAGCAAGCTGGGTGTCGAACTGGAGAGTCATACAACCGTTACAGAGGGATTCTTTTGCTTGGTCTTTAACTGACGTGGAAAGATGTTTCTCAATGCTAGACTCCTTGTTCAGTGGAATTCATCCATCAATATGAATTTGATAAATATTGCCTTATACAGTATAGCAAATTTATATTTATACTGCAGAAATGAGTTTGATATTGATTAAGTCGTTGAGTTGACTGCCAATCAATAAAATATTTGAGTGATTCTAATAGATACAGCTAGCATTTATTAGTCGGTTGTCTTTGAAAGTATTTAAAGAGTGTTGTTATACTGCCAGAGGATCATTTTCACTGCAGTGTTAACCAGCAGCATTTGAAGTGATTTATCTGCAGGGAGCGGCAGCTCACTCAGAGGAGGGAGAGAGAGGGAGAGGTGACATCTGGCACACTGTAAAAAGCAGCATTTCGTGTTTCATTTGATCATTAAATTTGGCGGTAACAGCTCACGCCCGTCGCTGCTGGCTTATCCGCTCTGCCGCGTGCGTCACCGACAGCTACCTCGGAGGAGACGGTGTGACCGGTCCCGCTGTGGGCCGTGTGCTTAATTCCCTGTGCTGCCTCTCTCACGCTTCTCCCCGTCGAAGGGCACGTTTATCGCCCAACACCGAGAGACCTGTCAGTGTCAATGCCACTGTGCAATTAAGCTGCCGTGTAATACAAAGGCGACCAACACCGTCAGCACGCTGGGACTGCGGGTGGAAAACCACACTGCAGGCTCATGACCACACTGCAGGCTCATGACCACACTGCAGGTTCATGACCACACTGCAGTTTCATGACCACACTGCAGGCTCATGACCACACTGCAGGTTCATGACCACACTGCAGGCTCATGACCACACTGGAGGTTCATAACCTCACGCTCTGCCTCCTGTTACACAACACAGTTAGTTAATCTGAAACTATTTACTTTTTGATTATCCATCCATTCATCCATCCCACCACTGATCCATCTGTCTTCAAACCGCTCCGCCTGGTGAGGGAAACAGTCTTTTTGATTACACTTTTCTAAAAAAAAAAAAAAAAAAAAAAAAAAGCAAAAATCCAAATTTTGTCATTTCCCATTTTGCAAACACGTCCGTTTCCATGACGAAGACCTGCTTCCCTTCCGTAGAGGTTTGCTGGTGATATAAATCTTTTAAAAAAGCTGGGATACATTTTTAATAGATGCTGCAGGTTCAGGATTGCCTGAGTCACCCTAAAGAAAGATTTCGGGGGGGGGGGGGGGGTGCATTTGGATTTGAAATGTTCTGCTCCAGTGATGTGAGGTGAGGGGGCGATGAGCTCAGCTCTTCATCTCGGTTAGGGTCCACCACTGCACCGGTGGGGGTCCAAGATAAATCCGCAGGGGAGAAAGAGCCCAGCGGAGAGACAGATGATGATTTCGGGTTTATGAACATACAGATTTCCTAGGGGAGACAGAAGGTGTTCCTCACATCCAGTTTCTGACACAGTCCTGACACGGCTGGTTATCGACGCTGTAATTCCATCCAGCCGCAGCCCTTCAGTGCTTCCTGTCGATGGGCCAGGGTCACTGTCTACCCCCCCCCCCCATCCCGTAATGATCGCCCGTGACCCCCGCCCCCCCGAAATAATCAACCAAAGATGCTAAAAAATAACGACTGATAATTTTTAACAATTCCTCCACCCGCCACGAGCTACCAGTCCACAATCTGCCCCCCCCCCCCTATCAAATTGGTTCTGGCATCAACACTGTCATGGACCATCACATGCCAGGGCCCCAAGTGAGAATGTAGTGGCCAGAGTGAAACGCCAAGTATCTGACGCTCATGTTCAGTGTGGAACAACAAGGGGTGGATGCAGGGGACGTGCGTGTCATTAAAACAGCCTCTCTGCTATCATTTTTGCCGTTGGGGGGGGTGGGGGCTCTGTAATTTCCGTTCTGTTCACTGGGAGCCAGGCCAGTCGCTATGTTTCACCAGATAGGACAATGTGACCTTTGAATCCGAAGTACAATTACACCCAGGAAAATTACGAGATCTAGCTTTGAACCCTGACAGTCTTTTCAAGAAGCTGTTAGGAACGGCAGGCTAAATTACTTCAGGAAACATGTTAGGGGCATTTTCTGCCGAAATGAGATCACAGATGCCTCCGGTTTTAAAGGTTCGAGGCTCGCCGCTCGGAAGGTGCACTCATCCTGTCAATGTGCCGCAGCTACATTCAACCCGCCTGCCCCAAAACACGCTCGCACAAATAGTCACCTTAAATGGCTGACATCCCGTCAATCAGGATATGTAAATGGTGGCTCGCAAAGTGTTTTAAGAGGCAATCTGTGTAAGTAACACAGCAGGGAGTCCCCCATGGAATATGGCACGAGTCTGCTGATCATTTACATATTAATCCACACCAGTGAGAAATTCAAGAGCCACGTTTTTAATTAGAGCATGATCAAGTGCTTTGGAAAAAAGGTGCTGCCTCTCAACACAGCTAATTAGGTCTCGAAACGGGCGCGGGAACGTGATAAGCTGTAATGAATCTCAATCTTCATATCCGGTAGGTCAGAAAAAGAAAACTGATTTTATTTACATTGGGGGGGGGGGCAGCCCAATTTGCACTTTCAGACATTTGAAGGAGGGGCCCACTTTGCTGGTGAAATTCAGTCCAGGTTCGCAGGTGAAGATTGGACTCTATTTCTTGCAGATGGAATGACAACCTTTGGGTCATTAGTCTGTGTTTATAAATCCCACTTTTCATGAAAAATCATTATTACCTAATAAATAAGGCATAATTATTTAAAATAATTATATACAGTGTACTATAAATAATCTCATTAGGTATTTGAACCTGTATAGCACCCTATTTATTAGAGTCGTTAGTCGGGCCCTTTGAAATGGCACTCCTGCGGGGGTCCAAGCTAACGTCAGTCAGGATACGGTCTCTGGCCTTAATTGCTCTTCCAGCACTTTGTCTGAGGAGCTTCAGCTTTGGATTGAGGTCGTCTGGATTTTTTACTGCTTACCAGAAAGGTATTTCACTTGATAAACAGTGGCTCGCCGCAGTCCGGCAATGCTTGTGATGCATTATGTTTGGCTTGGAGACCACCGCTGGGAATTGCACCTGGCCAGTAGGTCAGAGCTGTTGATCCCTTTTTAGGACATCATAAGCTGTGAAATATTGGGGCAGGGGGTGGGTGGGGGGATGGCACGGTGCCCAGATTGGCTTTTGAGGTGCCCTGTGCTCTCTCTTTAGGGTTAACAGGACGAAAACTGTGGTCAGAATTTTGTTACAAACTCCACTCGATTATGCGAGTCCCAGCAACCCAATTGATGCCCAGAGTTTAACTGGGTATAATAAAAATTTCACAAAGTAAGTCTGTCAGCGAGCTACTGCGTTTGTCATTAGCGGGATTCTGTGCAAAGATCTGCAGCGAAGGGCTGGGTCTTTAGGGGCGGACGTTGGAGACGCATCATTGTGTCATTAATAAGTCTCAGGAGTACGACATGGTGATATATTCCTCACGCAGGACGTAGAAATGGATCCGTTAAACCAGCAAGAAGCATAATTACCTCTGTTTAAAGGCTTGAAGTGTGTCATTGGAGCAAAGAACAAACTGACGCTTTCCACCGGGACACGGACAGCACAACTGTAAATATTCTTTTCAATTTGCATGAAAAGAAACCAGTGATGGGCTCGTCTGGATGTTCTCAGTAGGTTCGAAAGGATGGCATGAAACACAACAGCCTGCTTCACATCAGTAACTCCCAGGCCTTGTAGATCCTTAGTATTTGATTGCTTGTGTTTAGTATTCATTTTCAACATTGATTTCAGTGGGATGTGGTAGACTTAACACAGATTAAATCCACATACTAGCCCTAATTCTTATATATATAACCCTATTGACTGGTAGCCATTATCACATTTAATGTTCAAGTACGGTTGGCAATGGAAGCTTTCATCTTCTCTTCTAAGAAGGCCATAAAAGGCAAAATAATAATCTGAGTATAATACAGTAATGAATCATACTCCTCTGTGCGACCCCCACCCTTTGACGTCAAAAGTATGAAGGCGATAATAGAAACTTTAATTCACTTGTACCAGTGAAACAAAGCTTGAGACGTAACGATGTTTATAGTCAGTGGAATCGAGCTAACACAGGTGACCCTGGTGACCTTCTAATTCCGCTCTGGACTTCAACAAGAAGCACTCAATAAAGACTCTTTTGAAGCCCATGTCAGCCCGACTGGCCAAAGTTCTATGGAGGCTCTTTTCTCATCCTTAATCTGCGAGCCCTGGGACCTGCCTGGGACATACGAGCGTGATGAGGTGTCTCGGGTGCAGGACAGAAGTGCCAGGTCTGAGCAGACTGGACACGGACCAATAAGAGGAACTCGGCAGACATATTTCTGGAAGGCAAATCATTTATTTTAGATGCTCTTATTGGACTTAAAGTATTTTTTTTCCCGGCACTCTTTGATCACAAGATCAAAGCGTGCCACTGTTTCATTATAATACATCACCTTATATGTGGCTAAAATGTCCTTTCACATATATACGCACAATGTTTCAAGAGTTTTAATCAATAATATGTCCTCCTGAATGCATTAAACATGGGACAATAAGGGTTTTCCATACATGCAGAGTGATAATCTATCAGTGTAGCACCCAGCTTCAGCTGTCGCGTTGTACCAGTACTTCTTAAAAACTATGCTAGTAGTCACTAAAGAGGCTTGTAAACACTTCTCTTTCCCCACTGAAATCACACCGTAGCCTCCTTAATCAACACATCTAAATAATCAGCAGCCGGCAGAACTGATTTCCCTCAGCTTCTCAACCCGTCGAGTTTTTTGTGAACGTATAATAATTGCAAATTGAGTAACCGAAATAGTTTTCACGTTTCACATATTCCTGTCACATCTTGTTGTTTTGTGCATTACAATGTATATACTGATATATCATGTTATATGTATACTCTTTGAAAATTATGTGTCGTGGTTTTATTTTTATTTTTTTTGGGGGGGGGGGGGGGCAGGGTATAAACTCTTAAGGTTCATATTCTTTAAAGAAAGTTAAAAATAACCACATATTGCAAACGTAGTCTTTCTGAACAGGAACTAATCCATGTCTAAGTTACTACTGCCTAAAATCACAAGGTGAACTGCAGTGATATCTATCACTCCTTTTCTATAAAAGAATTATAACAGACTTCAAAGCTGTTTTGTGTGGATCTTTAGATAGTCTCGCAAATGTAGAATAAACCTATCCCACGAATTATTTTAACCATTCATTTGCGAGTGATACTCGTCTACAGTGTTTACATTATCAGAAGCACAATGTCAAGCAAGCAATGAGATAAAAAGTGTGAAAAAGTGTGAAAATAAGAATGACACATTAAACACTTAACAGCTAGGAGAGGTCATTAATCGCTTAACGTTGAACACGAAGCACAATATCACCAGTAATTAAATAAACTGTACACCAGTGAGATCGCTCAACTAATACGCAGTCTAAAATATAATATTGTCAAATTCTGAAAAAGTAAGGGTGTATGCAAAGTATTTAGAAAGTAGTGTAGTTTAATTACAAAGCAGACAGTGGCTTGTTATTCTGGAACAGATATTCTGTCATCACCCCGTTTGCGTTAACCTGTGTTAACAGCTGAGGCCAAAGAGATTTGATATCTGTCAAAACTACAGCCAGAAGGGACAAGACACACTGAAGATGTGACTTAAGTGGGAAAAAAAATGAAGATTTTCCTTTTTTCCCAACGAATCTCCTTTTCCAGTCTCACCCATGCAGCATTTCCAATGAAACGAGTAAGAAACGACGCACAAAACAGGTATATCCCCTTAAAAGGCATAAATTCATAAATTCCTGTCACAGGCTGATTGCTTTTGCGACGTTTCGACAGCGAGCGCACCTTCAAACCCGCTCCTGCTGATTACAATGATTCTGATGCTGAAAGAGGAGCACCGATGACTTGGTGCATGATATGAAGAAGACTTCATTTATTTATCTTTTTTTTAGTGGCATGCCTACTGATTTCTAAGACTGTGTTTCCCGTCTCACAGCCTGAGGCGTTGTAGCCCTGCACACATGCAGAGTGAGACTGACAAGAAGCCATTAAAAGATCCATTAACTGTTTAGCATACAATGCCACTGTCTGTAATTATAAATATGTTACGTAACGAACATTCCCCGCTTCTAAAATATTTCTAACATGAATACATTATCGGGGACTAACAAATGTAAATTGATAAAATGTGCAAAACTTTCCTGTGAGCGCGAGATGAAACAGTTTATAAACAAAAAAAACTTGGAAAAAAGGGGGAAAAAAGTCATAATTTCCGAAAACTGGGAAGCTTTGCAAAGAAGCTTTATAGCACAGAATAAAACACAAAGGTTGTAAAAGTAGACTCAGTTCTCAGTTCGCCTGTGTGTCTGCTGCCACCTGCTGTTCATTTTATAAAACTTCTTAATTAAAAATGTACTCATTAAGATTATTATTGCGTTGCAGTACGCATGCTAAAATAATCAGCACTATCAAAACTCTTATTCTGGAGGGGTGTGTATTGTGAGAAACCAATTAGTCCGTCTGCTTTTGTGTTTTTTATGTTTCTTTTTTAAAGAGAAGCTAGCCGTTAGAAATTAAACTCATTATGGAACTTAATTTTGCTTCTGAGCGCCATGATTTAAACTACTGCAACCTCAATGCAGTTTGTTTTATAAGCAGTCTTTTCCAAAAGCTCGGCAGTCTCGCGCGGGCCACTTTATCATTATCAGAGGACGTAAACGTGATATTTAGGCTAATAAAAGAATGACGCGGTGAAATAAGCGGCAGGTAAATCTCATGGGGATTTCTAGAAGTATGACTGCCAGGGTCAATCGCCTATGGCTGCACCTTCTAATGGGGCGCCGACTAGCCAGCCGATTTTATTTTGTCTGAAGCGGGGGGGGGCAACGGTGATGCTCGCCTAGGGCGCCACACCGGCTAGAACTGCTACTGACGACCGTTCACTTTGAGGGCAAACAGGCTGAGATGCAGACGTCAGTACTATGGAGGTTTTCGCTGAACCGTCATTCCCGATCCATCGCCAATGAGACCAGCCAAGGAGACAAGGTGACACCCCGTGTGGGGGGGCTGCTGTCGGGGTCGGTGGGCTGTCACTCCCGGCTTTAGGCATCACTCCCACTGCTGTTCTGCTTTCCTTTGGGCGATGCGAGGTGTTAATGTCACTTCACTTTCGCAATGGAGTGGGGTGTCCAACCCCCCCCCCCCCCCCCCCCCCCCCCACACACACACACACACCGGCTTGATTTCCTCATATACTTCGTACAGTGTACGAGCTGTTTTATAAATCGTTAGAATGTTCTGGGTTTTTAGATTATGATCTTAAACGCCTTCAGGAGAGAATTAATCAGTTTCGGTTTTGAATAACAGTTGAGATAAAATTAAATACTTGCATTGCATCACCCATTTTTACTAAAAAGAACACTGAACTGCAAAAATGACTGTTTTTCATATTGGCCTATATATTCAAATATTCAAAGTTTGCTCTCATTTTCATATAGATGTGAAATGCACTGGATGTAGAAGTGAATACTGGGCTTTGCATGCTTTTGAAACGTGTGATATATGTCCTGACATTTTTAATTCATGTATTTAAGTGTTTGTTTCTGTATCGCATTAACTTTCAGTTAGTCATTAGTAGACCTACGCCTATATAAGTCTCCAGCCTTTCTCTGCTGGCTCTCGTTAGCGGCGTCTCCAGTCCTGCAGCGAAGGCTGCTTTACCAGGGTCCATGCGCCTGACAAAGCAGGGCAGCTCAGCTCGTCTGGCTCAGGACGGCCGACCATAACGCACATTTCTTTCTGCCTCGCTTAGCATCGGGTTGCATCTCTCCTCATTGTAGTCCTGTTGACCAGCTGCCCACAAAAGGCTCAAACAATGTGCCGACTGTGCTTCCGATGCCGCTCCGGGGGCGACGCTGTTGTAATTCAGACAGTCACTGAAGTATAGCGCGTCAATAATTGAAAATAGTCAATCAGCGTTTAATTAAGACTTGCGTTTATGACAGATTGAAATTCTACCTTTGGGGCAAATTGTGATTAAAAACATCCCGTTCGACACACTGAAGAAAGCTTCTTTTAAAATATTTATTCAGGTAACATAATTGGTGCAAGATCACTTGTTTTGCTCCTTTGAGTGAGACCCTTTCTCCGACTCTGTCAGGCTGGCATATTTAAATCCCAGCTGACTGTTATCAGTCTGTGTGTTTTTTTTTATTATAACTTGTTCATTTTCACCTTGTCTACCACCTCACTCAATATTAATCTTACTATCACGGAAGTACCACCTCTTCTGTACAAATATAACAGATTCTTACCACACTTATACTTTATGAAGCCAACATGCCTGGTAGTAGCTATTGAGCTGTCGTAGGGATCAGGTTTCTTACCCCTGGTGTAAGGCGTTTAAGGTTCAAGTTTGGCCATAGCTGTACCACACTGATATTGACCTGCCTGGCAGCCCGACACGTGGGAAACTGTATAGCAGAAAGCCTGACATGATATCATGCAGGCAGTGGACAGTGTGGCATTCGCAAAAGTATTGACCTGTTGATGATAGGGTTACACAGATGTATGGTACATAAGTATAGACTCTCAAATTGCTCAAATGTAACTTGCTGGTGATGTCATCGGGAAACGTCCAAACTTACTACTCAAGACCCAAGAGAATTATCTCATGGCTCCTCCACCATCTTTGAAAATGTACCCTTATTCCTTCGTATAAGCCAGTATGGTGTAAGGCAGGGGAGGGAACCTGATCCATGGAGGGCCGGTGCGGGGTTTTGGGATGGCCTCTCAATCAGCCAATAACAGTGGATTCCAAGGACTGGAGTTCAGAATCGCTGCTTTATTATTGGCTGATTGAGAGGCCATCCCAAAAAACCCACACCGGCTCTCCATGGATCAGGTTCCCTACCCCTGGTGTAAGGCATTGGTTCTCCAACTGTGGTACATTTACCAGCAGTGGTACTTGCAGTGCCCCCTAGTGGTATGTCAGAAGACTGGTAATTTAAAATTTATTTGCGTGCACTGAAAAAAGCAATAGATATTGAAACTTGAAATCAATGTAAAATTACTTGCTATAAAAATATTTGTCCTTAATTGTTTTTGATTATGATATTTTTAATGTTGCCTGTCATGTATTCTGTAGACTGTCCAGTACTGCATCTTACACAGATACATATTAGTGCCACAGTCACCAATCGAACCAGACAGAACAAAAAAAGCAGGCAGAAATCAGGTATTTTGTCATATGCGTTGTAGTTGCTGTAACTTTTTAACCCCTGTGTTACCTGGCTGCTTTGGTTTGACTCAAAGTGGTAATTGGTCCAAAAAAATATAAACGTCATTTTCATATTGCTGTGATATGCGTCAGAAAGGGAGAGTTGATTAGTGCAGACTTCTGGTGTCCAAACAAACGGTATCAGCTCAGTGCGGAAGAGCTTCTTCTGGGACGAGGAGATGGCACAAGGCTTGCTGCAGTAGAGAAAGAGCAGAGGCGATTATGTCACAGAGAGGCTCCTCCTGCAGGAGGTGTGGGGTAGAGCATGCAGCTGGAAGGCGCCGCTATGGCCTGTCTGCTGGAGAGCTGATTATAGCGTAAGTCCAGGTCTGTCCATTTACAGTACCAGTCAAAAATCTGGACACACCTACTGAAAATCATTCAAGATAGCAACCCTAGACACAGCTCTAGGTTATGTAGTATGATCTTGTGAAGAAGATAAGAGATGGAGTGCTGTGACAGATGACCTGAGCCCCCACACTCCCCCCGACCTAAACCCTACAGAGCTGTTTAGGGATGAGTCGGATCGAAGAGTAAGAGTAAGGTGGCCAACTTGTTCCCAAAATGTGTGTAAACTCCTCGGACGAATTAGGGCTTTGGGATTAAGCCCCAGAAGTCGTAAGATATCAGGAAGACCCACGTGTTTCACTGGGAAATCAAAATACCAAGTGCACTTTGAAGTACAGAAGCGTTACTTGGGATTGATTTTGTCTTCCTGTTTAAACTACTGTTGTCTGTAGATATGGCAGTAGTCCGATAAATGGTTAAATATTCATTCAGTAAAGTTTACATTACCATAAGGACAATATGAGTACCTCGTAGTTCTTTGGCTTTAGTTAAGTTTAAGGTACATTTTTTAATGCAATATTAAGGAGATTTTTTAAATAGTAAATTTATCGGTACAACCATTCTTGTTGCTTTTCACATAGAAAGTAGATTAAAGTAGAACTGGGTGGGTAGTATAAAAGGAAATGTAAAAATTCTGGGGTAAAAGTTCAGACTTGAACATGAGCAGTTCTTCATCATAAACCAAGGTGGCAGTATTGAGCCAGACCTTTTCTGCAATTGGTTCACACACACACACACACACACACACACACACACACACACACACACACACACACACACACACACACACACACACACACACGAGGAGCAGTGACCGTGCTCAGGAACGTACACTTTTCGCGGTGGATGTGTGTCAGAAGCCGGTGTCCGGCGGTCTGACAGCTCGCGTCATTGCATCACCGCTCTCGTGTGTCAGCTGGTCCGGAATCAAAGAGCAGGTTATCGGAGAGAGATAATGTGCAGGTACTCGGAAAAGAGCCATAAAACAGGAAGGAGGGGATTTATGGAGCTTTTGTGGAAAAGTACCGGGATCCATGCTGTACGCTTTGTGTCTGGTACATCATGCTGTACGCTTTGTGTCTGGTGCAAGGTGCATGGAGCAGAAATGCTGCATTGACGAACTAACATGCCTGTCATTTGTACATGTATTCATATCACATGCATAGACTCTGCACTTTTAATCGTTATTCCAATACAGGGTCCATTCTTGGATTCGACTTCAGAAGAAATATGGGAGGCAATTCATAAAATTTTCCAAGTGGGGCGAATGAAGTATATACAAAAAAAAATGGGACAAATTGCTAAATGGTTTTAGAATGATCATTTTTCAGAGGGGCTAAGACTAAAAGCAGGATCTTGCGAACACACATTCCGGATCTCCATTAGGAATGCCGATAATGTGGCTTCCTAATAAGGCTGATGCCACTTTCTGTGCCCCCCCCCCTCCTTAGCATGTTTGGGAATTTAACAACAGGAATCGGTTTTCCATCCTTTCAATATAAACATATAAATGTTTTTTTTTTCTTTTGATGATTGAAACTATGATTGAAAGTCGTGACACTAAGTCAGATATTCCAAAAGCTGAAATTACACTGTAAATAATGGAATTTCAGTTCCCATCTTTCGGTTCTCTTGAACCCTCTGCTTTTCCATTGCCTTACATGCATCTCCTAACCATGCAGGCTGACAGTGAATTTCCAGTGAAAGATCTTGGTGTCGAAACGTTGCCTTCGGTCTCCCAGTTTCACTCAGAGATTCCCTCTCTCGCCGACGTCTCTTACTCCAGAGCTAATGCTTTGAGCTGTAGATCCCAACTAAACCGATAAGAGGCTGGGTGTCTGCATGCTGCATCTCTGACTCTTGCTTTCAGTTACGTCTTGTCCTAGTGTCACCGACAAACGGAAATGAATGAGGACAGGTTGGCCGCTTTGGGGCTCCGAAGCATCTGCTCAGCACTCTGGGTGGTACTGTGCGGCCCAGCCGATTAAGACTATCTGCCCCGATCGGTAGGTTGCTGGTTTGAATCCCGTGGCCGGCAGACTGATACCACCATTTGGCCCCTGACCGAAGCCCTTAACCCCCAGCTCCAGGGCCGCTGTTGGCTGGATGACCCTGTGCTGTGACCCCCAAGCTTGCCCTCACCTGTCTGTATGGTTCTCACAATTTACCCACAAGGGTGAGTAAAGTATCACTGTTCGATTCGCTCATGGTCCAGGTCTCAGGAATGTTTTTCCAAGAGGTAACCATAGATGCTGCTCAAATTTAAGCTGTGAAATGTGATATGGACACCAATGTACCAGGCTCCTCTCATTGCCAGGAAAATGGTCAACAATACTGGTAGCAATTTCTGTGAATGCCACACATTCATAACACCTGACAATGCAATTATAAAGCATTATAAACATGCTTATGGATATATATTTAAAGGCATACATTATAGTTATGTTTATTATGCATTATGAATGCTTTAGGAAGCCCTCAGCTATCATGCATAATAAATACCTTCCAAATGCAGTACAAAGCATCCTTAATGATTATACTTACCATTATAATACATTATAAAGGTATCTATAATGCATTATAGATGAGAGCTTGATTGGAGCTTCTGACGTATTATAATCAATACTGTAATACCTTATGACTGTCAACAGAAGATGCTGTAATGGTTTATTAATTATAACAGCCCTTATAATGCATTACGAGGGCATCTATAATGCATTATAGATGAGATATTTACATAAAATGTTACCACAATATGTTCAAAGCTACTCTGTAATGACCATCAAGCACCATTGGTGGCTGCATGCAGGGGGGGAAATCAGTGGTTCTCCTGATAATCTTGATCCAAACTCACTTCCTAATCAAGATCTCTACGTCATTGAAAGTCTATGGGCAAGTTGTTGAAAATGTGTGTGGGGGGGGGGGGTTTGGTTCTCCAAACACTCCTTTACGGTTAGGCGAGTTTGATCTACTGTGCAGAGACAGGCAGTCCAGGTTACAACATGGCCTCAAAATATAACAACACCTCTGTCACAGGACTGTGACACAAGGACACATGACACCAGACAAAGATTATTTAGAAATTTATTTCAGTGAGTTGCTAATGTGTGTGTATATGTGGTTTATGTACATATTACATTGTGGGGACCAAATTGTCCCCACAATGTCATAAGAGCCTGCTATTTTGACCTTGTGGGGACATTTTTACGGTAGGGGTTAAGGTTGTATGGTTGGGATTAAGGTTATGCCCATGTAATTGAATGCAAAGTCCCCACAAAGATATAGAAACCTCATCTCTGAATTGCCCAGATGACAATGGAAATATGACTGAATACTTTGTATTTAGTTCTTTGTAATACGATTCCAGTGCTTACTTTTATCTTAAAGCCCTGTGCAGTGCTCCAGTTTTCTGAATAAAAAAAAATGCTATTTTGTAAATGAAATATTCACAAACTAGCACACTTCTGTGCTGCTTGGTGAGAATGTCCACACAAGCTATTTCACAGAGAATAGTTTCGCATATGAATATCAGCGGCTCATAACACACTGAACCCACAAAATGGCTCCAGGGAGATGAAATTGATTGTAATTGAACTGGAAATGATTCAAGTCCGCCATTATGGAGTGTGTATATTTAGCTTTGTCAGTGTGTTTAACGGCAAGTGCCAGAGAGAGAGAGAGAGAGAGAGAGAGAGAGATAGAGATGGTGGCTATCACCACCCTCTCCTGCCTTATACTCTGTAATGTAAAGAGATCTTATTGTATGCAGAGAAATCTTATTTTATCCAGTGCAAATAGAAGTGGAATTATACTAAAGAAAAGATTATTTCACGCTCAAATATATACAGTACCAGTCTAAAGTCTGGGCACACCTGCTGAAAATCGATGGTTTTTCAGCAAGAAAGCGACCCTAAGCACACATTGGGGTTATGTGAGTACTGGATTATAGTGTGAACGCGGACAGATGTTGAGACAGATGACCCGGCCCCCACAGTCCCCACCCTTAAACCCTAAAGAGCTGTTTTAGGATGAACTCAATCAATGAGTAAAAGCAGTTTCTGTGGAAGCTTCTTCAGGACTGTTGGAGAAGCATCTGGAAGTTGGTTGAAAGAATGATGAGTCAGCAATGCTGTCATCGAAGCATCGAATCTTGGCGATTGTACAGATTGAGATGTTGGTCACTTCTCTTGGTCGCAAAAGCAGGCGTGCACAGACTTTTGACTGCCACTTTAAATGCAAGTTCCAGCCTGCGTTAAAGCACCTGGCGATTTTCAGCTAGCCATTTAGAAGGTGCGTGGAAAAAATTATGCAATAGATGCAAAAGTTGCAGGTTTTTCCATCCAGCTTTCCACACATTTCACATACACTTGAATGGCTCACAAGCAACCGATGCAAATATTTTAGTGACAGCGGGACACCCACAAAGCTGGAAGCCTTCTGGCAGAGAGGCACACATCAGCTTACTGCCCACCAGACATCACAGGACTTAGAACTTAAGTGGATTTGTCACTTACTCTTTGTTTGTTTCCTTTAAATATATAACACGCAATGCTGTTCAGAAGTGCTGAATTACAACATTATAACAAGCATCCTGTATTTCACAAGATGCTTGTGTTTCTGGTTTCAATGCGTGCTTCACACTTTCAAAGGTCACACTCTATTTTAATCGTAAGCTCTTGAGCTGTCATAGCAGAGTGAATAGTGGTAATCCCAAGTCAAGTTCAGTGAAAAGGTTATTTCAGGCTGGCAGCAGATCTGCAAGACTCTCCTGACCTGGCAGGAACGATAAGGCAGCACGACATACCTGCTGCGACAGGATTCATTACATCTGGCTCTAGGTCTTTTGTGAGGCCACTGTCTGCAGAGCTAATATTAATTAAAGTAACATTTCTGTCAGCTGTACCTCATTTTCATTTTTGAATGATTGTGTTACCGAGTTTTAATGCACTGCAAAGGCTAATACATTCTGTGAGCATTTAGCTTAATTTGTTTTCTAATTTCCCCTGAAAGGTTTCTGGCTCTGAATGATAATGGTGCTTTTTAAGTGTCTGATGTTCCCATGGATGACACGGGTGGTTTTTGGCCAGCTGGAGAAGGAGATTCCTCCTCAGTGGGCAGCGGTTTCTGGCTAGCCGCAGACGGACATTAGTTCTTACTTTACCACGAGTATTGGCTAGCTGAAGACAGACACTCATTCTTAGTGAACCAATTGGTCTTGGCTAGCTGAAGATAGGCGGTAATTGTTAGTGAGCTGCGGATTCTGGCCAGCTGGGGAAAGAGGCTCCTTCTCAGTGGGTTGTGGGTTTGGGTGAGCGTGGTGACCAAGGGTCTTTTTGTGGCTTACTGGGCAATTTCACATTTTTTAAAGGGTTTGGCTGCAGGGTTACTCGCTGGAAGACAAACTACCATCGAAATCTTTGCGTGAAAAAATCAGTTGCAGTTTTGTGACGTTTCGGTGTATTTACTCCTGAAAACGGAGCGTTTTATTACCACACACCATGGGCATGAAAGAAGCATCAAACTTTGGTGTCATCGTTTCGTTATCACAGGGTCCCTCTAAATAGTACTGCGACACAAAATATCTGACTAAACCTCTGTGGAAATGCTGCAGATCATAAAGTGGAAATTGCGCATTTACTGTGTGGTCAACACAAACATAATCTGGTGCAAATCTTAGCGTGATGTAGGTCATCTCTAAAAGCATTTACATTTTAACTTACAATTCCAAAGGTCTTTGATAACACGGTGATATTGTGGAAAGATTATGGTACGTATAATCTCTTACAATAAAATTGGCAATGGGTCATGTCGCCGATCTTCTTAGGGTCAGTGAGTCAAAGGTCAAAAACACGGCATTGACTCTGTGAAGATTGACCTTGTTAAACCCAGACTTCCATGATGTGTCGGATTACAAGTCAAAATCAGCAAAACAAGCATGTAATAGTAATTTATATTTAGTTCCCAATTTTGGCAAATGAAACAAGCTGTATGTGCTTAAAACTGCTTTTCAGAACTTTACATCTGTGGCTTTCATGGCATTTATAAAAGAGGAATTATACTCTCACGTGTGTGTGTGTGTGTGTATGTGTGTGTGACAAGTAAACCACTTTCACAATGACTTCCCTTTTCTGGAGCGTCTGTAAAAGTGTTTTCCGTTCCGCAGGGAACTCAGAAATGTGAGCGTCTCTTGTGTCTTAAGACCAAGTGACACTTTAGAGAAACAGCCTGCATTCCCTGAATGCGGTTCAGTTCTGTCTCAGCATAAATGGATACGCGGCACCCGAAGTGCCTGCGAGGGCAATTCGATTCTTCCGAGAGACGCCGTAACATCTGTACGTGAAATTGAGGGACTTTCAAGCCTTCGTTATGCGCTGGGGGGGGGGGGGGGAACCTCGGAGCTACTCACGTCATAAGTGGCACAAAGAGAGACGGTCTCGAAAGAGAGTGCGGCCAGGCATTTCGTCACGGCGGCGAGGGGCAGATCCGTTCTACACGAGCTTTAAACAGCCACATCAGCAGGCAGATAACAGTGTCTGATAAGAGGGTGCGATAACAGCTAAGACGGTTTAAAAGGATGTACTCTGACACTTAGAGGCTACTGACACATGCAGCCATGACGTTCGACGGCACCTGGAAAGCCGATCGCAGCGAGAACTATGACAAATTCATGGAGCAGATGGGTAAGGAGATGCACTCGGGGAAGGCTTTGTGATCAGCTGTCAAAGGGACCCTGATACGTAAATCACCACGGCTTCATAACAGGATGTTGCATTATATGGCTACATTAATCACTGCTATTTGGGATTAAGCCACGTTCTATTGCAATATACAATCTCATATAACAATCTATGCATGAAATTCCATATGAATGAAAAAAACACACACATGCAGTTCGCTGGCACAGAAATGCAAAAACTCACGCAGTGCTTTGTGGATCAGTCTGAAAGTGACCAGGAGTGACGATGGGTTTCTGGGTGTCCGTCACAGGCATCAATATGGTGAAGAGGAAATTAGCTGCACATGATAACCTGAAGATCACCGTCCAGCAGAATGGAGATAAGTTCCATGTGAAGGAGAGCAGTACATTCCGCACACTGGAGATCGACTTCACCCTGGGAGTCACCTTCGAGTACAGTCTAGCAGATGGGACCGAGCTTTCGGTAAGCAAACCTGTCATGGTGACCGTGACCTAAACATCACAAGGCCCCGATGTACCTGAACCGAGATCGATCCGAATCCCTGCGTGCCGATAAGTTGTTTCACGCAATCGTGTCAGACTTTTCACATCAGATCCGCTGATTCTCTCTGTCGCTTCCCAGGGCTCCTGGATTCTGGAAGGTGAAACACTGAAAGGAAAATTCACCAGGAAGGACAACGGGAAAGAGCTGCTCACCACGAGAGTGATCTGCGGGGACGAACTCGTGCAGGTGGGCATTAGGATCTGGGTCAAACTCTGACTTAAGCTTCCTGTTTGTCACCAGCAGCCTGGATTCAGTTCCTTACATTCAAAGCTGTGGAGAATCCCCCACAAACTCAGCTACCATGGTGTACCGCTGGTATTTTTCGGTGATTTCATGAGTTTTGTGGTTCATCTGGTAGTGTCACGGACTCACACATCCAGGACTGTGGGCTTGATACAGGGTCTAGCTCTCTGTACAAAGCGCACACATTTTCTCTCAGGGGGGTTCCACTGCAGGTCAGCTAACTGGCTATCGTAACTGCCCATTGGGTGAGTGAACAGTACTTAGTTATGGAAGGATGTCAGTCCCCAGGATGTTACCCTGTCCCATAGCATAGGCTAGGAGTCACTGTGACCCTGTTTGGGTTATCGGGTGTCACTAGTGTACATTTCAGGTATATGGATAACAAAATGCCACCAATCATATCAAATGACTCATTTTTAAATCAATGCTTATTTTCTTTTTTCAGACCTACAGCTATGATGGAGTGGACGCGAAACGGATTTTCAAAAGGGGTTAGGACTCTGCAAATTAATTTTTTTTTTTATTATAACATGAGACAAACTGTTTCTGGGTTTACAAATGTGTGGTGTTGCATTGTCCTAAAAATAAAATGGTTCATTACTCCACGGCAGTATTTGTTACTGAAAAATGGATGAAGAAATAAATGCATGAACCGTAAAATGTGTAAATGCTTGTATTTGTTTCTTGTAGCTCTGATATTTTGTCTTATCGATTACTTACCACGTGATTCCCATTCGAAGGTACCTTTACAAGATTCCTTTGAGAGCAAAAATATTCTTGTCATGCAAATTAAAGAGAAATCTATTACAGCACACTTACATGTTGAATAAAATCCAGTTTATCAAACAATATAAATAAACAATATAAAAGCATTTCCGAGTATATGTACATGATTTTACAAGTTATGGTACAAATTAGATTTTAATTTATTGTACATGGAAAAAGTAAAGGCACAGGATATTTAATGTACAAGGTACATATTTAAGAAAAAAGAGATAAAGAGAATTCATGCCTGAGCGCTTTTTATAATGCAACACAAAAGCGCCAATGATAGAAAGTAACAGGTGCAGCGTTTCATTAAAGCCCAGCCTGGAAAATACTTCAAATTGTCTTTCTTATTTAGGACACAGATTATGGCATCTTCGATTCCTGTGCAAATCCTTCTGAATACTGAGTAAAATCTGTGTTTATGCAAAAAAAGCAAGACCTACATTTACAGAGAAGAGCTTTACACTACAGTATATTTCATTAGGCCGTGAAAATAAAAAATAACGTAAAGCTCTACTATACTTCAAGAAAACTCTGGGAAACAAGGAGAAACCAAAACAGAGAGCATACAGAAAGGGATCATAAGTGGGATCATGCTGACCATTCCATTGTCCACTCCCTGCGGGGTGCGAATTACGCAATAAGAATATAGATTTTAGAGACTGCGTACTTTTCGTCAAACTTTGCCGCTGTTACTGCTGTTTGCTTGCATTGCAGTTCTCTAGACGAAAAGCCCAAAGGCGGTAGTAAAATGTGCTTATTTTCGGCTGTTTAGCTTAACCCCCCCACAACCCGCCAGCCGGAGTACTTGACAATACAGTTCGTTAACTCGCTAGTAATGTGTAGCTAGATCCTGCAAATAATTCATCTCATTATGGCTCTTCGAGAAGAATCTCACCGCTTCCTGTGACTGACACAGCAAATGTCTGCTGTTAGCTACTTAAACGACAGTTTAAAGTGCAGGTAAACCTTAAAAACAAAGCGCGCGTCACAGCTAGCCCTGATCCAGAGTGTTTTGTTTACTAGGCTTAGAAAAAAAAATCGTCTTGAGCTTGGCTTTTTCCATTTTTGGTTGAAAATGTAACAAACCCAAAGATGCATAACAAAGTGCCTTGCCTCTCCTCCTCCCCCTCCTCCCCCTGACGTAATACCTTGCCGCAGGGCCTGTACATTCTGCTCCACGCGCGACCTGCAGCTTCGCAGAGGTCGTCCGCTATTACACGAAACCGTAGAAAGCTTTCATTTCATCCCCTTTGGCCTCCACTTCGGCACGTGGTCTCCGCACCACACCTCCGAGAAACATGAATGCGAAAGGCTTTATCTCTGAGGGATTACAGAAGGACATTCATTACCTTCTGATGCTGCGTTTAAAACGTTACGCCGTTCAGTACGAAAACTAAGCACCGTGTACGAGAAGCTGTAAATGCGGTATGAGCAAAAAAAAATCGCACAGACAGCCAATAAATGAAGAAACTGTTATTATGCACTTAGTGGCCAGATTATTTGGCCGACCTGCTCGTTAACCAAATCAACCTGATCCTCCGTGACTGCAGTTGAATACATAGAGAATCACTCGCAGAGATTCAGATACTGCGTGGCTAAGCATGACAGCTAAGATATGTGATGTAAGAGATTTCGATTGCGGTGTGATTGTTGTTTCTGGTGTCTCAGAAACAGCGGCCATTCTGGGATTATAAAATACTACAAGTGCAAAAATAACAGCTCAGTATGACAGTAGTATAGAGAACGGCTTCTCTAGACGCAGAACTCGTCTACCCTTAAAGCAGTTCTGGAGACAGAAGAGGATCGTCTGTTAGACTTCTGAGAAGATGCTTGCTTAGCAGGCAGAACTTTGTTGACTTACCAGTCAGTGTGTTTCTCATCACAAGAAGCCATGCTCATCCAGCCCTCTAGGGGTCACTGCGTTCCATTTTATGGTGGGTTTGCTGATAGAAAGGCCTGAAACACAGCAGTCATATATATAAAGAAACAGGCGACAGTCTGAGGCCACAGTTGATGTCAGTGTGATCCGCAGTGGCACTTCTTCACCGATGAAAATCAGAATCACGTGACCATGAGATTAACGCGGCCTTGTAAACACAACTGCACTGTTAAAGGCTGTAGACGAGCCTCTGAGGTGATATTTACCTGTTTCAGGCTTAGTTTTAGGTAGGTCTGAGGACAGAACAGTCTCTGCTGGGACAGGAGGGCTGGTGTCACCAGAGTCACTGCGGTCGCGGCCCCCGGGATCAGCAGCGGGCTTCCAGTGAGGCCTCCGGTGGTACCTTAGCCGGTACGTGTCCGTCATGCAGTTGTCCACGGAAAAATAGGTGGTGAGCGAGATTTTAGGGTCACGGTAAAGCGTGGGTATTTCCATCCTCTCCTGGTCAGGGGAGGTTGCCGTGGAGACGGACTTCTGTTGCCGTGAGACAGGCTCCGGTGCCACGTGCGAGTGGACCTGGGGGGTTTTGGCCGGGGGTCGGGGGCTGGTTTGAGACGGCTCCTGCAGCAGCCTGGGTCGATACCCTGTCCGGCAGTCCTCAGGAAACGGGGCTTGCTGGCGGCCATGCCGCCCGGGAAGCGGAGGTGAGGATGCCAGCCAGCAGAGAGGCTGGCTCTGCTCGCCAGGCCAGATGCGGAAGGTGCGACAGGGCACTGGGCTCGGGCGCGGTGACTCTGGAGGTGCCGCCTCGCTGTTGCTGGAGCGGTAGGCGCTGTCCTCCTGCTCGGACGCCGGGCCCGTCAGTTCGTCCGAGCTGTTCCACTCCGAGCTGCTGGTTTTAGACAGCTGCTGTGTACGGGGGCTCCTGCCTGTCACTTCACGCGGTGTCACATCCAGGGATGCAGACTCCCCACTGGAGCCGCTGGCCCTCTCCGGGCTCCTGGAAGAGACACTGGGCTTTCTCCTGCCAAAACAAACCGCGAGGAATCAGTAATCTCCCCCGATTCTCGTGGACTGATACTTCTAGGGCTTATAGCCATCTGAGGGAATAGCTCAGACAACTAATGACGCTCATTCACAGAATAAAAACATGTGGCTGATATTCTAAAATGAACAAACAGTGAAGACTGGTAGTGGCTGAGTGGTTGGCACATTTTTATAATTTTAAATACATTGTCATCATCGTAAATAAGTTTCTGACTTTTTTTTTTTTTTTACCTTAAACTTGGACTAAACCGGCTGACGTGGGCATCTTGAAGGTGGTAATCTGCTCTTTTAGTTTTCATCTGATGTCCCCCTTTAAAGGAAATCCATACACATTTATTTG
This sequence comes from Brienomyrus brachyistius, assembly GCF_023856365.1. Lineage (NCBI taxonomy): Eukaryota > Metazoa > Chordata > Actinopteri > Osteoglossiformes > Mormyridae > Brienomyrus > Brienomyrus brachyistius. The sequence continues at coordinate 2,624,968 of NC_064557.1, read as the reverse complement.
TCAGTGATGTTGATTAATATTCCTGGCTAGGAAACATAGATGCTCACATATGTAAGCAGGTTCTAAATGATGCAATCATATTACATACAATCACACTAGTGCTGTAGTTCTAGACCGGGCTCAAGACCAGTTTTTTGTGGTCTCGGTCTTGTCTCGGTCTCGACTCTATTTGGTCTAGGTCTTGTCTTGGTCTCAACTCTGTTTGGTCTCGGACATAACCATCTCGATGGGATGGAGAAAAAAAGAGAAAACAGCGCATCCTCACAGAACAGTATCATTCTTTATTACGCACCTCAATTCAAATGCAACCAGTCAGATGCAGACGTTACATTGTATACATTTTCTCAATGGACACTACCAGCGCTTCACAGTCCACACACATCATACACATCGCATCATAGCAAAGTCGGCAAAGAAATGTCCGAAAATGTCCGCGAAGTTGGCAGTAATTAACTTTGGCTTTACAGAGGACAAACAGAATATTTGTAAAACGTCCCAATTTTTGATTTAATGAGTAAAGATACTTTTCAGCAATTCCTTTTTTCTTTACAGTTGACCTGAGCAATGTGATGTCGATTCTAGGCGTAGTCTGTTCTCGGTCTTGGTCTTGGTCTCGACCTGCCTTGGTCTTGGTCTCGCCTTAGTGTGTCTTGGTCTTGATCTTGGTCTCGGTGGTCTTGGTCTTGGTACCCTCAAGTCTCGGAAGTGTCTTGGTCTTGATACCCTCCGGTCTCGGCAATGTCTTGGTTTCGGTTAGGCGGTCTTGAATACAACACTAAATCACACTACAGACTCCTCCCCTCGACCACTCTGTTCTGTTCACGTGGGAACAGAGAGCTTCCTTCTTCTTGAATCCGTCATGCCCCTACGTTTTCATTTTCAAACATGGCTAAAACTAAAATACTGAATTTGCAATACAGCTCTGCTGACTGCGGGAGCCGCTACATGTCAGAGAAATGAAAGATGACTCCAGGGAAGCAGAAACGAGCTCTTAGATCATGCAGCCTTTGGTGCTGAGCAGTGAGGAATCCTGCCTCGGTACTCTGTCAGCTTTATAAATAAATATTTAAAGCTCCTGTTGCATTTGCTTCCTGTTAGTTGGAGGTTAAAAGTTGAACAGACGGATTGGTTATGTGTAAAGGATTACAAAAACTTTGTGCCACTGAAAACTGGAATCCATTTGCACAAGCATAACGTACAGAAGAACTAGGGAACAGAGGTGGGTAGTTCAGGTCCAGAAAGTAAAAATCCAGACCAAGATTTTGCATCCACCAACCAGTTTAGTACTCTGTGATTGTGACTCTTTATACTGAACTGGTTGGTTGAAACAAAATCCTGGTCTGCATTTTTACTGCCTTTGAAAAGCATTTTGAATTGCCTTGTGTCTGAATTGTGCTATATAAATAAACTTGCCTTTCCTTGCTTCGCCTTGCCTCTGGACCTGAATTACCCACCTCTGCCTGTGTGGCACTGAAAGCTGATCTGAGCAGCAGCTATAAGATGACCCACATCGACAGCGTATCGACACGGTCGACAGTAGTCCCCAGTGGCCCTTCTTCGGTGCTCCGATGCACCCTCCTCCTCGCCAGCCAAGCAGACAGTTGGGAAAAGCAAGTTATGCAATAATGCTATGAGCCTAACCCTAACCCTCCCGCCAGCCCCCCCAAACATCCCAGAAAAATCCAGCGAAGCGCAACTATTTAGGAGACTAAAACCATTACAGGGAGTTTCCGGGGGGGTTACTGCCTACGATATATCTGACACGTGGGGGCCGTGAAGGTGGGGGCCGTGAGGGTGAGATCATACCTTCCTCAACAGGCCTACAGCAGGCAGGAGAAACCAGCCAGGAGTGAAATGAAGTTTCATCGTTATTAATTGTTTCCACTACTGGGACAAATTCTGAATCCTTATCATTTACATCTGAAGCTCATAGCTTGTTATAGTAATGGGTCAACATTTCTACTTGGCTAAACTCCCCATTAAGGATCCCCCTGATACAAGTGATGTGCAAATTCCAGTGGCACAAACTGATCCATTAACTAGACCAGGACAGTAAAGCCACTCTGCGATTCGCTGGGTTCATGCACAAATTCTGGCGGGGGTTGTACTTAAACTGTTTTTTGACCTAGCTGCCCTTCACTAAAAAAAGATGCTTTCACTTTAAGCCGAGCATTCGAAGGCTTAACTCTGTGTTACATATCGCACCATTTCCTTTGCGGCTTTTTTGAAAGAACCAGATTTATCTGAAAAGAGAGATAGAAGCGGGAAGATGAGTCAGAGAGAGGGAGGTCGAGAGGAAAGAGAGAGTGAGAAGAGAAGCAGAAAGAGGGAGAGAGTGGAAGGGAGAGAGCGAAAGAGATAAAGGGAGAATGCCACTGGTTTGGTGCAGAGATCCATTACACTGGAGGCAGCAAGGGGGCAGCAGAGAGTAGCTCTCAGAGTCAAGGCATGTCATGGCTGCTGGGCCAACACGCCAATCGGGCCACACGCTGGATTCCTACTCGATATAAATAGGCACATACCCCCCTCCCCCCCCCACTGCCCTCCCCTCCACTGACCCAGCGGTCCATGCAAGGATAAAAGCTGCAAGCTGTCCTCTGGGAATTTTGGCTGTGGGTTCACAGGGGTCCTAAATATGGTCGGTGCTGCTGGAAATGCACAGGCTGGGACTGGCGTCACAGAGAGCAGGGTGGGCTGTTATCGCACTCGCAGTCAACCCCCACACCCGGGGATCACAGGGCGGCGAATCAGACGAGGGCAGCGAGGGAGGTGGGCTGAGCCGACGGGACGTCCCGCAGAGAGATTACAGCTGCAGTGCATTTTTAAATCAGTTTTTTGGCTTGTCTTTTAAAAGGGATTAAAACTGGACCAAAGAGGACCTCCGCAAGCTGAATAAATAAGATTCAAAATACCAGCAGAGGCTCCTTATGTTACACACAGGCCATCCCAGATGTGACCAGATGTGAGCTTTTGCCGACAGGATGAATAAGGAAGAGAACTGCTCACAGGAATAGCTCTTACAGTATAAGCAAGATGTTTCTTTTAAAATCTAGAACTGAACATTATTATTCAGTTGATTTCGCTTCCAGAAAGAAGGATTTATCTTACGTGACAGCTGATTGGTCGGATACACAGACCAATCACAAACCGCGTGCCACTTTACTTTTGCCTAATCCCCTCTGCTCTGGGCTTTATGAGTACATGTACACTCTGGCTGCCGTCAGCTTTTCACTCCCTCAGCCCACCCCCCCAGAAACCGTGACCGGGATAGTGGTTAGATATTAATCCAGTCCCGTGTAGGTTTTCCCCCAGCCGCTCCACATGACCCCCCACCAAATCCCAGAATGATGGAGGTATTTTAGTATCCAAGGGGTCAGTGTGTCACCACTATTTATTGCTAATTCGCAGTGATGGCTGTCTGTCGGATGCAAATCGAAAACACTAATGAAACGAACATCTCTCGCTACCTACGTCTAATTATAGCTGCAAGCGATCAGGCATTACCTAAATAACAAACAAAAACAATTTAAACAAAGGTTAAGTAATACTCTGCGGAAAATACAGGGGAAAAACACTAAACTTTCAGATATCCGTTATCTATGACTATTTACAGTGCCTATTTCATTTGAGTTTGATAAACAGTTCAGCCAGCAGCAACATTTTAAACAGGATACTGTGTCTTTTGTTGCTATGTTACTAAAACTCAGCTAACCTATTTTTATAAGCATGAAAGTACGAGAAAATTAGAGGTTTCACTGAATTAGCCTAGTTAACTCTTTGCTGACGAACACGTTGGATCTCTTCGCTATGTAGCCTCAGGCGCTTAACAACTCTTAAATCACGGCGGTCGAAGGATCTCACCAAAGCACGCCGTCTTACCGGGAAGTGTGGGAGATGGCAGGATGTACGCCTTCGCTTGCTCTGCTCTGCTGTGACAACCCCCGCCCCTGGAAGGAAGAATTCCCTGTCCGCTGAGACGAAACTAAACATGACACAATGAGGGCCCGTGCTGTGCCTGCTCTGGAGCCAGGAGGCGCTAATGGGCAGGTCTGCAGTTTGGGAGGGTGGCCTGTCTCTCGGTGTGTGTGCCAGTCCATAGACGAGCAGGCCCATCATCCTTCTGAGAAGGGGATGGACGCCTCTACTGCAATCCATATACTTCATATGTTAAAGCCCAATTCGATCTGGATTGAAATATTGACATTGACTACCAAGTGTTAATCAGTGCTGTGTCCAGACAGAGGTCAACAACAGGCCACCCATTTGTTGAAATGTCCACGCAACAAAGTTAGACAGAAGATGTATGAAACATGGAGAAAAGTTCCAGGAAGTTCTGGAGAGTTCCTGACTCTTACCTTGCCGGCTGGTCCTCAGCGACCCCAGTCAGCTCATTTGGTGTGAGGTTCTCCACGCCTGGAGAGTCGGGGTTTGTGGAGCCACTGCTCAGCCTGTCGCTGCTCTCGTACCCGGACTCGGTGCGCTGGATTGCCCAGGAGCTGCCCCGCAGTTTGGGGTTGGCCCTCCCCTCCGGGCCGTCTTTGTCCGGACCGGCCCTGCTCTCCGACTCCAGAGAGCTGTGGCTCGCGGTTTCCTGCCTCTGCTCATCCTCGTAGATGGTCATGAGGCAGTTGGGGCGACGGTCGTCCTTGGCGCGGGGCCGCTCCCGCTCGCAGTGTACCAGAGCCGGGCCGGGAAGCCGGCGCTGTGGCTGGTGCTGCTGCTGCTCGCGCCGCTCCAGTTCACTCAGCACGCTGTCCACATTCAGCACCTCCCGCACCGGCCTCCAGGGTCGGCTGTGGGTGTGGCCTTTCTCACCCTCGCACTTCCGGCCGTGGCCACCAGGAGGCGCTCCATGGATGTGGGATTCGCTGGGCTGGCCCTGGTGCTGCGTTCTCTCAAGCCGAGGGGGCCCTTTGGCCTGAATTCCATGTGACCTGGGCCCGGCTTGCTGGTGCCCCGCCTTCTCTGGGGGGGAGGTGCAGCGGGGGTGTATCTTCTCGGAGAAGGCATCTAAATGTGATCACAGCAGAGGATGCCGTTATGAAACTAAGATATCAAGAGGCTTATTTTCTTTTTTATTTAGTTTTACATTACGTTAAATTTTCACTTGAAATCCAGTTTAGTTTTAGTTTGTTTTCTGAATCATTTTATTACTTTTTGTTTTAAAGTTTATATTTTCGTTGTGATAATTTTTTTAGTTTCAGTTTATACTTTAGTAATTTTATTTCAAAGGACAGACTTCAAGTTCAATATGTGTAATCTTTAGAGAATTCTTCATGAATACACAATGCAAGTAATGCCCTCAAAATGGGCAAAATGTGTGTCAAGTATTATTAACAGTAATTAAAGATAAATCATTACTTTAATGAAATAGCATTCAAAGTACACAGAAAATACTGAATGCTTATTATTTATTTACAGCACTATTTATAGTCTTTGTTAGTTGTGTTTTTTTTATTTTATGTCTCCATCTTATTTCATGTAAACCTACAAAAACGTTTTCTTATAGTTCTTGTTTTCTTTTACGTTAATTACCCTGACACACAGTGTGTCAAAAAAATCTGCCCCGAGGTTCACAGATTTGGCAGGAAGTGTGGAGTCTATTGCCCAGGGCCACAAAGCTGGAGATTCTCTGGATGGGACGACAGTCTGCCAAGGGGCAGCACTCACACACTAACACACATTCTCGCAGAAGCGACCCTAGCGGGGACTGGAAACGAGAATGCCCTGGGGATATGGGGGAATTCCGTATAATCAGTCAAACGCACAGCCCTGCAGGTGGAGGTCAACCTCTAGCTACCAATTCATTCTGTAAAACTATCTTCCATAACCATTTATCCAGTACAGGCTCCCAGTGCCATACAGTTAAGGAAAGCAGTTTCACACGTTAAATAACCTTGAGAATTGAGCGCTAAAGTTCGGCACTGAAATTAGCTACCTGAACCAGTCATTCCGGGATCTCTAGGTGCGTTTAGCATTAGCGCCTGCCTGTGTTTGCCTGCGCCATGTCTGTCTGCGGGGCAGTGTCATGCCAGTCCGCAATGCCAAGTGAACCTGGCACACAGCATCACATCCCCCCACATGCCGCTGTGCAGCTAATAGCTGCTGCGCAGGGGGGCGGGCAGTCACGCGTGTGAGAGCGGGAGCACAGACGCATATGGGCACAGTACTGGCTGTCGGGGGCCTCTCCTTGCCTCATCATGATTTCCTCTCTGCTGGCCCCCTGCTGGCCACCTGGGGGTTCAGCGAGAACCAGTCAAGGTCGAGATGAATCACAGTTGGCACTTGGTGGGAGGAGGTTGGGGGGGCGGGGGGGTCACCCAAGGAAGGAGGAGGGTGTAGTCACACGGTCGAAGCTCACACCATCCCCCCGTGCCTGCTCCTCTTCCTCTGACCCACCATGGCGTCGAACTAAATCACCAATTAAGCGTTTCTGTAGATCCAAGGCATCTGCCATCGTTATTTTAACAGTGGAAACAAGAATCTCCTCACCAAACTCTCAAGTCTAGTCAAGTCAAATTGGCTTTACTGTCATACCGTCCATATACAGGTATCGAAGCAGCATTCCACTCAGGACCGTGGCGTAACATCCAGCAGCAATGACTGGGGAGATGGTCTTCACAGTACTTAAAGTGCAAAAACAGGGTTGGTGCGGGTCATTTATGGATTAGTTACATCAGCAGTTTATTAATGCGGGCAGCCGGTTAACGCGCCGCAAGGCAGGATTTCGTCGACGTTACTCGGTTTTACCGTACACCCAGAGCCCTGACTGATGCCAGCTGACGTTTAGCGCACATATTTATAGCCCCGTCAGAAGTCCTCAGAGCACAGGGCCCTTTGGCGCCAATTCGCGGATAATCAGATTAACGGGAGCAGCCCGGGAAAACACGTCCGAGAGCCAAATCGGAGAAACGGCGACGGTCCGCGAGAGCGTCTCGGCGACGTGTGACTAAACAGACCTGCCTTGTGACTGAGCTCTTTTATTCCGCTTCGGATGAGGCTCCCGTCCGCCAGCCTCGAATCACACCGACACCACGTATACGGGAAAAAGGGCTGGTTTCCTTTGCTACGACATGGTGGCCCCGCCCAAATCACTAGCTGTGCTCCACCCTCTCATCTCATCGACATCTTCCGGTACTTTCCCCATAAACAAAAGCAGCACCTCTAGATGGTGCAGTGGTTTGGTGACTCAATGACTTCACACCTCCTGGGTTGTAGATTTGGTTCCTGCTCCTGTTTCTGTATATGATGTCTGAATTACGTCGCTGAAGTGATATTTCTTTTAAAAATGCAGCTATATTATACCTCACAAGTTACTGGCAGATTTCCTGCCTGACATTTTACACGCACACACTGGTCCCTGTGTGTTACTGGTTGAGAAAGCCTGACTTTTGGCACACTGTAGTGTCAGAATATAGGACGAGTTCTCCGCAGGATGTGACCCTGTCCTGACAGCTCATGTCAAGGTGAGGTTGAGTCAGGTGAGCGTCTCCATGGCAACAGGGCAAACGTGGTCTGGGGTGCTTTGTGGCAGCTCGCATCAGGGTGGTCGTGTGTCACAAGTAATCTGCTTCTGTTGTTTCCCTCCCAAATGTTGGGTTATGTTGGGCATGGGCTATGGGGCACCCAGGACAGAGGGACATGGATAAGCCCACGTAACATCCATACTGAGCCAAAATCCGTAACGTTAAAACACCGAAAGTCAGAAATTTACCATCCATACTGAGCCAAAATCCGTAACGTTAAAACACCGAAAGTAAACCAAGTGGCATCCAGACTGAGGCGAAAGCCGTAACGGTGAAACGGTGAGATCTATAAATGTAAAACGCCAAAAGTAAAGGGTACTTTAAAAAGTGCTTATCAAGGTATACAGACCAGATCGGTTTTGCTGAGATATGAACTATGTGACCACTGTGATGGACTGGTATCCCATCCAGGGTCTACCTGTACCTTGTACCCTATGCTGCCTGGGCCAGGCTCCAGCCCAGCCCCCCACCCTCCTGGGATCCTGTACTGGATAATGAGTTGGAAGATGGATGGATGAATGAGATAAACAAAAAAACTGCAATGCACAGAGCAAATATTTCCTGATGTTACCCTCTATATATCCGTAGTTTGTTCTCTTATTTGCTTAGACACAGGTTCCTAGACAAAAGTCCTGAGGATCTTCCTATTGGTGATCCTGCACGTCCAGCGACCTGAGTTAACATTCTTCTCTCTTCAGATAACACACGCTGTGTACTGTGCTGCGTGTTCCTGTCCTGTGCGCACTGTAAAACAAAAAACCCCACCTCGGCTGATTCTTCACCACACCTGACCATCATGAACATCCCTACAGGTGGCTCGTACCTCGCTGGGCCAGGGAGTCTAGTCTTCTCTGCCCCCTTGAATGCTCCTTCCTCTGAGGGTGCGGCGTCCGCACCTCCCCAGGCCTCTGAGTACACTCCTTGGGACCCTCCCTTAGTTTTCTTTTGGGACTGGTGGAGGGAGCTTTCGCTGCAGGACAGAGGGGGCCGTTAATTCTCAGATGGGTCTTCCTTCGGTCCTCCTCGATCCCGCTAAATGCTCCTCACATGCAGTAGTGTTTTTCCCGGAAACCCCCGGAGGTGTCCGCTGCAGCAACAGGAACGGTGAAACCTATTTCCACTCACCTCGTTTCATCCCAGCTAGAACATTCTTTGTGAAAATAAAAAACCCTTTTCAGAGGCGGCAGGTGGCCACCTCAGTACAGCCAGTAGTTTCCTTTCTCGTTAAGGCGAATGTGTAATCGCACTCTTAATATTTCTCTGGCCGTAATTAACATGCCAAAAATGTCAAATAATATACCTCGAGAGCTTTATTAACGAAAGTTAAGGGAGGTAAATTGCAATTTCTTATAACATACTTAATAGGTGAGTTTACAGTATATTATATATAATAGAGGTATATAAACACAGTGCCCAGGCAAACCCCAGGATTTTAATGATTTAACCGATAACACTGCATGATGATACATAAAGAGTGTAAATTAAAGGTTCTCTCTGCGGTATCAGGCCTGTGCCTGCTTGCTAGCAGCTCAGATTTACAGGACTCCTCTTTGGACAGCAGGGGGCGCACATGAGGAGGCGCACACCCAGACAGGCCAGGCTTTCATGTACATAGTCGCTCAGTAACGTGCTGAGACCTGCTGACTGACCCTCGTCCGCATTTAGCCGGGGCGGACGGCTACCCCACGGCCCCTAGCTACTCAGAAGACCCCCAGACACACTCTGAAATGAACTCATGTAGTGCCTTTGGGCACAGCAATGGTTCCTTCCTGGCCATATGCAATTTAAACCGATTTTAATTACACCGATTTAATTGCTTCTGTGACTACTTGTGAGGTTCCGATTAATTTAAATCGCACCCGTCACATCACCGTTGGATTCTTACGCAGAACTTCCCAGGGACGGCTATGTTTTAAGAGTGCAAAATAAAAATAAATTGAACGGAATGAGCTGAAACGAGGTAGACTGTGCTGGCATCGATAAGCAGACCGGCGACTGCGCTTCCTGGACAGGCTCCAGGCTCCTATTCTCTTAATTAAGGAGGGACAGCGAGATGTACTGAGCTGGGGGAGTTTTTTTATCCCTTCCTTCTTTGGTCATAAGTAATGATGTGCTCCGCTACGGAGTGTGCTGTTTTAACATATCCATTAAGCGGGTAGTTCTAGTTCCGCATATTTCTGTGAGTGACATTGACAGTAAAAGGGGGGGGTCCCTGCCAGAGGGAGCCGGAAGCCAGGGCAATCCGGAGCGCGTGTGGGTGTGTGTGTATATCGGGGGGGGGGGGGGGGGGCAGCTCGGGCAGCAGGTGGTTATCAAAAGATAGAAGGCAGAGTGAGTCATTCACTTAAGTTACTTGGAAAAAACATTTATCTGCTGTCATTAAGCACTGCTTGTCCTGTTATAATAATTTTGCTAAATAAATCACAATAACCAATAGTGCACCTGAAATCAACACATTAATATATTATCAATCAGCAATTTGCCTAACAGACTCTTAAGATGCACGGGGGCTTTAAAGAGCTGTACACCAGTCCTCCATGAAATTTCCGTTAGCCTAAAGGGGGCTTATTCTCGTTGAAAGAGAGAAACTTGTTTCCTGTTTCTATCTATAAACTGCCCAACCCCTCTCCGAGAAAGCTGAGGTAGACGGGGGTATGTGAGGACAGCGGTAGGATTTTACCTTCAGCAAAACATTAGCTTAAGGAGTTGACGCAAGACGCTGATATTGTTTTTCTCAACAGGCCCCCCGGTAAACCAAGCAGCTAAAGCTAACATAATCCCCCAGCTAAAGATATGTCAGGCATGAAATCAGACCTGGCAGTCAGTTCAATTAATCTCTTGCAAAGAGGAGAGCCTGATAGTACCGCTACGAATCCACAGGTTCTCATCTGCACATCAGACCCCTGTTTAAACAGCTTGAATTGTGTCTGTAAGCACATTGATGGGAAAATACATTCAAGTGTAAAATGTCAAGGTGTAAATGAAAGTGAAAGTTCAACTCGAATTTCTTTAAATTAAAGAACTTGGCCAATGAAAGACAATGGAAAGGACTGTCATTCGAATGTTTCATGGCCATTAATCTTCGAGTTTCCCAGAGAAGATGAGATGGTTGGGTATTTCTGACAAGCTTAACGGGAAACTCAGATAGCATCAATCGCTACTTGCATGCAGTTTTGGTCTTTTAAGTCTGATGAATCGCAGACCGTATGCTACTTCACAGATGGGTCAGACACAAACAGGACTAGACAGAGGACCCAATTGAGGACTTCAGAGAGCAGAGAAGTAATGAAGCCAGACTTGTGTCTCCCCCATACTGCCCTGTGACCGTTTCTGCGCCTTAGCACAGTGTGTTCTTAGCTAATAAGTTACTGTAGCTGGAGACCACACTTTCAACTTTCAAGGAGCCGAAGAGGAGGCTCACCCATAGCTTCTCCATTGACGGGGAGTTTGCGGTGGGACCAGAGGGTGGTCTGTCGGGGGGCGTCCTCCGTGGAAACGGCTCCGCCTTCAGGGTTGGCGTAGAACAGAAGGAGTGGCTGGAAGTGACCTCGGATACATTTAGAGACCACGTCTTTCCACTTCGAGCCGACCTACAAAGCCAAAGACACTTACGATGACTCAAAATACACACAGTACTGTTCAAAAGTCTTAAGCAATCAAAGAAAATGTTTAAAGCTATTTATCTCGATAGCAAGTGTACTGTATATTTGCATCAGAGAAAAACTAATTAACATTAGAACATACAGCACACAGATTAAGAGCAACACAATGCAAACTAACAAGAATTTCTTCATGTATCTCTTGATGTATCGATACGATAATCGATGATTATGGCATCAGTTCCCACATATTATCCTCGACGATTCCACCAGCTCATTTAATTAATCCATTTAATTAGTCGAATAACTCAATGATGTATGGATTAGCGGAACAAGCTGCGCTAGTAGCCGAGTCAAAAAATACAAAAGTGCATTGAATGGTTACGGCAAATATTGAGGTGACCATAAGTGAGGTGTCGAAATGCCTCAGCTGACACACTTTAACAGACAAAACAATGAACGACATGAAGATAAACATCATTTTCTTTGACTGCCTGAGACAGCAACGTACGACATATCCAACCAACACTTTCAATGCCTAAAAGCAAAAAAAATTTAAATCCTGCGAACAATATTAATTACTCACCCAAAAGTGACATATTCTTTAAGTGTTACTGAGCTTGTAAGCATGAATATATTAGCAATACTAATGCCTCACACTCATTCTAGCAGCTCTTTTCTGTCTGCCAGATTGCTGAAAACATCCATATATCAGAGCTGCTTATCCAGCCCAGGGTTGCAGATGAGCCTGGAGACTCTCCCGGGAAGCTCAGGGCAGGAGCCAGGGAACACGATGAACATTTTCGGGACGCCAATTAACAAAACCACATGTTTTTGGACCGCAGGAGGAAAGTACATCACCGGGCTACGAACCCAGGAACACGGGGAGAACATGTGGTGCTGCAGTTATAAAAAGGTGTTCAGCTACCTTCAGGGTTAATCATGATTGACCTAAGCAGTGAGAACAGAGATTAAAGCCCAGCATAAAATGGTAAACACGCTGCACATGCATCATCGTCCGCTTAGCAGTACAATCTAATAGGACCGGGCTCTGATCTAAAATGCACAGAACATACTCCTACGCTTCACTGTAGTCATTTGTTCTTGTAAGCTCTTGTCAATTGCATTAGATTATGTTAGGTAATGGGTTTTGCTTTTTTAAGGCATTTTTAAGGGCAGTTCAAGAACACGTGTACTACAATATCAATGGTTCGCAGCGATTCATGGGTATGCTCTTCGGTTTCTCAAAGGCACCACCTCCCACCCCCCCTCCCCCCCCCCGCCCCCCACCATCTCACACCCACCTCCTTCACAGTAGCGTCATCGAAGAAGACCCATCGGGATGTTTTGGTGTGGTGGGCAAAGGCGCAGTAGTGTCTACTGGAGTAGCAGATCATTCCCACAAGGAGAAGCTCGGTCCGCCTGCCGTTCTCGTCCGCCACGCGCCAGAAAAGCTGCGATGGAGATCGGGCCGGTTAAGGAGGGGTCTTCTTGCCAACACTGTGCCCCCGAGTTGTGTGCAGGATAACCAGGGAGATCACGTCGCACCAAATCCCAAGTTGATGGGATGTCAAGGCTAAGCTTCATGTCTTCCAGAATAGTCTTTAATTGGATTTGTTTCACAAACGGGCACATGCATGAGAATTATACTAGGAGCTGTTCGGAAGGACCTAAAAGAGAGCCACTGGAGAATTTTCAGACAGCACTCCCATGAGTGCATTTGAGCATAGCGGATGATGGAAAGGATCAAGTGGAATCCGGAAATAAAAGCTACCAAGGCAGCAGAGGTTTTACTGTGAAATTAGTCACCCTGGGGTTTCGCCTCAGGACGAGAGTTCAAGCTCCACTCTGCGGGCATGTGTGTGAGATGGCATGTTCTCCCAGTGCTGTACTGGGTTTCATATTGCAGGTTAGTTTGACTAATTGGTGTAAACTGCCCAAGGTGTGTGAGAGAGTACAGTATTCTGGCATCCCATCCACGACGCACCCTAGCCTAGCATCCTCTGCTGTCTGGGTCAGGCCACTCATTACCCTGGGCAGATGGACAAATCGCCCTAAAGCCTAGAGAAACAAACATTCAAAGTAATATTTTTGCTCGGAGAAACACAGCAAACAAACAAAAGTATAAATATATACAGTCTCACGTCCAGTTACCTGATCGAGCCTCTGTTCATATCTTACTTGTACTTCAGTATATAGATGTGATGGACGGCTACAGCATCGTGGTCCCGGTCTCAAATGTGAGCGTATTTAAAATTAGAGCCTAACGTGTAATTCAATTGCAATCAACACAGTTTACAAATAAAAGAGGTTAATTACAATTGCAAGGAACAATGGGAGTCCCCATTTTACAGAGTTGTAGTGAAACCCTTGTAACCTGACTTTTTGCCTAGCTGGTGAACATGAGTTTCTTTTCCATTCTTTCCCATTTCTCATATATACAGACCGACTGGCTGTCTCTCTATACTCTGCCCCCACATGCGAAACGCCATTCACACCATCAGCACACACCCGTGTGAGAAGCTCAGCCCATCAACTTGGGAAGAGGAAGGGCACGCAGAGCAGGCCTCCCCTTACCTCACAGAGGCTTAGGTGTGGCCCCAGTGATCGGATGACGTCCTCTGTGAGGTCGGACTGCTCCGCGTCCCACACAAAGCCGATGGTGACGATGTCCGGGCAGTTCATCAGCACACGGCGGATTCTGATACTCTGTCCGCAGTTGCTCTGATGTTCAAAAGCGGGAAAAAACACATATAATCAGTAACAATACAAATGGTCACATACTATATCGTCTCGGTGTGGTAAATGTGCATGGTGATGTCACGAAGGACATTTTCGGCATCCGCCGGCTACTGGGTGAGCAAGGACAACATCTTTAAGATTAAGGTTCCCAGAGAAATTCTTTAAGTGGTCGGTTTTAATGCTCATGCAGGCTATAATGATCCCACTAGATCCTACTTCCGAGCCTGGCTCGAAAAGATGAAAAACAGTCTCTGGAACTGATTTATACTGTAATGTAATATTCAAAACACAAAATACTGACTGCAAAAGGCAAGGGGGAAAGTGTATTTTTTTGGTATATTTCAACGGTGTCTTAGAATATCCATAATACAAACATCTCTCTCCTGATCTGAACATCACACAAAGAGTTCATTTGCACAAATATCCGTAGCTCCTGGTTACATTCTGCCCATGTCCCACTCCTCCTGGATTAGCGAGATCTGCTAACACGGAATGAGCGGGTTACAGCCCGGGCGCCATAGCAGCAGGAATGCCTACCGATACTTTGCAGTATGTTCCAGCAAGGCTACTCCGCTCCGGGCTGTCGCGAGGGTCTCGCGGCAGGCGGCGCTGGTACCGACCCGCTAAATGTTCGCGCCAGACAGTGGTATCAGAGCAGCATGCTCCGGTTGCCAAGGGAGACGGCTGACTGTTATATATAGCAACACACGATGGGCCCAGCTCTCCCTACGGGCAGCTTATGCGTCGTCAGATCCCAGCTATGGCAAAAGAGCTTGATGCTGCTCTCAGCTAGGCCTAAACCCTCCAATTACAAACCGCTTCTCGTGCCTCCGCTGCCGGGCTCCATGACGCTGGGCAGGTTGGCGGGAGGATATGTAAACAGTCGGCTGAATAAGGTCAGTATGGAAACGGGGTATTGAGCTCAGTCCAGAAGGACAACAGGACTCTACAGCACTCAGGCACTGAACCAAAAGCCATCCATATTTATAAAAGAAGAGTTTAGTCAGTCCATGGAACTGAACTGCAAAACAGGCCAGTGCGTGACTGCCGAGAACACCGAAAATCTGTAACGGGGGTGAAGGACTTCGTGCGTGTGGGTCAGCGATTTACCGGGCAGTTCCTGAGGTCCCCAGTGGTGCTGGCCGCCTGGAGCAGCTCCCCAAATGTGTCGGGCCGGAGTCTCTCACTCTTCTCCAGCACACGCTCCACCTGCTGGCTGGGAGGCCGAAATGCAGAGAGAGCGGCTGTCACTGAGGCCAGCGGTACATTAGGGGGCAGCGCGACACGAGGAGAAATGAGGCTTACCAGAGGGCTGTGGTAGAGACGTAGTGCACCAGCTCCGTGAACGGCAGCGGGTCTGAGGATGCTCCGCAGCTGCGGCACACGGACTGGCGATGACCGTCAAAAGATAAAGGTGCGTTATTGCATGCTGGGAACAGCAGGGAACAAGAAGTTTACAAGGCGGCGGTGTATGTCTCAGCGGGTTAGGTTGAGTGACTGAATGGTTGCTGGTTCAGATGGGGTATACAAACCCATTTAATTTGGCTTCATTCATCCACACAATGAACAGACCTTTACATATAAATCATTACATTGTCAATATCAAACTATCTCCTAAACCCCTGCGCAGAGTGAATTCACAGTTGGGTCCCTTAGCGTGGCCCTTAACCCACATCCCTGCTGGGAGTCTGCTTTCTCAATTGTACGTCGCTTTGGATAAAAGTATCTGCTGAATAAATAAAATGTAAAGGTACATACATTTTAGTACAAAACTCCCCATAAACTTCCCATAACAGTAATAAACCTTAATCGTCAAGCATCATTCCCTTTATAACCTTGAGTGATAACAGCTCTTCATTTGTTAGAATTTGACATGCCTGAAATATTCTATCCAAAGCAATTTAAAATTATTCATATTATTCAGATTAAATAATTGGATCACACGTTCTACCCAGTTCTGCACTTGCACCCATTCATGGCCTACGGTTGTGCTCAGAGGAGAAGATTGAGTGCCATTTCATTGTTTGCAGAATGACCATAAAAACCGTTTCTTTTGCATAAGGACAGTGATTGATGACTCGAGGCGGGAGTGCGCTCACAGTGTATACGTTCACCACTTGAGTTGGACATGCGCTGTTCGCATTTTAGCACATGTGCCACTTGACATTATTTAGTTTCAGTTTCATTGCAGTCTTCGCACGTAGACTGTTTCAGCCGGCAAATGCTACAATGTTGCCACTGTGGTCTAAGATGCGGGGAACATTGACTAGTGACTCTTTGAATTAGGTGTGTGAATGACCAACATCATTCACCTTCCCTGGAGTCATTCATGTTAATGTTTTCCTCAGTCATCTAAAGAGCCCCTTTTTTGTTCCTGTTTATGCTTGTGTGTGTGTGTGTGTGTGTGTGTGTATGTTGACCCTGTACCTGCCATGTCCCCATCACTCTTGAAAAGATAATCTCATGGCCCCAGAACCCGCCGTTCCATGCCAACCCACCCCCCCCCCCCCCCCATAATGTCATTTTGTTAACCATCCAAAGTGATTCTCTCCCACTCTCTCAAACACACACTGCCTCTCTTAGATACATGTATAGTCTATCCTTGTGACCTTGGACTGCATAAATGAAAGATTGATGAAGAGTTGCTATAAATACGAATACGAAGGCAGAAAATAAACAAATTTCAATAATTAAAAATACATGTTAGACATAGCAGCAGAAAGACAAAAAAAATACATTATAATCCTCAGGAATTTGGCCTGGGAAAATTTCTCTCTACAATCTTTTAATCTATGTATATTTTTAATCTGTCGTCTATAATTGGTCTTGACATTTGGTCTATGGTATGTTTGGTCTATCTGACGTGGTCTATAACATTTCTTTGGCATTTAAAGTTTGAAAAATCACAAATCATTTTTTCCCCCATATAATTAGCCACCTAAACAGCATTTTATGTCACTATTATCAATCCAAATCATACACATAGTAAATCTGGACAGTTACTTAATGCAGAAAGACCGCCCGCCTGTTGTAATCACACCTGTTCATAGAGCGTCATCGCAAACTTCTGATGCGTGATGCAGGACTTTGACGTACAGGTTTCCATGCCAATGTCAGAAACGATGTGCAAGTGAATTCTCTCCAGAATGTTCTCCTAAAACACAAAAATAAACACAAACCTTATTATGGAAATATGATGAGCACATTTTCACGCTGTTTCACCAAAATAGTTTTAACACTCAGATCAGCAAAATGTATCCAGTTGCTTCTTTGTTTGTGACTAAGATCTTTTTTCCATCATCTTAAAATTGAAGACTGATTATCCATCCATCCATCTATCCATTCACTTTCCAAGCCACTTATCCTACTGGGTCACGGGGTATTGATTATCCATCCATCCATCCATCCATCCATTTTCCAAACCGCTTATCCTACTAGGTCGCGGGGTACTGATTATCCCGTAAAAGGAATTATGAAACATTCCTTTTTGAAAGCACGACCTGAGGTAGCAATTTGGCTAGAAAACTGTAAATCCAGGTCATTTTAAAATGCATTTATTGTACAGCCGTGGCCAAAAGTCTTGAGAATGACACGAATATTAATTGTCACAAAGTCTGCTGCCTCAGTTTTTATGATGGAAAATTTGCATGTGCTCCAGGATGTTATGGAGAATGATCAGATGAGTTGCAATTCATTGCAAGGTCCCTTTTTGCCATGAAAATGAACTTAATCCCAAAAAAAAACCCATTTCCACTGCATTTCCTGCCACAAAAGGACCTGCTGACATCATTTCAGCGATTCTGTCCTTAACACAGGTGACAATGCTGGAGATCCCACTGTCATGCTGATTGAGTTAGAATAGCAGACTGGATGCTTTAAAAGGAGGGTGGTGCTTGAAATCATTGTTCTTCCTCTGTTAACCGTGGTTCCCTGCAAGGAAAAACGTGCAGTGATCACTGCTTTGCACAAAAATAGCTTCACAGGCAAAGATATTGCCGCTAGTAAGATTGCACCTAAATCAACCATTTATCAGATCATCAAGAACTTCATGGAGAGAGATTCAATTGTTGTGAAGAAGGCTTCAGGGCGCCCAAGGAAGTCCAGCAAGCGCCAGGACCGTCTCCTGAAGTTCATTCAGCTGCGGGATCCACCAGTGCAGAGCTTGATCAGGAACGACAGCAGGCAGGTGTGAGTGCATCTGCATGTATAGTGAGGCGAAGACGTTTGGAGGATGAACTGGTGTCACGAAGGGCAGCAAAGAAGCCGCTTCTCTCCAAGATAAACATCAGGGACAGACTGATATTCTGCAAAGGTGCAGGGATTCACCCCCATTGGAGGATGGGGGTGAAGTCATTTCCTCTGATGGATCCTCTTTCCGATTGTTTGGGGCATCCGGAAAAAAGACCAAACAAACCCAAAAAAAAAAGACTGTGGACAAACAAAACCCCAAAATTCTGACAAACTCCAATCATTAATTATGCAAATATGGGCAGCCGTCAGTCAGGATCTGGCCCAGAATTTGACTGACAGCATGTCAGGGGGAACAGCAGAGGTCTGGAAAAAGAAGGGCCAACACTGCAAATATTGACTCTTTATTTTATGTAATCTTTACTTTATGTAATTGTCAACAAAAGCCTTTGACACTTATGAAATGCTTGTAATTATACTTCAGTTTGCCATAGAAACATCTGACATAAAGATCTACAATCACTGAAGCAGCAAACTTTGTGAAAACCAAGACTTGTGTCATTCTCAAACCTTTTGCCCACGGCTATAAATGTATTTAATTCCATTAGCTGGGAATTTCTCAGCTACCCAAATAAATAGTTCGGCATTGACAAGATTAATAATCTGCTCTAGAAATGACGCAGGGTGGAAATAAATTAACAAGTAAAGACGGTTCTCCTTCCTCAAACGCAAAGAACAACCTCATCAAGCCTTCCCAGAACTTATGATTCTCCCTCACGGTTTCCTATAGCCTCACAAACAGCTTAAGCTACGCTTTCCAGAAAAGGAGTGGTATCCAGAGCACTGAGCGTTCAACCAACTGCGTTGCCAGGGAGTTAAACCTGCTTAGTAAGACATTCTGAATGCGCTTCCCTTTGGGTCTGAATAGAAGAGCCGGCAGATGTGCCTGACTCCTGCACTTCGTTTTAAACAGATGATCGCAGACTGTCAGGTTGCCAGAGCTTCCCTGTGATTTAGTCAGTTAGCTTCTGTCTTAGTTACTGCGAGGGAGATGTCTTGAAGGAGGGGTTTCCATAATAAGATATGCTACCTAGAAGCATATGCTGGAATGCATGCTCAAGGGAGACGGGGACATTTTGCAGTGTTTGTTTCATCCTCCTCTACTTTAATCCTTATATTTATGCATAAGAATCCCTAAATCCTTCCTGAATTGAGGCTGCTGAGAATGGAGGATTTGCCGGACCGTGCACAATATAAACACAATGATGTTCTGCCACAGATGCTCAGCTAGGACTGCTGGCAGCCTTGTTACGACCTACCCCCCCCACCCCCCCACACACACGGGTCATTATCTACCTCTCCACCACGTGCTCCCTGGCTTTTATCTTGAATCCAATAATGGTTCACTCTGTGCTGATTAGCTCAAGCCGATAGACCAGCTATTCCAGCTGAAATAATCATCAGCTTGCGGCTCGAGGCCGGTCCGTGACCCCCCCCCCGAATCTCGACGTGCCGCAAACACAACGGACCCTCCGCACCACCGGCGTGAAGACGACAGAGGCGGACTTTCTGAAAACCACCTGCTACCTTCAAAACATATCCTGCTACCGCGGCAGTAAAGAAACACGCAGCTCAGCAAAAGCTCTTACGCCAACATTCTACTCCTAACATCATTACCATAAAGCCGTCATCAAATCGTTGTAGGATTTAAATACTATCTCAGCTCTGACATTTTAATTTTCAAGACTGATCTGATGGTCTCATTCCAAAAGAGCCCGGGGTGGCTTTTCTCAAAGAGTATTAGTTATATTGAAAAAGGCCGGTATTTTACCAGTGAGTTAACCCAAACAAATGTCAGTGAGATTTAGGGTTTCTGTTCCGCGATTCCTTTAAGTGATGTCAAAGCTGCCATAAAAATGACTAAGACTACTTTTGTTTTGTCATAATGGGAAATGAAATTATGGGGATTACTGCAACGGTGCACCCAGCTGAACAGTACCATGCAGGTCAGTCGATAATACTCACTGAGTTAACATTTATTGACAGTCCCCTAAAACACACTCAGCCACTGCAGATTAAACCAATATTGTTTTTCCTTTCATACAAAGCAGGCCTGTTTTCAGCAGCAGAGAAACAGATCGGCAACAGCGACGATACAATTTGTCTGCATGCGAGATCCCTACGTTTCCCGTGAGAACGTACTTTATACTGTTACCCTGGCCAAAAAAAAAAACTGTGTAATTGCAATGGTGGCTTCCAATACGATTTGGATAGACAGATCAGAACAGCTGAGTAACAGGAAGACGTACATCTGCAGACTAGGTGTCCTTGAAGAAAACCAAACATTGTAGCTTTAAAGTTACCCTGGAAACCGTGGCAAAAAAAATCTCACCTGTCCTTGTCAGAGATAAAGGTTTGAAAGAAACAGGTGCCACATATAGGCTGGGCTCTAGAAGAATCTGTGATGATTTCTTTGCCACATTGTTAGTGATTTCTGTCTAAGACAAGTACAAGGCACTGCATTTAATTAAACAAATTACATAAACAATTGGTCTCAGATACAATACCACCATGGTAACCCCAATACCAAACTTTGATGAAAAAGTTTATTATTATTGTGAATGCTTACTCAGGATCTTCGGAGAGATCACTAAAAACAAAGTGTTCAGTTTTTGCCAGTATAGTGGCTTTGTACTTGTGACTTCACAGGGCTAGTAGGAGCGACAGTGGGGGGCTGCAACATGGCGGTTGCATAACACACAGTGATAACCATCGCTAGTCCCAGCCAGAACACTCCCTCTCACAAGTGGGCCGCCCTCTGGCTGAGACTGCCTTGAACCGGTACGACCCAGCTCCCCAGACCGGCTGCTGAGGGGAAGTTCGGCTTGCTCGCCGGCACCGCGGGAGAGACGGACTCACAAAGCACTCGGCCGCGTCGTCCATTAGGCCCAGCTGGAAGCGTCGCTCGTCCTTGAAGGTCTCAGCCAGGGCATGGCGTAGGTTGTCCGAGGGGAGCGCCCTCTCCCGACTGTGCTGGAACTGCGTGAAGATGCTCTGGGGGACCGTGAGGCACTCGAGTCAGCTTCATAAGCCAATTACCGACGGGTTTCCAGATGGCTCTCTGGATTCGGCCAATAGAATCAATCCTCACATCACCAGCTGATGACTGAGCTGGAATATGTGTGCACTTAAGCACTAGTCAGCAAGCACTGGCACATACATTACCATTAAACTCAAGTAACAGTACAACATGAATAACCCTCACTGGATTGATACCAAACAAATGACTCCCCAGCTCCAACACGGAAGAGATGTTTACATACCTTCAACGCACAAAATATGCAGGCATCCCCAAGACAGAAGTGTCCTGGGAGTTGTCTCAAACTCCGCCTAAAGATGTCCAGCTGCCATAACACCTGCAGGTGTGGCAGGAGCGAACACTATGTTAGTGTCCTTGTCACAGAATCGCAGGACTAATTTAACCCCGCCGTCGTGCTACGCCACGGGGACACACAGATGTACATGCATTCATTCATTTCACGCTGCGTATGCTTATCACCGAAAACGGTATTCGTGTCACAGACAGGTCTCGCGACAGGAAGCCCTGAATCCCCGTGGACGATTCTTAGAAATGAACGCTAAGCTGATTGCCGCGCTTCCGTCGCGTTTAGCCCAAATAGAGCTCGACGTATCAGTGGAGAAGCCCAAATAAAGGCTGACCTTTCTTGGAGCACGGAGGGTGGAGAAATGGCACGATTTGCCCTTGAGTACTGTTTGACAAACTTTCGACTCAGTCGCACAGCCTGAGGTTAAGATCAGCACAGCGGGGCGATGTTTCATTTCACGACGCAGGACTGACAAGCTCCGCCAGCTACGGATGCCTCACTGCGACTGGTTATGGCGTACAGCCTCGAATACAGATCTCCTTCCCTGCTCATAATTTCCGATCATTTTGAGCAACCCTGACCACCTCTTTTATGCTACCTCCTAAAATAAGGATCGTGGCCACCAAGTAGGAGGACCTCTTGCATGTTCCAGATTAACCTCTGGTGTCAGTGGGGAAGTACCCCGGTGCATCGTGACAGACAGCCCATAATCACCTACCGCCTGAGCACCGTCAAGTTGGATCATAAGCACCATGGAGAAAATAGATTCCTACGGCGAAAAGCATGCGTACCCGAAATCCTTCTAGAAAATCCTTTCGGCGGTTGCCTCTCTTATACATTTTTTTTCCATTTGCCAGGGGATTTTGTGGCGTATCCCAGAAATACAAGCTATCCTTCAAAACCAAGGCACAGACCCTATCTAGAGGGTTTTTAGGCCTATTGTCATTAAGCTGTTGGTCAGTCGATCTCCGCTGTTGTCGTGACGAATTTCTACATGTTCCGGGTGCTGTGAGGCATGGCAACAAGGGAACAGTGAGAACAAAGAAGACAATCAGCCCTGGGATGGCGAGGCAGGACCTACCTGCACAGCACTGTTGAGAAAGCAGCTGTTCTGCCCAGGCTCATTGAGCAGACCCTTGGTGAGAGCCAACGACACCATACTTCCTGGCTGGTAGGACTTGCCAATGTCGCTCACTGGCTTCTTGAAGAGCTTGACCCATGCCATGAGAGGGTACCCCTGGTGAGGGCAAAGTCAATGGCCGGAGCAAACAGGCCAGTCTGTTGGTATGGCTGGGCCGGGCGTTGTGGGGGACATTAGCGAAGAGGATCCAAGGAAGATTTGTGACAGATTACCAGTATCCACCCCTCGCTGACTGGAGGGGCCACGAGGTCTGCTGATGGCGGTGAACTTTAGCAGCCAGGAATAGCTACAGAAGGTCTGGGTGGCAGCTCCGGGCCTCAAGGGCACGGCTGTGTGTCACCCAGAGGCTCCATCCCAAATGACGGTCCCCCTCCCACGTCTTCCTGTGTCCAGCCACGTAGGAAAGGGGCTGTGGGCTTGTACAGACATTGCACTGCATCCCTTTGAACCAGGGGGCGTCAGCGAGGATCATGTCCAGGCTTCGGGCTGGCAGCCTTGAGCATTTTATTTCGATAGCCTTGGATCTACCGAAAAACAGGACAAATCGATGAACATACAAGTCGCCGTGCAAAAGTAGCGTCCTACTCAACGGCGTTCTTCTCTAATTTAATTAAGCGACAACTTAATTAGATTATACAGTAGGTCCACTTTGTTAGCTGTAATTACGTACCATAAATCTTCATACAGTCACACCTCAACCTGACACACACGTCATCATGAATACCAACTTCATCCTTTCACCTGGCACTAGACACAAGTGACCTTCTGCTCGTTCATGCCCTATTAGTGCAGCAGTCCCTACGACCCAGGGAGCCCAGAGGGATGCCAGTCCATCACAAAGCACACACTCCCATGCATATTCACAAGGAGAACCTAAGCGGCATTGATCCCAGAGCTTTGGCAGCTTGTGTCCATCTACAGTGGCTTTTTAATTAAAAAAATGCAGCCAAACAAAAAGGATATAATGGTGAAAGAGCATCGAACCTGATGCAAGGACCCGTATTCATTACGTGACAGTGGCAGCTCGCGTCCATTACAAAACCCTATATAATTACATTATTTCGCTAATCGGTAAGTGTTATTCAGTCCACATAGTGCTTTTTCCATCTAAGCTGCAGGATATCGTCGTTGACGCAATTACGGCTAAGTGTGTAGCCCAAGGGCACAGGAAGGGGCCCTCAGAGGAATCGAACCCGCAGCCTTTTGGTCACCGTCCCGATGTTTGACTACGACGTTACCTGCTGTGTGTTTTGATGAGGTCACATTTCAATCATCCGTCTCCCGCCAGCCGATAAAGGACATCGCCGGGCATGCCGTAATCTCACTCACTTCAGGGGGAAAGTTTTGGACGAGGTTCCCGGCTAAAACGTTGTGTCACCCTTTGCCCAAAACTGCTGAGTTGAAAATTAGCGAGGCCCGGGAAGAGTGCCAGATCGAAATATCGCCGAGTTGCTTTCAGCCGCTCCTCCGGACTCGGCCAACACAATCAGTCAAGGCTGCACTGCAATTTCTCTCTGATGTCTGAGTCAGAGATCCATGAATCACTTCAGAGCCAAAGCGAGTTAGACCTGTAACAACAGGGTAATAAAGGTAATATGAAAGACTAAGCTAAACAGCCATTTGCATCTCATTGTCAAATTGGCACAACATAAAATGCATAACCTGATCTCCACACTGGTAAACTATCCCAGGGCCGGTGGCACAGTGATGTGTTACATGATGCCTGGACACTTTTCAGGGTTTCCATTCGAGGTTATATGGGTCACTTTGGGTATTAAACAGCTGCTAGTTCCCTCCATGTCACGGGCAGCCTCTGAAGGTTAATTTTGATGTGTAATGGAATTAGTCAAGGGGTATTAAGCAAATTATAATAAGTGTCTAAAAGGACGTCCCATGCTATGCAGCAACCCTTGTGGTCCTGTGACCCAGAGATTTCAGTGATGCAATGATGTTTACCTGGTGATGCAGGCTAACAGAATCACGTGCTTTGCACCTAATAATAATAATAACCAGAAGCTGTGCCCAATCAGTTATCCAAAAGCTATATACTCCATGCATTGTTTGATTCATCCATCCATCCATCCACATCCATCCATTCATCTTCTAACCACTTATCCTGCTCAGGGTCACACGAAGGCCCGGAGCCAATCTCAGGCAGCACATGAGGAAAGCGAGACACAGAAACAGGATGAGTATGAGGCGCACTATCAACAAGAAATAAAGCTCTAAGAGCGACAGCGTTTTCAGAAAAAAAAATTGGGGCAGCAGCGGGTTAGTAAGACGCTAAACTGCTAATCTGTCATGCCTTTCATCTCTGTCTGGTTGGTGCGTAAGACCCTCCTGAAGTTCTGTGTTACGCAGCGAGTGTCAGCGCTAGTTCCGAGCACAGAGCGTGACACCGACACGCTTAGCTTCGCATCCGAACATGTGCCAGCTCGTGGCATTCATTAGCCGGTGTCCTTGTGTTGTCGTTAGAATCACATGGAAAAAGCTCTTTCTATGTCACAAGACCCAGCAAAAATCTCTTTTGAAGGAAGCAATGAATTGATTATATTACTCCTATTGCTGCTAAATCGCTGCATATGAGAGGCCCAGTAATGTCTGACAACAACAACAACAACAACAACAATAATAATAATAATAATAATAATAATAATAATAATAATAATAATGTAACAGACGGATTACACAAATGTCCAGTTCAGGCTGTTTTTCCCAGCATGCAGCATTCTTGGTAGTCTAAATATTAAAAATGAGAGGTTCAAACGTGTTTATGGTAAAAACAAAGACACGTTCACCATCAGATGGAGAATCAGTCACTATTTCCGCCAACAAACGCCAGTGATCAGCGTAAAAAGACACACATCTGGCTCCACACGTTAACTAATACTTTACACTTTTCTTTGCACTACGTCCGTTTGATATTCTGACAATTACCAAGAAAGGTAAGGTCTAACCGCGAAAACGAAGCATGTGAAATTTTTCATTTAATAGGATATTTAAAAATAGCAAGAAGTGGTGCGTTTCAGAGCAACTTGAAGGTTTAAAAATAATAATAATAATCCAAACACATTAATTATCTCGGTATTTCACTATTTAATCTTACTACGCAGATGTGAATATCCCGAGCACACACTGCATCAAGATATAGTCTATTATATGAGAGCTTTGTATATTTTCAGTTATTTTATGGTGCATTCTAATAAATACGTAGCTATTGTAAACAGAATAACAAAATACTACAGAATTGTCATTTAATATTATTTTCTTTCACTTCGCAAAACAACGTACTCATTTACTTTGATTTAAAATTGTCAAAACCTCAAATTAAACGATCAGACATACGATAAAAACAATAAAAAACATGAAAAGTATCTTAATCACTCAAAATGAGCAGTACGCTGGACATCAGCACTCGCTCTAGAGCATTTTGCTGTATATAATATGACATAGCACGCTTATGACCAACTGCTGTATACTACCATTAAATATTATAAGATTGATAATATAATATGTAAATAAATATCACAGTAAGCAGCTAGAAAACGATTAAAAAGAGTCCATATGACGGACCTACACTCTCATTCCAATTGATTAGGTACATTACACCTGTTAACATATACTTCATGATCTGTCTCCAGCTAATCAGCTATATAGTGCTAGTATTCCATGTATGATACTAGTATTGGTTTTACTAGATGTAGTCGAACTAAACGCTCGTGAAAAAGTTTATGGTCTAAAAGCGAGGAGCACTCACCCCTCACCGCCGAGCCAACGGAGCTGTGCGGTATTTTCCGCCAGCTTCGGCTGCACTTCTCTCGGTAACACGGGTGGAAAGTCCCGGCGCGTTTGTACCCAATTCAGATCGGAAAAATCTGGAGCTCCGCATTAAATAAAGTAATAATAAAAAATAAAAGCATTAAATAGTGAGACTCTTGTCCGATTCTGCCCGAAAGAGCAGCAGGGGCTTTTGCTTTCAATCTGCACCTGTAATTTTCATGGTATGACATGAGGGGAAGCGGTAAAAGCGACGCTCGGCGATGCACCGTACCTGAGTAATGATCCGCATGATGTGACACTTGATCGGCAGGTTTTCGGGACTCGTGTCCTTAGCATCACGCTTTATTACGGGCTGTGCGGACGGGCGCTGCGCCGCGCTCCGGAGTCCGCGCTGGATGAGTGATGTTTCGGGAGCTGCCGATGAGGTCAAACCCCGCCTCCGGAGTACAGTATGCTGCAGTCCCTCACCGGGCAGCCGTGCTCGGCGCTGTCATGCTCACCGGCCATACTGTAGAAAGGCTTCCTCCCATTCGTTTCACTGATCGCCCAGGTAGGACACCCCGTTCTCCCGGAGCAGGGCGATCATCCTGCCCCGCTGCTCCGCAGCTGGCAGATGTCGTTCGGAACCGTGCGCCATATTTGCGGCGTTTACTCCTAATCATCCGTGTTCAGTGATTAATAGGTGCAAATCTAGCAAATAACGTTATATAAGACACGCATTACGGCAGCGATTTTCGTGCAGCTGCGGACACGAATGAGAGTAAAGCGAAAACTAAAACGCCTTTGTCACGGAATTATTGTTAATATATTCCTATTTGTTTCATATTGTAGCAGCACGGTTAATAAGCCCACGCGTTTAACAGGCCTTTAAATATACTGCGTTTTTTTGTTTTAGTGTCACTTTACAGAGTATATTTGGAACAGTAGGAATAAAGCATGTTGATTAATGAAGCAGTGATTCAGTTCATATGGAATAGATCTCTAGCACAAATACCGGCATAGCGCTATTATTATTATTATTATTATTATTATTATTATTAGTTGCAGTATACTTTAATAGATATACAATTAATCATCACTCATTTGTTTTGCTTATCAGAAATGCACTTTCAGAGATACACAGCACACTACCTGATTATGAATAAAAGTAGTTCTGACATACAATGTATATGTATTTTAATTTTTGTTTTTTTTTGGGGGGGGGGAGATACTCTGTTTAACAAGTTTACTAGCTTTATGCAACTCCACTGTTTCCTGGGTCTTATTATTTAATAAATGAATGACATGTTTATTTTTCAATACTCGTACTTCTCGGCAGGGCATAATAATGGTATAATAATAAGTATTGCGGGGGTGATACGGCAGTGTGCATGTAAAATATCCCAGCTCACATATTTCTCCTCCAGCGTATCATTAATCTCGGTTTTAAACATCTGTAACGAGTATCAACAATTTACGCATGGCGCCGGTTAGCTCGCAGGTTTCATGTAAAGTTTGGCTATGGGGTGTTATTTGGCTAACTAATGAAGGCCATCGTTTATTCTCGGGATCATTTATTTCAAATTGATCTCCTCATTAAACTGGGGGATTAAGAGTGTTGTAGACTGCTGATGCTCTCATCCCTGTCCGTAAAGGATGATTCACTAGGCAGCCGTACTGACACTTATATTAGACGCCCTGGCTCTTCTCAACGTCTGTGGATCCGAGCTGCGGGTCAAAACTTTTCAACTTTGAAATAATTCTGGTGAATCGCTGAAGCGTTGCTGTGCCCTGCTGCACCGATTAATTTCTTATAATAGAGAATCTACTTGCCGTAGACGCCTGCCAGTCTCGCTGGCTGTGTTCAGAGGCTGCGTGATACCGCCACTATAAAATACATTAGGCAAATTTGCCAAACGAGAACATTTAATTATTACGGTGCTATATTTTTATGTCCATCAATTTATTGACCCAATAGCAATGTGTATTTTTTATTTGGATTCCAAGCTGAAGACAGATGTCATAAAAAAAACAGGCGAACGCGTGGCTAATAGTGGAAATAGTTCGTGTGACTTGTGAAAACATGGACATAGATAGAATCTATCATTCTGTGACCCAAAAACCAGCAATCAGCATGAGCTTGATGAGACTGAAAGCTCCTTGACCTTGACGGATCGCGTGCGCAGCTAAATCTGTTTCCAGATGCATGTTACCCAGAAGGTCACTTGATGGAGACGGAAGCGATGTTTCAGGTACTTTCAGGGATCGTTTGGTTTTTATATGCTTCCCGTAATTAGTTCTTCCTCATGGTCAAATGACCAATGCACATGTCAAGAAAACCATAAAAAGCATTTAAAATAATATCTGTAAGCCAATTGAACAGAATAATTGCAATGACTAGCAATGTAAAAACAAGGCTTGATGTAACAAAGTCCCAAACGAGCTTGATGGGCCGAATGGCCTCCTCTCATTTGTTAATTTCTTATGTTCTAACAATTAAGGAACAGCTAGATGGCTGCCGTCATTTCTGACCAGCGCTTTTTAAAGTTACACTCTCTGCAAACTCACTGTGTCTGGCAGTCTGATAATGATGGTTGTGGCATTTAGCTACTTGCCAGTGGCAACCTTTCCATGCTAAAACTGGGATATTGGAGCATTATGTTTCCCCTCGGTTGATTGGTTGACCTGTTCAACTCGACCAATGGTGAACAGTGACACATATGTTCCTTTGGCTTATATAAACTTTAGTGCTGCCTTGCGGTGTAATGAATAGGAATGAGACGACAAGCAATGACTGAGCTCACCTTTCTCTATCCTCACATTCACCTTGTCTCCTACTGATGTAAAATGCAGCACTGTGACCTCGCAACTCCAGGGCAAGGGGCTTAAAATCCTAGCTCTCCTCTGTATATGTGTGTGGAGCTTCCAAATTGTACGGATCTTCTCCATCAGTCCAAAAAAAATAATAATAATAAACCGCACCGGCAAATTGACTTCTGTCAACAGTAGACTGATAATGAACTTGAACTTCTCATGGGGAGAGTGCCTTCGTGTCAATGCACTCGTGTGAAAACGATTAAAACGTGCAGCCACAACCCTTGGGACTGTTCTTTGCGGTCATGGTTTTGACGTCTGTGATCAGTGTGTGCCGGGGAAAAAGACATCAGACTTCGACGTTGTCGTTCGCCGACAAAGTTTATTTTCACAGCATATCTAGAGAGAAAATTTATGCATAGCCCATTTCACATGACCCCCGGTGTCGCGCTGGTGCCCTAGAGGCAAAATAAATAGAAGCAGATGAAAAATTCAAATTCAAAACTCATAATATGAATCACGTTATGGTGCCAGCTAGTCTTGTATATAGCTACCGTTTGTTTTTTTTTCTCTATTCCCTACAAGCGATCAGTGTTAACGTCCATTAACTCACTGTGTTTGCAGCTTGGATGGAGATAAACAGCTTTTTATTGTTTAATGTTGTTGATGTTTAGCATGCATGTTTTGCTTACCAAAGTAGCAATGTTTACTTTCTGTATATATGTAATAAAGAGTATTTAGTACCAGTTCCAGTCTTTATAGAATCAGATCCGCCTTTGTCCGTGATCAAGGCACAATTCATATTGGTGAAAGATGTTTAGTGAACTAGCTTATGCCATAAATGAACACTGCACACTCAGGTCCGGAAAGTCAGTTGAATCAGTTGAATACTCTGTGACTCTTAATAGTCACCTGGTTGGTTGAAATAAAACCTTGGTCTGGATTTTTACTTGCTGAACCTGAACTTTCCACCTCTTTGTTCAGTGCATGGGTCTTTATATGTAATCTGTGGGTTTGTGTGTATAATCTATTGTAAAGCTAAAACCACAGATAAAATAGTACGAACTGCCAAAGTCACACAGCATTCAACAACTGGACAAACATTCATTTACGTTTTACAATGAAATATAAACTAACAGTTTAGCTTGTTGGTTTTGAAGCGTTAACTGTATCAATTCGTATGTACAAGTCAGCCTGATATTTGACTGAATGAAAATTTAGCTCATGTAATTTAGCTATTTTGTTGAATTGCTCTGAATTTAAGATCTAAAGTATACAATCATTCCCCTGATAAAGCTCACCATCCAGAAGACATGAAATGATAACATGCTGATCTGGTCACATCCCAGTAGGTGGCGCACATCATGAGGCATGATGTGCACCATGCCTGTTGGCACGGGCTGCCTGTGGGATTACGTGAAATTGTCCTCCGTGGTCACGTAGTTCAGAGATCGTCGGATTCGGGGATGGCCACGGGTTCCAGAGGCACGGTGGGCATGATCAAGGGGGCGCCATCAGAGATCCAGCCCTGTGCCGTTCTGTTGAAGGTTGGCCGCTTGCTTCTGGGGTCCTGGAGCTCGGGGTACTTGGGGTGACTCAGATCCATGTCGGGCAGCTTGAACGTGATCCCTCTGGGGGCTTTGTCGAAACCCCCGAATGGAGTGGCTACCCTGGATGAGGGAGGGCAGATCATAACGGCACATTCCCGTTAGAAATGCGCCACGCTGCTCTTCGAACACCCACACAACCGGACAGCTTCATTTCGACATCCCTCAAAGCAAGAGGTGAGACGCGAAGCGAGTCAGTCACTGGACTCCACAGCCTAGGAAGCTACAGGCACAAAGCAGGGAACGACCCAGGATGGGGCACCAACCCGTTTGCAGGCCACACACACCATTCGCTCACACAAGTCTCCCTACAGGCAGTTTGATAACTTCAATTAACCTCAGCATGTTTTTGGACTGTGGGGGAAACCGTCAGTGTCGGGAATTTTAGGTCCAGAAGATAAAAATCCAGACCAAGATTTTGTTTCAACCAACCAGTTCACCATAAAGAGTTGTAGTCACAAAGTACTCACCTGCTTAGTAGAAACAAAATCTTGGTCTAGATTTGTAGCTTCTGGACTTGAAATGCCCAACACTGGAAACTAGAATACCCGGAGGAAACCCCACAGTGGTATGGGGACCATGCAAACTCCACACACATGACATTCGAACCCTGGTCCCAGATGTGTGAGGTGACAGTGAGCCACTGAAATTGCTGCTAGCAGGTAGTGAGACTATGCATTTGGACCAAAACTAGTCTTGAAGCCAAACCGTGAAAATTTCCATGCTAAAAAATGAAGTACAACTGCATGTATCTGAAAGGAATTACATGGTTTCTGTGGGAGAAAAATAGTTGCGGTTGTTAGTAGTTCTTGCTGCAGCCCAGTGTTTCCCAACCTTCCTTGCATCCTTGGGGATCCACAGACGGTCCATGTCCTTCCAGGGAGGGAGCAAAAATGTGGACCGTCTGTGGCTCTCCGAAGACCGGATTGGGAACCTCTGCTACGACCTATCCCAGAAGTGCAATGGGTGTCATACCTATTAAAGCTCTTGTAGTCTGGCATCTCTGACCGGGGCTCAGGGACTGGCATCTGGGGGTGTAGCGTTTCGGCCAAGGCGGGGTCGTGGATGATAGCCTGCTCCCAGGGGGACTGGTACGACTTGGGGACAGCTGTGGTGTTAAACTTCTCAGGAGGAACATCCTTCAAGGGTCCTCCGTAACCTACAAGCCGGGCCGTTCATCCGTGACCGTCAGACGCCCGCGCTGTCGACATGCGACCACTCACGCGACACCTGTGTCTCAGCCTCGAGCTCCATAAACATGACCTTGGCGTACTCAAGGCGAGTCCATGCCTCCTATCCTCAAATCTTCTAATATAAGAGAAGATTAAACTTTCCTATTGTGCCAAGGCTTAGTCTTGCCATGCAAGATTAAAACAAAAATCAGAGTTTAAAAATGCCAAATATAAAATAATAATAATAATAACGATAATAATAATGCAATTTTAAAGACAGATTAAAAACAGTTTTAAAGATTGGATTCGTAAGACGGTAAGTAGCTAAAGGAGTTGTGTGCTTGAGGGTGCATATAGGGCACTGTATAAATGTAGAAAAATGCAGGATAACATATGTATGCAAAAGAATGAAACAGATCATTAAATAAATACTATTAAGATCAGGGTCCAAGAGTGACGGGAAAAGCAGCTACGAGTCCAACCCTGTGAGATTCGCTGCAATGTAATGAGATGATGCAGTCTGTCCAAATCCAGAAGGATGCACTCTATACCTCTGCCAGGTATATCAAGGGGGAAAAGCAAAGTCTTATCTAGCCCTTGAAATAAAACAGGCTGCTTGTATATTGTGTACAGTGTTTTCTGGCCCGAGGAAAACATGCCCTTTTACTACAAACACGCAGCCGGTGACCTGCATCCTGCCAGCAGTTACGCGAGTCCCTATGAACGCCATGCCGGCCGGGGCTTCCTCTCGGAAAAGGGGATTTGCCCGGAGATGGCGTCGTTTCATGTAGATGCCTGTCACAGCCTGTATTTATAGCCCCCTGCAATGGGAATGAACTCTGACTTTCTATGTCTTAAGGAAATTGAGGTCTTATGGGGGGGGGAGGGGGGCTGCAGCCAGCAAGACTAGCAGGCTCAGTAATTAATAGAGAAAAGTGCCGGTAACAGAGTGCCCCTAACAATAATCCGCTAAGCACTGAACCACGCTGTGAGTCATCTGCACGTTCGGCCGCTCGACTGGAATTTACCACCATTGCTTAAAGAACAGTGCTGGCTACTGTCTACTAGCTGTTAGTTCCGCTTCCTTTCTGATGGTTTTTATCCAGTAGCCTGATCCTCTGGGACTTTTGGATACTGGGGTTAAGTAGGGATCGTACAATACGGACGAATGACCGGAGTGGTCGCGATTACCAAGTCCCCTGTGGGAGTCAGGCCTGAAATAACATATCGTGGGCTTACCTTCATCGCCTAATGTGCAAGGAAGCGGCTGGTTAAGAGGATTGTGGGGAATGCACAAGTCTATCGTGTTAAACAAATCTTAGGGGTCGATCTCGGACGAGCTGCCCGTGGTGGAGAAGCTAAGCAGTGGGGCTGGACATGTCCAATAGGGGGTAGGCTACAGAGGGCTGAAATTATTTACGTTTTCCTTCAGAAGCCACCCAGAAGGGGTGTATGTATCGCACGGCTGCGTTTGCTTGACAGTTCACTCTCTGCTAACCGTAAAATTCATTGCCTTGCACTTTTCGCAGATGTCAGCGGAAATTTGAAATATAGGATTTGGGCCTGTGCCCTCCGGTGACTATTTCAGGCAGAAACCCTGGGGACAGGGGTGTGGGAATCCATCGGTTTGTGTTGTACATTTGGGCTGAAGGCTCTGCCAGAGGCCGCGCAGCATGAGGCAGCCTGCAGGGGGCGGGCCGGCGACGGCACCCACCAGGGGCGATGTTGTTGGGGTGCGCAGGGGACCTCGGATGGGGCGCGTTCGCTGACGTCTTCGCACCCGGCCCGCTGCCGTCGTCTTTGCCTTCCTCGTGTTCCCTGCTCTGGCCCTGCACGCCATTCTGGGAAGAGGGAACACTGCGGTCGGAGAATCCCGGAACCAACCCAGCGTGGCCAGGCCGGGAAATCGGAATTTACTGCCGATATTAGCGTTAACGACTCCGTTTTATTGGCGCGAATCTTATGGAAGACGTGAAGCAGCTCATGTACATAAAAAATAAATAAGCCTCGTCGTCAAAAGGCACGCATATAATTAGAAGGAGAGCTTTTTAAAGCGTGACTTACAGCCAGAGCCCCAGCCCCTGCGCCCCAGCCCCCCCACCACCCTATAATTATTTGGCTTAACAGACATGACATAAGGAAATGAACTCCGGGCAATTATCCAGCTGAAACAATTACATACAGTGCTGGGGGCTGTCGCCCCCGGACACATACTTTCAAGCTGAAAAAATTTGGTAACTGGCACCGTAGTTTACATGGGGAGGGTCTAGGGCACAGAATTAATTGCTTAACAGTGACCCTCCTAACTTTGTGCGTCATAGTCGATCACATGCAGTAGCAGTAAGGAGCGACGTGACAGGCTGAAGAAAATGGCAGAATCGCCTGAAAATAAGGGTTTGGAGCCTAATGGTGAGACTTCGTCATCACTGAAGAGACGGCCAGGGGCGGAAGCATGTGGCATTGGTGCCGCCGGACCCACGTTGTCAGATCTGCTTGCTCTGTAATCTCTTCCCTCCCCAGGGAGTCTAGCTTTCTGGATGAAACTGGCGGGACGCACGAACACCCGCAACTGCTGATAAATTCGCGGAGCTGCTGTCAAAATTGGGAGTGTCGTCCGCATATGGGATGCTACCCCAGTTGCGCGATACCCCCCTCCCGGACGCGAGGAGCCAGAGCTGGAGCCTGCCTTACGTCGAGTTGCACGTTAGCCTCGTTCTGGATGCTCTCGAAGGTGTACTTGTCGGACCTCCTCTGCCGCATCTTGAAGAGGCGCGATCCCTTGTTAGACAGCAATGACAGCTCCTCCAGCATGATGTCCTTGGGCGTGCTGAGCTTCTTCCCCAGGTCCATGGTGTTGCCTGGAGGTGGGGGTTGGGTGGTGGGTTGCGGGGGAACAGTACAGTGAGCTTCCCGAGCCATTCCAAAATCTGCCCCCGCCTTCACCACTGATGTGAAACATTGAGCTCCCTGATCTTCAATCGACAATGTAAAGCCAAAGATCCCCTAAGACAGAAAACATATCGGAAAAACAGGACTATTCAAATCTCAGTCCTTTTTTGTTGTCTTTAAGATGAGACTGCCAATGACCTGAAGGCACGCTTTATCACTATACGTTACAGTAGCAGGAATCAACCTCACTCAGTCCTCATGTGAGCCTACAGAAGATCCGTAAAATTTTCCAAAATTCACGTAAAAAGCACCTACTTACAAAAATGGACTGAGAGAGTTTTGGAAACGTGCCCTTCAGCTGAGCCTGTTTGAAGGACACTTATTTAACTCCATGCTGACTTTACATATTCTCTACACTCTTCTGGTTTCAACAACCTAATATTCATTGTAACATACATATTCAGCGATCACCTTTCTGCCTTAACGAACGCAATCAAAGTAACTTTGAAAATTATTTATTTAGATGATATATAAATATTGAAACGGTATTCCTATGGATTTCCTTGTTCTTTGTATAACCCCGCGGGGCTCTCAGCCACACATCCCGAGCGGTAAAGGGCATCCAAGTCTTCAGCTGTTACGGATTTGCGTGCCTCCACAGTGGGACACAAACAGTTGTCTCTCCCCTGACCAGAAATAGCTCAGAAGGACGACTACAAAAGGATCAGATGCCATAGGTCACGCTATTAGGGTATTTATGGTACACGGCGGGAACGGCTTCTGGCGTCCTGAGCCCAAGGTGTGTGGGGGTTCGAGGGCTGCGTCATACCGTCGTAAGCGCGGACCTCTCGACATATAGCCGCAGCCTGCATCTTCCTCTCCCTGGTTGTCATCATGGTAACTCGAGACATGACAGCGTCAGACGGCAGGCACGCGTACCCTGGGACCAGAACACATAAAGGACGTCGGTTGCGCGGCTTGCTCCGCCCACCAGAGCGTGCTTCACATCAGGCTTTGTTTGTCCCCTGCTGATTGGACGCTGGTCGCCGCCAAGGCAGAGAGTGTTGAGTGGGAGCGAAATATTGGGCTGGTTTAAAAGACAGAGTTAGTAGCTTTAAATGAGCTCCGCGAGCTGGCGCTGTGCGTTGAGGATGTCAGGTGTAGTGAAGGGTTTGCGATTCACGCTGTTAGATGCCAGTATCGCCCACTGCACTGAGAACATGCTTACGGTCACAATTCTCTATTGTGCATTAATTCTGAGCACTCCAGTCAAAATCTGTGCTGATCTCAGGTGTTCCAGCGGACGCCGGCCTCCTATGGAGCTTTTCCTCCTCTGATTCTCCCCAAAACTCTTAGGCCCATCTACTGGAAAGCAGCAGCACCGTCATTCGAGCCCCAGTTCCCTCATTACTGGTTCCTGTTCGCCACGGTACCCCCTGTCCCCGACGCTTTTTAATTTAGTCTGGATGCTCCAGTGCTGTTTCGTGGCGTATCTAATGAACTGCGAGAGAGCGCTGCAGGATTCACTCGTCGTCGCAAGGAAAAGAACACTCCTTCGTGTCACAATGCACAGGAAGCACAGCGACGGATTGTCCGACACAATTTCCTTGGGGTATGCCAACCCCCCCCGCACCCACTCCCCCGCATCTGAAGGAGAATAACAGAGAAACTGCCAGCCGATTGGACAGCCACGTACTCACTTCAGGGAACTTCCGAGAATAACACCCCAGGGTGCCGTGCATTCATGTAAGATATTAAGAGACGGGACATGCAGTCGAGGCCCTCAGCGTCCATCACGATAGTGTGTCTGGTGACTCGCAAACCTCAACGCGCCCTTCTGTGTGTCCTTTACTGCACGTGTTCAGACTCTCGTTTACTTAGTTCAGAGCGGCCATTGACTCCTTAACACCTACTCTCACTTCCATTCTAGTGTTAACATGTACAGTTAAAAGCAAAGTGTGGCTGTTTAACGAACAGGACTTCACAGCCTGCACCCAGACCACAATGAAAATGCATTTTTTTTTTTTACATTTTTTGAGCCAGTCATCAAATCAGTGTATAAATAACAAAAATAACTTTTTCTATCCAGAATTAGGAACCTGGACCTTTTGTGGTTTTTATTGTCCTCGTTAATAATAATAAAAAAAAATGTATCTCACATTTGCATTCTGTAATTTAA
The DNA here is from genome assembly GCF_023856365.1 of Brienomyrus brachyistius. Classification (NCBI taxonomy): domain Eukaryota; kingdom Metazoa; phylum Chordata; class Actinopteri; order Osteoglossiformes; family Mormyridae; genus Brienomyrus; species Brienomyrus brachyistius. The sequence continues at coordinate 2,587,966 of NC_064557.1, read as the reverse complement.
AAAACTATTTTAATGAAGAGAATTTAGCTGCTCCGGGTCACCTGAGGCACTGTGAAGGACGCGGTAATGCTGTGCACGCCGTCCAACTCTGTGAGAGTCACAGTGCTTGCTTGTGGCAGTAAGTTACGTGGGGATTTCCGTGCAAGAGAATCAGCATCGACAGTGACGGAATTAAACTGTACCTGTGTTAGCGGTGCCTTCCTCTTGCTCGCCGTGTATCCTTGAAAGCAGAGAGCCCGACGGGGGGGGGGGGAGTCAACCCAGGTAGTCGTTCTGCGTGGATCCTCACGCTCCCCAGGACTAAAGCAAACTGGGGAGGGGGGGGGGGGGATGGTGGTAGGACGTTCGAGTGCCTGTTGTCGCTGGTATGTGGCTCACATCAGCTGCCTAAATATAGATTCCCCCAAACTCTCTGAGCAGCGGATGTGTGTGGACGTTAGTGTGTTCGCATGCGTGAGAGCAGGTCAGCGGTCAAGGTTTATCACAGCTGCTACGTCTATAAGCGTGTGTGTCTAGGTCCCTGGACTTGCCTACATAGAAACAGGTGCATCCAGATCATGGATTCCACCACAGTCTGCTTTGGGGGTCTATACATTGGTGAGTTCTTGGGTGGTGGGACCAAACATTCCTAGGCCCAATTCTCAGTCCAGTGAAGTGTTGGTGCCAGGGGCAGGTGGGGACAAAGCTGAAGAGGCGGGGCTTATTCAGGATGACATGGGCCGAGCCTTATCCCAGTTTGACGGGGAATGACACAGCGGACCAAGGTCAACCCCCCCGAACAAACACGGGCCACTCTTGCATAACCCTCCTCACCAAAGACCGTCGCTACTTATCTGACAGTTACCACTTCATCACTCCTTCTTTTTTGGGAAGTGGGATCCGGAAACTGCGACACCGGGCATGCGGTGGGGCATCTCTGTAGCTGCAGACCCATACTGAACGTTTGCGTGTAACGAGATTTCCCATCCTGCCCGGAGATATGAGGGGAATGTACATTGGAGACAAAGAGCAGGCTGCCTGACTTGGTTACAATGCCGCTGTTCTCTGACTTGGTCACAATGCCGCTCTTAGCAATCCGTCATGTCACGATGAAATAAACGGCACTATTTATAATTTAAGTGCGTGCAATTTTCGGATCTTCTCAACAATTTGTCCTGTCATCACGGCAGTGTTTACAGCTATTTAATTGACTTTATTTATTTAGTTTATTGACAGATATAAGGATTTATAGTGTAATTTCAGTGTAATATAATAACGCATGAAGTGCGTTACATTCCGCTAGCTAGCTGAAGTGTATATAATTACAGTCGCTAAACTGTTCCGATGCTGGTTTAGCACAGCACTCCGATACACTCCTGACTGAGACGTAGGACAATGGCCCGAGGCTCGAACCCGAAACAGCGGCATAAACTATTAAAAAGACAGATTAAGCTACCAGATTGAAAAGACCAGCATAAAATATATTATATCATTCTAGGCTTGCATTTTATATTAGTATCTAAAGAGCAAACAAATCTGTCCAGGCTCATTTTAAGATTAAACTGCAATATGGTGTCTTCTTCTGAAGTATGACTATTATGGAAATCATATTTAAATAAAATGCACGTGTTTATATAACAGGAGTGGGAGTGTTTGGACGGGTGAATGTCAGTCGAGGACAGTTCAGCTTTACAATGCCTCTTCTAAAATTTATTAGAGAAGTGCAAACTGAAATGATATTAAGGTTTAGTTTCATAAAGATGACCGGCCTATCAGCTTAAAGTGAAATGTGCAACGTAGATTGTCATAAATGACTATACGGGCACTGTTATGTGTTTGGAATTGTAATGGGGGGAAAGCGGGAGTGTTTAGAGTCGTTGGCATGGAAATTTTTATGCAAACACTAGCTAGTACATTTTGTAACTTGAATTCAGCAGCAGGGAATTGCCCCCAGCTGTCAGGGCAGGGAGTGTGCATCCCTAAACAGGACATCTTAAATTGTGAAATAGAGGTAGGGATGGACCGTAGCTCTCAGTGGGTTCGGACACCGCACCTGTGATCAGAAGGTCGCCGGTTCAAATCCTGTGATTTCACCACTGGGCCCCTGAGTAAGGCACTTAACCCCAGTTGCTTCGGGGACTATCTGACCCCGCTTTCTCAAAAAATGCACGCTGCTTGGGATAAAAATGTACGCCACTTAGGATAAAGGTCTGCTAAAGAACTGTAAAATGGGGGGTGGGAATGGATTCAGAGCATAACACCGTAAGCAGCGGATGTCAAACCTTGAAATCCTTTCCCACAAGTTTTGATTCGTGGATAATGAAGGTCCAAAACACTGCCTGGAAAACTTCATTAAAACACATTCACAGTAGCTCATAACCCGCATATACATTTCCGCAGCGATATTAGCATGTGATGCTTAGCATCTGCAGAAGTTTGCACTCTTGCCTGTCCCTGGTACTTTTATTAATCTCCTTGGTAACCAGTTTAGATTATCTTTCTGCTTGCGCTGTCGTTAAAACTGTCACTTAACTTATGAGGTCTCTCCGGAGAACAGGAATTATATCTCACAGACGGGGTATTTTGCTTAGTTTAGTGCAGCGGATGCATTCGTGGGCCAGAAATAACGCACCGATCACCCGTAACCTCAGTTAACAGTACGTCTTATTTTAATATTTCTATTGGTAGCTTATTTTAATTATTGAATTATTTTAATTATTCTCCAAATGTCTGGTTTGGCTTTTTTAAAAAAAACACACGTCATGATATATGACCGATTCTTCAGAATATCTTCATTTTAGCCCATTTTTTTTAAACAGCTCAACTTCAATAACATTTCAAATTCATCGACCGATATTTTCAAATCAAATATAGCAATAATAATAATAATAATAATAATGCATTTTATTTGTAGGTGCCTTTCAGGACAGAACAAGACGCCTTACAAAATATGTTTCACTGATAAACACAGTAGCTAAAATAAATACTGCATGTATTAAGTGTAACAGGGCGAGAGTCGAATTCTTCAGTTCAGAACAGTGGTTAAAGGTGCTGGCTCTTCCATTGACATCTTCTTATCTTCTCAATCCCAGCCATTCATCGCTTAAGAGCCTTTTGAAGAGTGGGGCGTTTTACACAATGTGAAGGGGAAATCGTTAGGGAAAGCTACAGGTGTCCCTGCTTTTCAAAGCTTCTCACAACAGCAGGATTAGCAAGAAGCTTTCATGACAAATAGCCAACATTTACGTAAAAGAAATCTAGCAGTAGAGTAGCTAAGTTTAACCAAATGTGGTCAGTCTTCTAAATATAACTATAAATCAAATACATCAAAGACTACTGTCCAAATTAGATATTTCTAAGACCAGAGGTATAATTTCAGAAATAATTACTAGTGACTGCTGTTATGTTTTGAAATGAAGATTAAATATTAGCCGTTTTGTATATCCTCGATGTCTATTTGAGGAAATATCAGATTGTGGTTGTGTGTAGCTCAGTAGGTCAGAGATCCGCGACGCTGTCTGGAGGATTATGGGCTCAAATAGTCTGATGTCACGTAACTTTGCACACGTCACATAAATAACACAGCGAGGCACAATGAGTCTGTGAGCACGTCGTAAAATGTTTAATTGCATCACTTCGTTCAGACAGTGCAAAATGTGCGACATTCACAGCTATCTCCTAAATGCTGTTTAGAAAAAAAGTACTTTATTTTTACCACAATGAGTCATTTTAGTATCATGTTATTACGTCATTTTGCTCTATATTTAGCAACAATTAAAATGGAAAGTATCAGTCAAAGGCCATTCGTTGTAAGTTTTTCATGCTGTCTGAATATTTTGGGCTGATCCACGGCCTTAGAGAAGCGGTCAGCGTCCCTGGCGACCCAAAACCAAGTGGGACGACTCACGCCGCAGAGCAGCGAAAACACCACAGGTAATAAATAGCAGACACAGACCTTTCATTAAATACCATGGAAACAGCACTAGAGACAGTAATTATTCTTGTCTTTTCCCATTCATAAAACATCACATAATTAATCAACTGTTTCAAATCATTACTTACTTATTACACACTTTAGAAATCACATAAAAATAGCATCACTATTTATGTGGAGCAGAAGTAGCTGCTGGTACGAAATGGATTTAAAGCCGAACGTGTGCTTTTGCGGAAAGTGTGGATAAAGTCGTATGAAAATGCATTTTTGTTAAACAAATTGAAAACATAGTGTCCTGTAAGTATTCATACAAATAGTGGCGGGAAAGTAGGAAGGTTCATGATATGAAACTGTGCAGGTAAAATATGGATATTTAATGTCAATATGTGTACTAAACAGAGGAGGCTGGACCATTGAGCTATTCTTGAGATTCAATTATGAAATGAGTAATAATCTTATTGTCATTTAGAAACAAATTTTCTCTATTCTTTTGAAAATTAATCAGTATTGTAATATTGTAAAATGTATTATCTTCTTACATCCTCCGATTTTTCAGCCACCAGCCACTATTTCAGAGTTACCCAACAGTCCCACAATTACTGTCCCTGATTCAAATACATATTTACCCCAAAATTCCAAACTGTGTCAACACGTCTTCATGCTCTTTTTTTTTTCATTATTTACAAACCATCGTGAGGTTACTAGTCACTGCAATTCATGACAAATATAATTAAAAGTTACAAAAGACTTAAAAGCGAAAGCCTGAGTGCCGGGAAGCCACTGCAGACACTCATCAGATGAGGCTTTACATCACCTGCGCCTTCATAATGCTTTTATATTGCATTCGTACAACGTTCAGTACACCTTCATAATGTATTCATTAAGTATTTATAAAATATTCATAAACATCATATATGTACACCTTAACATCCTAAGATCCCTTAGCAGCTGTAATATACATGAATAACAAACATTATTTAATAATAACAAACATTATAATTGTATAATCATGTAATGTTTGTTGTTGTTGTATATTAAAGCTGTTAAGGGATGTTAGGATGTTAAGGTGACCTTGCATGCTGCTTATGAATGTTCTATGAGTGCATTATGAATGTTCGGTGAATGCATTATGAAGGGGCACTGAATGGGAAGTGTTACACATCATTTTTTTAATCTGCCCCATCAGAAATTATATCTTTTTTTCTGTAAGCCTCAAACTCAGTCTCAGAATTTACACACACTGGACGTATACTGGACACTATCTACTCTAACCTTCATCTCTCTGCTCGATTCTTGTACATGTCTGACTCTTGGTCTATCCATCTCTATTCCTATGTAACTAAATGCTTTGTCACAAATTAGTATTTTTTAATCTCTTTAAACTTTCTTCGCGTGTCTATTTCTGCTATTAACTTTCTCAGAGTCTCTTCCTCAGTTCATCTTCAAGCCAATCCATCTTTCAAGTACTCTTATAAGCATCAGTACACTTTGTCCTTGGAGTGAAATGGTTCATTTGTATAGCTTCCTGTCATACAAGGGTCACGAAATGATGTTTTCTTCAGCTGAATGAAAAATGCTAATGTGACGTGGGTGCATTGATCTTACGAGCCAAGCAGTGCATCACCGAGAGAAGTTCTCGGGGATTTTAGAATGCAGATGGTGTCCAAGGAAACGCCACATCAGGCTACCGTTAGAACGCACAGCCACCCGGAATACTAATAAACCTTTACATGCACAGGATGTGAAAAGATGCTCATTACAGGTATGTCACGTGACTGTAAGGAGTAGCTAGCTGGACCTGATCTTATTTTCGGTGGCATCCCTCTATGTTGACGCCCACATGACATGACGCTGTGCGACGTGACAGCAAGGGGCCCGTCGCTACACCGATCACAGCATGTAGGCTGGAAAATCGTTCGCCTCACTTCTCCTATGCTTGCCTCAGAACATCAATTTTGATTTCATTTCTGGCATGAAAATATCACGGTGTATCCGTCCTTCTTTGATGTGAAATGTCAGTGTTTCTATAAATAGGGAAAAGGGAAGGGATGATCGGCTAAATGTGTGTCTGGTGTCTCAGAAGTCTGAAACTCTGGGTTCCGTCTTGTACAGGTATATTGTATTTGAGGGGTTGATTGCTCTTAATATTGTGCTGTTTTAGTGTCTCCAGGCCAGGCCGCTTAATGGTCTGTAGACCTGCTGATTGACGGGCTTTCTGAGCCCAGAGCTCGACCCGCTGTACCTGGTGCTGTCCTCCGGCATAGATCGCTGGGACTGATACTGCCCAAAGGATGGCCCGTACTGGGTCGACGAGGCAGGGGGGGACAGCGGGCTCTTAGCTGTGGCGATAAAGGCTGGAGGTGCTGGGTAGAAACCCTCACTTCTCCTCCGTTGCTTGGACGACTGGCCCAGGGTGCTTCTGCCCATGGACTCCCAGGGCCCAGCCGGCCTGGTGGTGGTCTCCTGCCACGAGGTCTGCCTTTCCAGGGAATCCCATGAGGGCTCGAACACTGGAGTGGAGGAGCTGGATTCAAAGCCCGACCTGGACGACATGGACGGCAGCCTTCTGGGGAGACTCTGAGAGTAAGTCCTGCAGGAACCCTAAAAGAAACATTTTCCATGTTGTTCTACATGTTACACGACTCACCTACGGCCCTGCCTGGTTTTCACCCAGCCATATGCAGACGCTCGCCAGGTTACAGTGGTCCGTGTTACGATATTTCGACTTCAGTACATTATTCAATAAATTACATGAGATATTCAACATTTTATTATAAAATATGCTTTGCGTTAATGATTTTGCCCAACTGTAGGCTAATGTCGATGTTTTAAGCATGTTTTAAGTAGGCTAGGCTAGGCTATGATATTTGCTAGCTTATTTGCACAGTATCAGAATTAAAAGCATTTTCGTCTTATAATATTTCTGACTTATGATAAGTTTATCGGAACGTAACCCGATTCTGGGGAGAGGCTATATGTCTATTTTTTTTTTACTTCATTTACATTTTGTGCTCGGTGATCTTCACCATATTGGATGGTTTGTGTAAAATAACCCCAAATTGTGATGTGTATGTTATGATCAAATCTCTATGTGACAGACTCATAATTAGCTGTAGTTCTGCTCTGGTGTGAGTTTGAATATTGATGTGTTGCTATTGGACATTTCACTTGATTTAACTTTCACCAACACTCACAAATTAGCATAACAAACACATTAAACATAACTTTCATGGTTGGCCAGCGCTGACATTTTGGGCTACATGAATTTAGACTTTTTGGAAGTCCCAGAGATGTCCCTTACATGGGGTGACCACCTAATCCATGTCTAGGGGGGGGGACACTTTGAGCTACTTCAGGTTTTACGAACTGCTTTAAAACTGAGAGGCTCCAGTGTTTGGTTAAACAGTTCAGCACTTCTTGTACTTTGACTGGTTTGTTTCCTTGACTGAAAGACTCACCCAGCTGTTTCACATTAACATTAGTGACACGTGCATGATTATAGGAGACTGACCAATCAGCACGCAGCAAGAACTCGGATCTTAAGTGAAATCCAGGTCCTTTTAATTGAAATGGTTGAAATGGTAGTTTTCAAAGCCTGTCTTAGCTCACAGTGTCCCTTCTGACATGGATTAGATGGCCATCCTACCCTTACATGGAGTTCCCTGACAAATAGAACATTAGAACATGGATGTTTGCAGCTTCATTATCTTTTGAATGTGTCGTTTATGACCTATTACGGTTCCTGAATCATAAGTGTACAAGCAGAATATTGATTTCTAATGTGGTGACACCTTAAATATGAAGCAAGCTAAGCAAACTGGGTGACTAATCTCCGTTTTCTGTGCGGAAAAACCCCTTTCGGAAACACAGGAGATCGGACGCATTAATGAGAGGTAAGCAGCGAGAGGTAAGATTCCAGAATCGGTGTCACGTGATGTTGCTGGATAAGGTGCTGAATGTACATAACGTCAAGCCGCAATAGATTGCAGTGTTTTATGTGTGCGGCGGGCAGCTGGAATAGGGTGTCTGCTGCCACCGTCTGGCGGACTAGTGTAAGGACCGCAACGTTACGTGTTTCAGCCTGCTGCTTCAAAACCACAGCCAGCCCAGCAGAGAACATTGTATCTCGGTGAAGTGTACCATCTTCTCACTTTCACATCTTAAGTGGTTTATTTTGGTCCACTTCTGTTTAGTGGTTTCCATGCAGTCGTGCCATTGTTAGCCAAAAAAAAAAAACTATATGTGCTATTAACACAATATAATTTAAATTATTTAAAGCCAGTTAGAGTTAGATTCTTTGCTTAAAGAATTTCACTTTGGATCCCCCCCCCCTTCATTTTATAATTTATTTAATATGATTACGCACATGCACTTATCTTCATCTGATCCCACTATGCGTATGAAGATCAAAAGCTGTCTAAATATAGTCACTGGTTCTAGCTTCTACTGAGCTCCCGCTGATATTAAATTCAAGCATCACGTCTTTAAAATAAGCTTCGGACTGCATGACGCGACAATGACATGCATGGAGACGAGTGCTAATGCTCAAAAACATGACTCCTTAACTTCGAAGGATCCGTTCATCCAGAATTATAGCTCGTCACCACTGACTCACTGATTAATTCAAAATAAACATGTAACTGGAGCCGGAGAGAAGCGGTTTTCCATTTGTCTTTGCTCTGAGATCCTCTGGCAGAAATTCGTCGTATCAGATCCTGTCAGGCAGTGACAGACTTTTAAATAAGGACAGCGTGGTTTCAAGATGTTGAGCATTCGGCTATTAATAGACGTTGGTTAGCTTCCTATCGCTATGCTTATTCACTACCCTAGTAAACTAAAGGGGCCAAAATGTAACTTTGAATGTCTTTTAGCGTATCGATGCTAACGGCGCCTGCTATGCGGTGCACGGAAGCAGATTTTGGGGCCTGACTGATATGACCGTGTCACATCAGCAGGCAGGTGAAATTGTTTCAGTAAGTTAAAAAATGGCAAATATTTGTAACTATTTAAATCACGGCCCTCAAGGTCGGAGCCCTGCTGGTTTTCCAGCCTTCCTTTAGCAATGAAGCCTCTGGCCAATCAGAATCAGTAATTATTACACCAACTACCTGGGAGAACTAAAAACGCGGCCTGGATTTGGAATCGAGGGCCGGGTACGAAGAGTCAAATTGTAATCCATCAATAAGTGATCAAGATAAATGCATCTGTCTTATACGATTTATATGACTCATGCCGGGATTTGGTACTTATAATATTTAAATATGCAAATACAATCATTTGAATCTTATATTAATCATATTTTAAAGACACTTACTGCAACAAAGTGAAAGTGTGCAATCGGTACATTCCGGGATGTGAGCTCCGTGTCAGGGTTGGAAAAAGAAAATGCATCGTTTGGAGCGAGAATCAAAGCAATCAGAAGGGAAAGGGTGGAGCGGCGAAAGCTGTGAACCGCACGCCAAACAGGAAAGTTAGGAATGAAGAGAGAGAGACGAGTGAAGGAGGTATTTAATAGTACAGATTTGAAGCACGTGAAAGGCAAACGGAGAGAGGCACTTCCAAATAACAGAAAAAAAACAAGACAACAACAGGCAACAAGAGTCTGCTACAGCTCCTCAGTACGCAAGGAGGTTACTGCCCTGAGGGTATCGGGGCTTAGTGCGTGTCCTGAAAACGCCATGGAATGAACACTGGCAGAGTAGTACGTAGCCTGACAGACTAGTGTGAGAAGGGAGGGCGACCGCGAGCAAAAATATGGTGGCAGAGATCACCTCAGGTTGGGACGCTGTGCCTCCGTCGCAAGGTCGCTAGTTCAGACCCCAGAGTCAGCAGAGTGATGTCATCATCGCGTCCCTGAGCAAGGCCCTTAATCCCCTCCCGTGCTTTCTCAATTCTGTGCTGCTTCCGATAAAACCGTCTGCGAAATAAATATGAGTCTACGACTGTAAGGCTGACTGCAAAGATCAAAACGTTTGATTTTGATTCTGAGGAAGAGGATCTAAAAATGGTTGAAATGTCAGTGGATTCACAAGGGGGCCTATTATCTCTCATGTAGCACAGATTTTAAACAGGGACATATTTTGAATAATTGGTACTGATTAAGACCTAAATGATGCAAAATATCTCAAATAACTAACATACCAAAAGACTGTTGGAAGCACTTGAAATTTCACTTCTGTTCTCTGTATGGGGTATAGACATGATTACAGTGAAGTTCATAGATTTTTATGCATCAAGGGAACACAACCCTTTGAGGTCCATAACTGCACTGTCTCATCTACTAACACCCCCCCCAGTACGTAACCACAGCTACACCCCTATCACTAAGTCTCAGCTCCAAGCATCTTCTAAACGTCACCAATTATAAAGTGAGCTTCTATACATGCATGCTGTTCTCTAGCAATAAGAATGTCCTTGCTTCCAATTCACTGCGCGTAATGTGCAGTGTGAGGGGAAAACAGCATTTGTAGTACAGACAGTAATCCCATCTTTTGTAATTACATTCTTATTTATTGTCACCCTTAGTGAAATTCAATAAACAATATCCCTACCTCTTTCGTTTCTTTAATCTGATCAACATTCACTTTCCCTTTATAAATCCTAACTCCCCCTCGGACATTCCTACACTCACTCTCGCTGCAAAGTCATAAAAATCACAGTGGAGATCAATGTTTACAAATTACTACCGATAAACCCATCAAACAGTTATTGGGCAGACACCAATAAATAACCACAGATAAATTACTTGTGCCTTTTTCTCATTTGCATCTTCACCCTTTCTGTATAAAATATGAACTCCCTGCATTTCTGGCTCTAAGGATCAGTTACCTTATATTTTATCATTTTATTTTGCAACCATTCGCAGCTGATAGTCAACATGGCAGCTGTGTAATAGTAAGCTGAATTCTGCAGTAATGCTGAAACAATACTTTATTTAACACTATCCAGCTGAAGGATGGCCTTAATTCTATGCAATAATAAATTAATAATATTTAGGTATCCTCAGAGCAATTTTTTTTACATCCTTGTGTAAACCTTGCTGCATATATGTAATACACAGGGTAGATAAAAAAAATCAATTGTTTTTGTATTGCACTAAAATCATTATTACGTTCTTTTTCCAGGATAAAGTTGACTCTGAACATTGGGTTGGGGTTCTTAGTAGCTTAATGAATTTAACAAACTCTGAAGTGCATGTCACTTTGATTACAGCATTAGCTACAATCTGACATGCCCTATTGCCTCATGACTACTGGCTTCCACAGCTTGGTTGCCGTAGCCGGCTGTTTTGCAGAGAAATTGGGTCGCGGAGCCCCAAACTTGGCAGTTCCAGAGGTCGGCTGAGGTTTAGAGGGTTTCGAGAAGCTCAGGACCGTGGAGATGCCGGAAGCAGGCAGGTGCGAAGTGGCCGGAGTGTAGCTGTGAGGACCGTCATGCAAGGTGGGTGACAGAAGAAGCACCCCACATTTCTGGTGGGGTTTTGGGGGAGGTTTTGGGGGGGCTTGGGGCTGCTTCAGTGGCTGGCAGGCAGAACGGGAAGGAACACTCACCGGTGCAGTGGGCTTTGATGCTTGGCCTGTAGGGGGAGGGACCTGAGTAGCAGAAGTGGTAGCTTTTTCTTCAACAGACGGACTATATGTGAAGAGGGAGGCATTCAGTTGGTACGGCTGATGTTTCATGACATCCAAGGAATTAATATGCTTGGGCGCTGGTTTCCCCTTCTCGGTGGTCTTAGGTTTAGGTGGCGCACTGGAAGATGGGGGTGACTTTACTGCTGCAGGGGGGTATGAGGGGGTCAGAAGGGGGTTGTATGATGAAGGGGGTGGTGCTCGAACAATGGACGAGTACTTCCAGGCACTTGGGAGTGAAGGGGAGGGTGACTGGGCCCGGGCCTTGTTCGCTTGCACCGTCTCCGAGTCCACCACAAACTTCTCCATGCGTGACTGTCTTTTGGCAAAGAGTTCAGCTCCTCTACCCCTCATGGTGGGCATGTCTGAGGCTGGGCTCATAGCCCTAGCTGAGGAGGCGCCGCCAACCGAGGGAAACCTCGAGCCGTAGGTGCTGGTGGAGAGGTGAGAAGCGACAGATTTGGCAGAGATGTAAGGCTGATTCCATGAATTCCTGAGCTGGTTTTGAGTCGGAAGCACAGTAGTCACTGGAATACGTTGCTCAGCCCAAGGTGGCTGGGCTGGTGCTTGAGGCTGAGACATACCCCAGGGAGCAGCACCTGGAGGTGGTTGTACTTTGGGTTCAGGTGCAGCCCAAGCACTCACAGGTTGCTGGAGTGGCGGATGGAGCTCAGGGGGATTCCAGGTGCTTGTGGTAGTGTGTTGTTGTGGTGAGCCAACCAGTGCGGGACTTGCAGTGGGTGCAATGGCTGATGTTGGAATTCCACTAGCCAAAGGTAGCTGGGTATTTTCTGTTAACCAAGGTGGAGAAGCAAGGTTAATGCTAGGCTTTGGGGCGACTGGTGGTGGAGTCTTATGCTTGACGACCGGAGCTTGCAGGAAGTTGCAGGCCTCGGCACCTAGACTAAGGAAGTCTTCTTCTACACTCAAGTCAAAGCCAGGCCTCTTATCACCTTTCGGAAGGTTCAAAGATGACATTGTGGAGGACTCTTTAGAACCAAAGGCTGTCTTGGCTGCACTTCTCTTTTTCGTATCATGCAACATCCCGGTCCTGATAGCTGGCACTGAGATGCGCTCATCACGTGAAACTATCTGTTCCCTGTCAGTGGGTGACAGGACCTGAGGCCGTGTGGTCACAGGAACTGGAGGAGGATTTACTCTGAGTTTGCTGTCTGAATAACCTGGTTGATCTAACACTGGGCTAGGGATGCCCACTGAAGGTGAAAAGGGGACAGGCACTCTGTTTGGGACTCCTGAGAAGGGCTGGGCTGTCCTGTTAGGAACTTGGAACCTCTGCAGGTCGCCGGGCTGATAGTGAGCCGTACCATTCATAGTGGGAGGGTACTGTGGAGCCTGGTGCTGCTGAATGGCCACTTCCACGTTGACCTCATGGGACTGGCTGTCAGGAGACTGCTTATAGGTGTGCTCCGCGGACTGGTAGGACGGCATGTTTTCTGGCCCCAGCGGACCCTCCACCGGAATCCCCTTCTGCCTCATCTCCTCGTGTGTGGCGGCGATCTCGTCGATCCTCTGCCTACGCCTGGCGAACATCAGAGCCCCTTTGCCCTTCGTCTCCGGCAGGTATTCCATCCCTACCCGATGGTCCAGCTTCTTGTCCAAGTCGGGCGGCGCGCTATCTTTGTCAAAGTTTACGCCGATCTTGTAGCCTGAGGCATTAGCGAAGGTCTCCCCGTCGAGTTGCAGCTCTCCGTTAGCTAGGAAGGTCACCTCGATCCTGTGGTAGTCTTCCTCGTCCTCAGACTCAGGTTCCTCCCTTCCAGTCCCGTAGCTGACCAGTGTGTACTTCTTGGCTCTCTCTCTGTGCTTCTCAAACATCAACACCCCCTTGCTTTTGGGGTTGGGTGCGGCAGTAAGCAGTAGAGAAATCCGCTTACATTTAGACTTAGCTACCTTAGCCTGCTTCTCCAGCTGGCTCTCGCTGCGCCTGAATCCTGTGGTGGGGGTGGGGAAGGATAGACAAATCAGCTCAACATATAAATAATCATAACTTCATATTGTATGCAATTATAACACCGAAATAATCTGAAGTGCTTCCCAAAGAGGACGCTTCCTCAGAAATTGTGTGATAATATGCATTCCCCTCCCCAGATATAAAATACTTTTTTACTTTTTTTCTAATTGATACTTTTTTTATATAAAGAACATTCCATTTTCTTTATACCAGTAAGAGCTTAAGGTTAAAAGTACTAGTAAGGTCAGTTCGTATAGCATACATACACTTCCACAGAACTGAGTGGGAACCAACCAACAAATAATATTTTTGTTTAATTTATTTAAGTGAATTCGTTATATATATTTTTTTCATTTTGTGGATTTATTTTCATCCTAATCTATGGATGAATTGAAGAATTTGTTATTCCCCCTTTTAAGCCACGAACGGCGAACTGGCATGCGTCTGACGAGAGAGAGACTTTTGGTGTATGAATAAAAGAAGCTACGAAATTGTATTATATTAATTTGCCAAAAGTATTTTACATTGTGTCGTCTCGTTTCTCCAGGGAAACCATGTACTACGCATGAAAAATGCATACAGACTCAAACACATGCCAAAAAAATCATTACAAAGCATAATCATGTTCCAGCTTTCGGTGCTTTGTTAACTAATCATAGTCGTACAATAACAAAAGCACCTGCTTCTGGTTCTCGGCCTCTAACCACATCTGCAGAGAATCAATAAAGAGGTAGAATCTGTGAAGTGACATGCAGTTAAAAATAGCTCGGAGATTAGTAGCACTGCACCAACACAAGACCTTATCTGTAAGTCCGCTTCACTTCTAGCTCCCTAACCCTTGGAGGAAGAGAAGAAGCAGGTCATGTTCCCTGCATGCTAAATTAAACACACACACACACACACACACACACACACACAGCAACTCAAACAGCAATGAAGCTAATCAATATGCCTACATTTTATCAATAATAAAAATTAAATATACAAACAAAATACACCCTCCCCCCCCCCCTAAATAGACCTCGGGGTCCAGAAGTCTGCAGAAGTGGGGAGTTTCACTTTTCACTGCGGTCAAGACGTGCGTTTTTTTAAGGGATCGGGTAACGGGCCAGAACCACACATGTTGGTGTCTGTCACACAGGGTTCTGCAGGCATCATCAGCAGTGCGCCCCGGCGGCACTTCAGTCCTGAAGGGAGGGCAGCCATCCCTCACAGAGCTGCCCCCCCCACACCCATACAGAGGATTTAAAAAAAAAAAAACACAAGGCCAATGACCGTCAAAGGGCCTCATTCTCTGGTTTAGCCTCAGGTAAATGCGCACGCAGAGTTTATGGTGTCAGCCATGATATGAAATTCCTCATTGATTAGGTAAAAGGAAATAAATGTTTTCGCTTCACCTATGCACTCTGGCCACGGCAGAAAATGCAGGTGCTATTTTAAGGGCTGACCACAGAACACCCTTAGGAACCGAGGACCCGGCTACTGTCGCCTTATTACCCATAGAACCGAAACTGCAATACACTGACTGGAAATGCGGCAGAAGCAGACAGGTGCATGCATGGGGGGGGGGGTACTCACTGGCGAGCCTCGCCCGGTGCTTGTTGGGCTGTCCGAGGTCCCTCTCCGACTCCGAGTCCCACCGCTCTGCTGGCCTCGCACCTACTGCCGAGATTCCAAAGGAGACCGAGGCAGGAGGCGCCTCTCTGTTCCCTCCTTCCTCTGGAGGATCGACCCACCCACTGGCCTTGGCCTCTCTCTTGGCCCCCACCTCCTCCCCATGGCAGCCCCCCCGAGGGAGCTGCAGGGTCACCCCCGCCTGGCCTAGAGAGCAGGAGGTGGAGTCCTGGAGTTGCCCCCCCCAACGCCGGTACTCTCGGTCTGAGCGGTAGATGTACAGGGACTGGATGCTGCTAAGGGCACCTAGGTGGACGCCCCCCAACCCTAGGCTGCCGTTAACCTCCCCATGTGGCGGCTCCTCTGGTCGGTGGTCAGAGATGTAGAGCTCCACCATGGCTTTGGAGGAGACGCTGCCCTTGTGAGCGGCCTCAGAACCAGGGTACTCTCCATCGGCGGTCCAGGCCGTCTGGCTGCCCCCCAGAAAGTTGACGTCATTCTCCTTCCTGCCATAGCGTGGTCCATCCTGAGACTCGGAGATGCACGGTTTCCCGGGAGGGTGCAACCTGTGGGGGGGGGGGGTGTAAAGAAATTACTACCATTCTAGCATTTTTTAGACGCTGTGGAATCCGCATGCGGGTTTATACTGGACCTTAAAAGGCAAAAGGCCCTCCGAAAGACGCACGGGCAGCATCTCTCCAAAGACATGTCGAGCGATCCCCAGGCGGGCCCTCATTGCCAAGCCATAAGACAAGCGAGAGAAGAAAGCAGAAGGAGAGAAAGAGAGGGAGAGGAGAGAAAGGCAGGAATGAAGCAGCCCTGGGAGGCAGAGAAGCCAAGACCAAATTGGACACTCAGCCTCAAGGGATGTTGAGTCAGTTATTTACTACATATGGAGATACTACAAAAAATCCCTGTACCCGATGCTCCTGTTACCCAGGGAGAGGGAAGGAGAATTTGGCTGCAACGTAGGAAACGTCTGAGGAGGTATTCAGCAGCCCTGCAAGGACCATCTGCTGACTGAGAAATGTAAACCTGACACTTAAATGGATACGTGGTGGGACAACAAATGGAAATATTTATACTCGCACGGCGTGTTTGTTTTGGGAGCATCTCTGCTCACTCTGTGAGGAAACAAAGAACCGGGCTCTGGACACGACGTCCCGCTAAGGTGTTAGCCAGTCAGATGCATCTCCTCGGCTGCGTCCACTCTGCCTTCCAGAAACTGGAAAGGCCGAGCGCATGAGGCAGATGAGACATAAGTAAAAAACTGCATGACAAATTATTTCGATTTGCTGATTCTGGAGATTTGGGACGCCTTTTTTCCCCGAGCCGCTGCCGGCAAACGGATTTCCTGTTTCCACGGTGCTCACTTGCCGTGATAAGTGCTGGGGAGGTGTAAATAATGTGCAGTGTACAGGCTGGCGGATCTGCGGCAGGTTTACTGCCTCCTTGTGGCCGATTTACAGCAGGGCGCCGACCTTTCTGACGTGACGCTAACCTGCCGCCGCTGCCTCGCCGTCCCACGCAGCGAATTACCAGCCTCTGTCCACCAGCTGCAACACAACGCTCCAAAAACTCCATCAAATGGTCCGTTTATAGCTATGTAAAGTGTAGAGGTGCAGAATTTCTCAAGTTGCGTTTTTCTTTTTCCAGTGGGGAACTTGGTCTGCTGTAATGAGGTCCATGAAATACGATATGAGATTCTCGTATCGTATTTTATAGGCTCATTATTCTGGCTGTCTTTTATATGATAATTACCTAAATATTTAACTATATATGTATGTAAATATACTGTAGTGTGTGTGTATATATACTATATACTATAGTATATATACACACATAGTATAGATCTATAAGCTATATATATATCTACAGTAGATAGATTGATTGATTTAGCTTTATTTGTTACATTGATAGTTTCATTGTTACATTAATTAAAGCCATGATACCGCAGTGGTAGTTATGTAAACAGAGGAAATGTTATGCCTACAGACTACAGACAAAGACCAGATTGTGTATTTAACTGCCTTAAGACACTGGGGGGGGGGTCCTTATATGGTAATACCTCTCAGAGACACCCCCCTCACCTCCTCATGTCCTTATCACAGACCGAGCCAGAGGAAAGACCCCCCATACCCCCCCCCCCCTCCCCCTGGGCCAGAAGTTTCCGGAAGTGACCTTTTGACCATCAGCTACAGGCTTTCGATGGAGGTCCTTAGAGGTGCCACAACCTCTGGGGCTGTGTGGTTAGCACTGGACTCCCCGGTCAACAGCAGCACTGCATCCCACTGGAACAGGCCACTCCCCCCCCCCCCCCCCCCCCCAATCATCCACCTGCCAGGAGAGATGGCGTGGAGGGGAAGCTTGGCTGAACACTTCTCACCCATCTCTGTGGTTGCACCCGTGCAATTTTTTTTTCCAGCACAGAGAGCAACACAAGGATGAGGCAGGCAGCTCGCTCTCTAAATGGAGAGGTATGTGCGCCGCGCTCACGTCCAAGACAGCGAGCGAAAACAGCAGGGCGGATGCTTTCGATACGATGATTTACGCAGTGGGCTTTTCTTCTCCTCTGGGCTCTGATTCAGCAGCCCGTGTGCAAGCATCAGCCTGTAAGCTTCCATTTATGTCCTGCGACCGCAGCTGTGTTCAGGTTCTAGGAATACAGGAAAACGACCTCGGGCCACAGGCACACAGCGCTCAGGCGCCTTCAATGGCTACCGAACACTAAATAGCTACTCTGATGAGGACTGAAAACATTTCAATAAAGACATATCTCGCTGAAGCGACGTTTGTTTGCATTAGCTGCAGGTGCATGTTTGCAGTTTATGCGCAGCGGCAATCTCTAAGACAGGAAACGTCTCTAAAAGAACCAGCTCAGCACAGTCTTGTTGTCTTTATGTACAAACTTCTACCACAGCATATCTTCATTTGTGTAGTATTGGTAAAGAGACATTTATTTCAAGCAGATTAGAAGCAGCCGGGCTAGATTCGGGATCCGTGGTGGGTCTTTCTTCATGACCCTAGTCTCTACTGACGCATATACAGAATTGCATACTGTGCCATAGTCAGCACGTTCTCGGCTCTGTCAGGAGCTGCTTTACACGGAGCTGCGTCTGCTTAATTTAGCACTCGGTTATGTGCTACGGCCATAAACTAGATCGCATCACATCAGTGGAAAACTACCGGGAAAAATAAGATGGATGGGCTTAAATATCTGGCGCGCCAAACATACCGGCAAGACATATAACAGAAAGAACAACGCCGTCGTCTACTAATTGTGCGCATATTACAATAATAAGTACGACATCTTGGGTGGCATCTCGTTGTAGGTAGAACAATTTCTGAATTTCTCTTCAGACGCCGAGTTCTCATAAAATCTGATACGACGAGGTCTCCTAAATACGCCAAACATCCACCTCAAAAATCCCAGTAATTAATGGTACTCGTTTCAGAAGTCCAGCTCATCTCCATGGCATCAATTCATACCGCACTGTACCTTACAGCAAGCGCTATTTCTCCACAAGGATTAAAAAACGGGCGCATGCGCACAAAGACCGGCTCCTCAGTAATTAAAACAAAGGGTTAACGTAAAAGACATATTTGTAAGTCCAGCATTTACGACATCATTAAACTTGTTCTACTGTCTGTACAAGCGTGTCAGGGATACTGACCGATGCAGACACTGAATTTCTGCTTTTTTGATTTCAAAAAGTATGTTGTTTTTTATTATATTTTTGTTACCTACTATAAATAAGTGCGGTGATTCAAAATGGCGTAAACATACTGCGTTGTTAATTTAGTGACCCCAGTCGAGATAAATATTTTTTCATTTTTTTGTCTCATCTTTCGACAACGATCAATAGCGATGGGGCCACTAGGGGGCGATTTTGCTCTTTTATTTTTACCGTTGAAACAGGACTGAACTTTGTCAGTAAGTGTGACGTTAATACTATCATAAAGAATATTTGCCTTAAAAACTTACTGAGCTCTTTGGAATAATAATTATTTATTTCAGCCAATTAAACTTTACATCAGCTATCTAAATTTGAAATGCATACAAGGGTATACATTTGTTAAAAACACAAGAATTATTAATCACATAACCTAATTTAATGGTTTTGTCATTGACTGTTGTTAAAGAGCAGGAAAAAGTAGACCTCTGGGATTATTTGATGAATTTTAAGGCTGTAGAATCGTCTACATCTCTTCATAAATATGACCTGAAACATCATCAGATTTCCACACAAGTCCTCAAAATAGATAAAGAGAACCCAGTTAAAAAATTGAGACAAAAATATTTCACTTGCTCATTTATTTATTGAGAAAAATCTGTCAGTGGCAAAAGTATGTGAACCTCTAGGATTAGCAGGTAATCTGAAGGTAAAATTAGTCAGGTGTCTTCAATCCCTGGGATGGCAATCAGGTGCGTGTGGGTACCCCGTGTGATTTAAAGAACACGGAGCTATTGAAGTCTTAACACATGTTCGCGGAAATGTATCATGGCACGAACAAAGGAGATTACTGAGGACCACAGAAAAAGGCTTGTTGATGCTGGAAAAGGTTACGAAACCATCTGTAAAGAGTTCGGACTCCACCGATCCACAGTATGACACATTGTGTACAAATGGAGGAAATTTAAGACCATTATTACCCTCCTCAGGAGTGGTCGACCAACTAAGATCACTCCAAGGCAGTGGCTAATGTTCATGAGTCCACCATCTGAACAACAATGGTTTTCGTGGCAGGGTTTATAGGGGAAAGCCACTGCTCTCCAAAAAGAACATTGCTGCCCGTCTACAGTTTGATAAATGTCATGTGGACGTTGGACACAGGATGAGACCAAAAAAGAATGTTTTGGTTTGAATGAGAAGCGTCATATTTGGAAACAGAAAAACACTGAATTCCAGCATAAGAACCGTATCCTATCTGTGAAACGCGGTGCTGGGAGTATCGTGGTTTGGGCCTGTTTTGCTCCATCTGGGCCGGGACAACTTGCCATCACTGATGGAACAATGAATTCTGAGTTATACCAGCAAATACTAAAGGAAAACGTCAGGACGTCTGTCCATGAACTGAATCTCAAGAGAAAGTGCAGCAAGACAACGATCCTAAGCGCACAAGTCGTTCTACCAAAGAATGGTAATGTTTACTGTATCTTCTCAGAAGCCAGATCTAAAACAGCATCCTCTCCGCGACAGTGTTTGACAGCTTCTCAGAAATGCAGAGGATCTTTTGAACAAACTTTGGACGGCTCTGCAACTCCCATCTTTGTCTAGTAATTCATTTCCCTGATATTGACAAAAAAAATGATTTAAGACACATTCCAGTCCATGAACAAAGCTGCCTAACACAATACACTGGTGATTAAAATCCTTTATAATTGTCTACATTTCTTCACAAATATGACCTTAGTGCATAATCTCAAATGTCATCCCCTTCCCCCCCATTCAGCGATGTTGATTCAGCTTTGCTGGTACATTACATAACATTAGATTACTTCTAGATTTTGAAGATTCGATGTGCATGCAAAGTTTAAAAACTCAAAAAGTATTTGACAGATTTCTCTCACACAAATGGCCGGGAACCAGTTCCAAAATCATTTATATTCCGTGTCCTGGGGAGTCTGCAGATACACTCATGTATTGCAGTACCTCCATATCTGTACCTGTCATCAAAATTAGACTTATTAGTTCGCAACTGCCTGGAGTTGCTATTACAACCTGTTCATGTATTTTATCTGTAAGAACCCCTGTAATGAAACAACAGGCTATGGACTCTGGCGTCCAGATCTGCGCGTGTCTGTCGAGGTTGAGAGAAACACAAACAGAGCTCAGTCTGACAGGACTGCTGAAAAGTCTCAAGTGGCATTGAACGGCCCCACCCTGATGTTACAGAGACACGTATCCAATTGTGCATACAGGAACCAAGCCATAACCACGAACTGAGACCAGTGGGTTCAGCTGACTTCGGTTTTCCACTGTTGAAGGTTCAACTCGGTAAAGGCGTTGCCGACTTTGGAGAGTGACAGTGATATAAAACAGCCTATTTAGTGTTCCCACAGTGCACCTCATTATTTACTGTGTGCTAATTTCTGCTAGCAAGTCAGTGAGAATCGCTGTGTCATTTTAGCGTCAAACGCTAGCAGAATTGGCATTTGCTTGTGTAAATATGCATTACAGATCCATTCCATTCAGCTGTTCTATAACACTTTTGTGACTAGGCTGCTAGAAATGTTCAGGTTCCAAGTTATTGGGAATGCATCAATATTTTATGACGTGCAATACTACTAATAATGAGTAATATATAGAATATGCTCTTTTTTCCTTCAGATAATCCATGCTTATCAACACAGAACACTGGTATCTTCCTACATTTCAACCAATCAGACGGTCACGCCTTTAGCAGGGCCAAGTCAGGATGCGGCTTGGGTACGACTTGCAGTAGAACCATGTCAGGACACTAGGGGACACTAAAGTACTGGGGAATGGAACAGAAAATAGGAGAGTAAAGGAAAGAAGGTAAAGGTTTGAATTCACAAAAGCTGTACCTGTCATCATTGTCTGTGGGAAATTCCGAGATTCACACCAGAACATTATACACGGCTTAGATAATTTACAATGGCCAACCATCAGTTCCTGGGGGCAGTGGCTAAGTGCCCCCCCCCCCCCTTACAGAGACAGGTATCTAATAGGTCTCTTGGTTCCTACTGATCCACAGGGATTAGAAGAACCTACTTCAGTGGCACCTTCAATCACTGTATGATCCATAGTAAAGCCTGAGAAGCCTATTGTCACAGACATACGGACAGAGCCTCTGTATACAGCACAGTGTTTCTACAGGCTCTCACCCTCACATCCTGTGTGATGACGTGTCTGCTTTTCACAATAAGTATGTCTCACAGGGACGGATTATGGGTTGTGTGGGCCCCTGGGCAAAACGTTCGCGAGCCCCCCACCACCACCACCACAATTCAAGGGCCCTTGGCAGCCAAACGCCCTCCCTATAGGGTCAGGGGCCCTTGTAGGCAGAGGATCAAGGAATGTAGGCCCTCTAAAATAGACAAACGAAAATACATTGTTGATAAGCGTTGCAAATTGTTTTGGGCTAGGGGCCCCACTGGCCCCCTGCACCCCAAGGGCCCCTGGGCAGCAGCCCCGCTGGCCCGGTCCATAATCCGTCCCTGATGTCTCAAAATACCTTCTGCATCATGCTAATGGTTTAGCTGCTTTGTGCTCATCTGTGAGAAAAAGGGAAGTTAATCAGTCTGCTTATGGAGACTTACCTGCTTCACATGCAGGTATTTTTAAACTGTGTGAACCACAATGATTATTTATATACAGCAGCTATCAGGCATTTTACTGTGTAGCTGATTCTAAAATTATGACATTTCAGGTGTTACTAATATATTCTAGTAAACAGCAAGACAAAAGCTACATCAAAATGTTTCGAAATGCATCAGTGCACAAACAGTCACAGCATAAAAATTATAGTCTATGGCAGTATGTACTGGTCCTCGCGGAAACCAAGCAAACTTACTGTGGTTTATCAAAGTTCCTCTGTATCTTATCATGATATCAGACATCTAACACATAAATCTGCCACCTCAGCACTTCTGAGTGCCGATACTCACTGTGACCATAACTGTGTCTGTGTGCAGTTTGCATGATTCCTCTCTTCATTTCTCCAGGTCTCAGTGCCCTGCAATGGACTGACGTGTTGATGAAGGTTTACCTTACTTTACAGTATGTGCTCCCTGCATAAGGATCTAGATAATTATACTAATAATAAATAGCTGTGATAAGACAGAGGGAAATCTTTAAGGCAAGAGAGATGCAACAATTTATTTCTCATTATTAGTAATAGACTATAAATACACATTAACTTTAAGTTCTTTTTTCACGCTTTCAACTTCAGTTATTCTGCTTTACAAAATAATAATGCAATGATTTGCTGAAGCGCTAAACATTCAGCTCTGTGGTTTTGTCACTTCCTGTGCCCAGTGTCTGACTGCTGTGTGTGAGAACAGAAAGGAGGGAGACAGTGAAGGTGCAGAGGATGAGGAAGTGAGGCTCAGTCTGCACAGGTCTGGGCTCAGTGACACACACACGTATGGATCCTCTGATGCTCCTGATTCTCCTCATTCCTGGGTGCACAGGTGAGTGTCACTCATTACAGTGGAGCTAAGTAGAGATCTCTCTCCTGCTACTCCACTCACTGCCAGATACAGTTCGCAGTACAAATAGTCAATAATGTAGATCTGCTGCTGTATGACAAGAACAATTTGTAGGTGACCAGCTTCCAGTCACAGTAACTTCATCTTGAAAATTGCTATTAATTTTAGAATTTTTGCAGATTTCGCAACATTTTATAGAATTCAAAAAGAAAAAAATCATTTCTCCATAAATCTATCATTACTTAACATTCATTTGTTTATTTTTTTTCCTGACTTGGATCAAATCACTGGACTGCTTAATTTCAAAATATATATGGAAATCCAAGCTACCACGGATAAGTTTAAAAACTTTACAGAAACCCAAAAACTGTGGGGGTATGGAGCTTCCTAATATGTACAACTACTTTCTTGCCAATAGGTTGATATATGTCCTAAAAAGGACTACGCAAACAATTTAGACCTTAACTGGCTGGATATCGAGCAAACTTTCTGTAACGATATTCGAATCCAGGACCTGCCATTTATCAGGCTTATACTTAAACAACATTGCTGTTTTAAGAGCATTAACATCAGCACATGGCTGACAGCCTGGTGGGAATTTCATAAAATGAACCAAATTTCACTGGTCCCATGCAAACTGACACCCATCTGGAACAACCCTGACATCCTGCTAAATAAAAAAACGCTAAAGTTACTTGCATAGTATAATGAAGGAATCAAGTGCCTCAAACATATAATACAAGACAATGGCATGATCTCATTGGACAAAATAGTAGAAATTTATAACATTAAGAAAAATAAATACTTAGAATATCTTCATCTTAAATCAATAATACATCATAGATGGTGCCGTAAGTAATTAGATCTGGAGCTTTCAGCTAAAGTAACAAACTTCCTAATAACTCCAAGTAGAAAACTACTATCTAGGATTTGTGTGCATCTAGCAGAATCGGATACACTGATCTCTCTCCCTACCCACAAATGGGAAAGGGATTTACTCATCAAGCCAGACACTAACTTCAGGAGGCAAATTTACCTTGTATAATACCTTTACCTTTCGAATGACTCAGAACTCCAACCTGCAGCTAATACAGTACAAAATGTTGCACCGAACGCACTACACAGGGGAAAGGATGTTCCAGATGGGTATTAGAAATACTGAAATATGCGTAACTTGTAAGACGCAACAGATAATTACCTGCATGCTTTCTGGTACTGCACTCCAGTCAACGAATTCTGGCAAAGGATCTGTGAAGACTTACCGACACACCTAGGGCATCCCATCCCACCATCCCCCTCACCCTGCCTGCGTGGGGACCTCACTAACATTAATATAGACAGGAATACATCTTGCATGCTTCACACAGTGCCACTGCGCTGGGGTGGGTGGGTTTGGGGCGTGGGCTCTGTCGGCTGGACAAAAAAGGCATTTGATGTTTATTAGCGTAGGAAACGGCGGTTCTAGTGCTAAACCACTACAGAAAATGCTGCGTCGGTTAAAATAGAAGCGCCCCCTCGGGTTTTAAATCATAACTTTCTGTTTTGCTTATCGGTCTGGGTCCATATGGGACAGCTTCTGGGTCCGGACCTGGACCGCGGTCCTGCTGTTAGTGACCTCTGAATTACGCCCATCTCTCTGTGCCATGAGCTTTGGTCCATGTGTCATACAAAATGATAACACAGTATATTAATCAGAGATACTGTGAATCTGAAAATGTGATTTCAGTTGGTTATTGTCCCCACAGGTCCCGACAGTGTGTTCTCAGTAAAATGGATGTCTGTACAGAGTGGAGGATCTGTCACCATCCCATGTTTATATAAAGATACATATAAAAACCATGTGAAATACTGGTGCAGAGGGAAAGATCAGTGGTCATGTACTACCATAGTACGGACTGACTCTCCACAGACGAAGGGTGATGTGTCAATCAGAGATGATTCTGACCAGCAAGTCTTCACTGTGACCATGAACCATCTGACATTTGCGGACGATGATTTCTACTGGTGTTGTGTGGAGATCAGTGGACATTCAGATATTAGACACTGGGTTTTAATAAAAGTGATTGATTTGATGACTGTAGCCAATGAGACACACAGTAAGTAACAATCTCATTCAGTCAGAAAGGATGGACATTAACACAAACACAGAAGGAAATAATGTTTCAGAAAATATTACATTTCAAAATATCTTTTTCCCCATGACCCCAGTGGGAAATGAATGGTTATTATAATGGATGGATGTAAAATATTATATGTATAGAACAGGCTAGAATATTACTTCTATTACATGGAAAACATGACTTAGGAGAAGTAAAAGGCTGGGAATTATATCGATATGTGCTTGCGAATTTTATGTGTACCCAATTTTTGAACAGATTTTACTGAAGAGCGATTCGGGTCTACAGGTAAAGTAAAGACACGGGCTGTAATGCTTCACTATCTGCTGTGTCCCTTTCAGTTACAGCATTTTCAGTTTGCAATGAAGCAAATTAATACATTTCTTGACACGAGTGAAACCTAAATTCAGAAGCAGATGCTCCGCGTGGAAACTATTACGCTAAATGTGGCTTTGAGCTGGTTATGGCTGGTGCTGTACAGCTCAGAGACCCTCAGACATCACTAAAATCTGCAGTCTGTGAACATCTTGGCTTCGCAATAAATTACGACAAAATGAGATAGAGAGAGAGCTTGATTAGATTGTCTGTCGGCTCTGTTATACTAAACTCTGGGATTTTTCTGCAAACTCATCCAACATGCTAACTTATTTGAGACGACATCATCCGAGTGTGAGGTTCTGGCAGGAAATTCAGAATATGACTAATGCTAAGTTCACACCACATCTTTATAGCCCCAATTTCCTGCTGGCCATAAGCTTTTGCCGATGGCCAATAAAGCCCCAGACTGAAGGCACATCGATCTTCGCTTGGCGCTGGCAAACCGGCACCCGATCGCTGTTAGTGCACAGGCGTGATCGGGCGATCGGAGGGGATCGGAGTCAGATACCTATCAGGCTAAATGTCTGCACCCGTCACAACTCCCATTCCTGTAGGTGTGGAAAGTGCTAAATGCACCCCTACCAGAAAGGCCCTTTTGTTTATTAAACGTTACTACAAACACGAGTAACTGTCTCATATACATTAACCCTGTGTATATATGGAGTGTATTTGTTGTTCATAATCTGTGTGTTCAGGTTCCCCAAGGCTGTCAGTGGACAAACAGAAGGTGACTGGTGTGGAGGGAGGCAGTGTCAGTGTTCAGTGTCGCTATGGACACCGTAGCAGTGAGATGAAGTGGTGTAAGATCAGGGGTTCCTGTGTATCAGTGAATTCTGGGAGTTTGGATGGGACGCCTGTGGAGATCATGGCTGACAGAGTAAATGAAGTCTTCAGAGTGACAATGAGGGGACTGGAGAGGAAGGACACTGGCTGGTACTGGTGTTATGATGGATACAATCAGATCCCAGTTTATATTACTGTCAATCCAGCAGCTACAACCACAACCACCACTGAGCGTAAGTAATTAATTTAAAGTCAAAAGTAAAAGAGAGATCACATACTTATTGATCAATATCAAGTTTAAGTATCACAGTGTAATCAGTTGATTTTAGTAAGTCAAGTTGCTACATATTATTTTAAAACCCTGGATCAGGAAATTCTGTGTTAAATTTCTTTATCTGATTTCTGTACCAGTTCCTACTGTCAATCAGAAAACTACAACCACAACCACCACTGAGCGTAAGTATTAATCAGCCCAACAGCTCCTGCTCTTTCTCATGTACATGATCGTCTGATCACTCTGTTACTCCTGGTAGCTCTTTGGAACCTCAGGATTAACCTTCTTCTAGTTTGTCATATATCTGTGTTACCGATGTACTTGGTAATTACTGATCTAGTTCTGCAATAAATACATTATGATATATTTATAAAATACATAAATCTCACCAATTACCTTTCTATGCCTTGGAATATGGACACTTTGGCCATAACAGTAATTTATTATTCTGTATCCAACCAGCTGCTCTACCGAATATTTCACATTATTCTTAATTAGGTTGTAGAAATTGCCTGCTTATGAGTCTTTACTGACAGACAGATCAAGGTTTTTAAATCATAATCATGAACCACAATCCTCATTTCCACCGCTTTCCTTTTCTCAGAAACTGTCAAGGCTTCTGCTACTGGACTTACCACCAAAATGCTCCTACAGACAGACTCAGCACATGATGGAGGAGGGAGTAATGAAACAGAGCGGTGAGCATTCAGCGGCATTTACAGTCGGGTGGGGGTCCAACTAGCAGCACTGACCAGCCCAGGATGGGGGGCCAGCCCATCGCAGGGCACACTCACACACCATTCACTCACACATACACACCTATGGGCAAATTTAGCAAGTCCAATTAGCCTGAGCATGTCTTTGGACTGTGGGGGGAGACCGGAGTACCCGGAGGAAACCCCACGACGACATGGGGAGAACATGCAAACTCCACACGCATGCCGCTCCCATGTTATATAATAATCACAACAAATTTAACTCTTAGATTTCTGCAGCTATTTTACTGCTCTTTGTTAGTGTCTCCTGTTCCTAACATGCAGTCTGTGTAATAGTACAGATGTGGCTCTACTGTGTTGCTATGAAGCATGGAAGATAGCTCAAGTCACACCACCCTGACTACTCTCAGAATCGCGAAGCTATGAACATTTATCAACCAAATTTTACTTTACTGCACCCCCATAATCAACATTTCAAAATAAAACAATGAAAAGTCTTGTAACAAATGTATTCTTCAAGTGCCAGACGTGTGACTGACATTGATATATTATATGTCTGACAGGTGGCAGCAGGTTCTGGGTGCAGTGCTGAAAGCTGGGACTGGTGTGTTTTATCTGATCTGCACCATCATCGCCATTCAGCTGCACTGCAGCTCCTGCAGAAAGAGGGGATCCAATCAGAGAGAAGAGGGAGGGGCCAATACAAACCACGTGTCTTAGGAAATTCTGATTAGATACACAAGCCTGCTAATCCTCTTAAAATGACTAACATACACCCTCTGTTAGTGCAAATAAATGACCAAACCCCAAGGCTGTATCAGTAGGGTTATGCTGTGCTTGTATGAAATGTGTCTGCATGTTTCAGATACGTTTCAGTTTATACTTTAGTCATTGTTTTTGTGCTTGAATCTCCCTGGGTCAGAGGCAGCTGGGAGGGGGGGTGACCTTTGTGGGGCAGAATGAGTCAGACGAGATGTAAAATAAATGGTTATGCTAACTGCAGTGAGGCCTCTCTCACGCGGTCCTGCTCACTCTGTCCAGTCACATCATGAGAGCCAGTTAAACACAGAGCAGTGTGGGATTATCTGCTGGGACCCTGTAAATCCAGTGCTTTGTACCTCTACTGGCCTCTTCCTCACAAGCTCTTTGCTGCCACCTGCTGGTTAGATCTCCCTTTGTTTTGTTTTCTTCAGATTTCACTTGACTGTCTTATCACTGCTGCAACAAAAGTTTAATGATGCATCTTTATTTGGTGAAAGTACAATGAAATCTTTTCACATTGCATATTAATTCTGGAATTCCATGTATGCTAATTATTCTGACTTATTAAATGGTTGAGAAATTGATGGTTAACTATACATTTAATATTTTTCTGAAATTGAAGAATTTTTCAGAGGTGAAGCATGTAGTATGTGGTTTCCAGGTGCCTCCTCCCAGAAAGAGCCCACCAATCAGTGGCCGTCTCAGAGTGTGATGTAACACACATAACCAGGACCGCCCACTTTTCACTCTGCAGTAAAAACACACCGGCTTATCTCAGCAAAAAGCAGCAGGCCTTACTTATCAGATAAGTGGGAAAAGGGATGTGTCAGATGTAAAAAGCAAGATCTCACATGCGTATTTGTCAACATCAAATGAAAATGCCTCAGTGTGATTTATTGTTGTCTGCTTTAACACCCATTGAATGACAGTAAGTTAAGTTGCTGTCCATGTTCCTTAAATCTCGGATCAGCGAGTTCAATATTAACTTTCTTTATCTCATACTGTCCCCCACTTTGACAGGTTTGTACTGATGCTTTCTCAAGGCTCCCAAACATCATATAACAGTTTAATACGTATTAAGCAGTATATTTAGACCTACACACCTTGTCTTGCTGTAAGACACACCTTCCTGATGGGCCGCGATGCATCCTCAGTGATGTTCCGGAGGGCCTGTCAGAAAATATACGCCCCCTACAGTTGTGTGTCCAAACTGCAGGCATCACTGTGCTTGTGAGACATGTGGCGCTCAGTCGTGGTTATTATTATTATTATTATTATTATTATTATTATTATTATTATTATTATTATCCATCCATCCATCCATCCATCCATCCATTTTCCGCTTATTCTACTGGGTCGGGGGGGTCCGGAGCCTATCCCGGAAGCAATGGGCACGAGGCAGGGAACAGCCCAGGATGGGGGGCCAGCCCATCGCAGGGCACACTCACACACCATTCACTCACACATACACACCTATGGGCAAATTTAGCAAGTCCAATTAGCCTCAGCATGTCTTTGGACTGTGGGGGGAAACCGGAGTACCCGGAGGAAACCCCACGACGACATGGGGAGAACATGCAAACTCCACACACATGTGACCCAGGCAGAGACTCGAACCCGGGTCCCAGAGGTGTGAAGCAACAGTGCTAACCACTGCACCACCATGCCGCCCCCATTATTACTATTATTATTTTTTTTTTTTTTATATATATATATATCTGAATGGTTGTCGGGATAGATGTTATATTCAGGCATCTTACTGACTAAGTGATTGTAGAATATAGTGCAGTGGTTTCTGTGTCCACTGTGTATACAGAGATTCTACAATTCCAACTGTGGGATATATGCTGGATTACTTAAATTCTCATGTACCTCCATATATGTAAATAGTTTGTAATTAGCTGGAGTTGCTTTTACCACCCATTAATGTATGTTATCTGTAAGAATCTCTGTAGTGATACAACAGACTGTGGACTCGGATGTCTGTGCCTGTCGGGGCTGAGAGAAAGACAAACAGCTCTCAGTCTGACAGGACTGGTGATATGGCCCAGGTGACGTGAATCAATGTGCCCATCGCCTGATTTACCCCTCCCTGGGAACCCCCCCCCCCCTACCCCTTACAGAGACAGGTATCTAATAGGTCTCTTCGTTCCTACTAATCCACAGAGATTAAAAGAACCTACTTCAGTGGCACCTTCAAACACTGTATGATACATAGTAAAGCCTGACAAGCTTATTGTCACAGACATACGGACAGAGCCTCTGTATACAGCACAGTGTTTCTACAAGCTCTCACCCTCACATCCTGTGTGATGACGTGTCTGCTTTTCACAATAAGTATGTCTCAAAATAACTTCTGCATCATGCTAATGCTTTAGCTGCTTTGTGTTCATATGTGAGAAAAAGGGAAGTTAATCAGTCTGGTTATGAAGACTTACCTGCTTCACATGCAGGTATTTTTAAACTGTGTGAACCACAATGATTATTTTTATAGACCAAATATCAATCAATTTTACCGTGAAGCTGTTTCTAAAATTTTAAATCTGCTACTAAAATATTTATTTCTGTAAGCATCAGAACAAACGCAACATCAAAATGTCTCTTTTTAAAAGGCAGAAAATGCATCAGTGTAACAGTGTAAGAATTGTAGCCTTTGGCTGTATGCACTGGCCCTCAGTGAAACCAAGCAGCCTGAAGATAAAAATTGATGGATTTTGAAGCCATGGTGGTGCAGTGGTTAGCATTGTTGCCTCACACCTCTGGGACCCGGGTTCGAGTCTCCGAGTCCCCACAGTCCAAAAACAAGCTGAGACTAATTGGAGTTACTAAATTGCCCATAGGTGTGCATGTGTGAGTGAAGGGTGTGTGAGTGTGCCCTGCGATGGGTTGGTCCCCCATCCTGGGTTGTTCCCTGCCTCGAGCCCATAGCTTCTGGGATAGGCTCCAGACCACTCGCGACCCATAGGATAGGCTCCGGACCCCCCACAACCCAGTATGATAAGCGGTTTGGAAGATGGATGGGTGGATTTCAAGGCCTTATTGTGGTTTATCAAAGTTCGTCTGAACCTTCTATGATATCAGACATCTAACACATAAACCTGCCACCTCAGCACTTCTGAGTGCCGATACTCAATGTGAGCATGACTGTGTCTGTGTGCAGTTTGCATGATTCCTCTGTTCATTTCTCCAGGTCTCAGTGCCCTGCAATGGACTGACGTGCTGATGAAGGTTTACATCACTTTACACTGTGTGCTTCCTGCATGAGGATCTAGATAATTGTACCAATGATAAATAGCTGTGGTAAGACAGAGGGAAATTGTTAAGGCAAGAGGGATGCAACAATTTATTTCTTATTATTAGTAATACACTATAAATACACGTTAACTTTAATTTAAGTTCTTTATTCACGCTTTCAACTTTAGTTATTCTGCTTTACAAAATAATAATGCAATGACTTGCTGAAGCGCTAAACATTCAGCTCTGTGGTTTTGTCACTTCCTGTGCCCAGTCTCTGAGTGCTGTGTGTGAGAACAGAAAGGAGAGAGACAGCGAAGGTGCAGAGGATGAGGAAGTGAGGCTCAGTCTGCACAGGTCTGGGCTCAGTGACACACACACGTATGGATCCTCTGATGCTCCTGATTCTCCTCATTGCTGGGCTCCCAGGTGAGTGTCACTCATTACAGTGGAGCTGAGTAGAGATCTCTCTCCTGCTACTCCACTCACTGCCAGTTATAGTTCGCAGGAAAAATAGTCAGTAATGTAGATCTGCAGCTGCGTGAGACAAAATCGGAAAAATTAACACTTGGAGTTGCAATAATTTTGTCACAAAACTGCCGATGCTTATTGAATTCCTACAGATGGCACAACATGTGGTACAATTCAAATAGAAAAGGAAAAAAACATTTCTCCGTGAATGTATTGGACAAGTGAGTCTGGCGCAGGGACGTTTCCTGCTCCGCTTTTTAATTAGATTGGTGTATTTCAAATTTTACTTGGGATTTTAATTTTAAGCTTTATAAACTGAACATACGGAGTCATACAAAGGTCTATTGGTGAACTTGGACCCTCAAACTCGTCCATGACGTTTGTCTTATTGTGAGCATGTAGAACATGTGCTGTAGTTGAGGACCAGTGCGGTCGGTCTCTGTGACGACGCAAAGTTTTAATGCTGCAGGTGTCTGACAGCAGAGAACCGTGTATTACGTCATTCTCATCATAAACCTAGTCTGCATGTATGTATCTGAAGAAGTTTGGTTTCCTGTGAGGCCTGTGATTGGTTGTACTGGGGTCATTTCAGCAGCACAGGTGGTATGTAAGCAGACAGCCAGGATACCATCAGTCATTTCTGTGTCTACGGTCAGAGGGGTCTAAACACCCCGCTCCATGTGCTACTGGAGCAGGTCTGTGTTTATCAGGGGTCAGGATCAGCCACAGAGGATTGAGACAAGATCTGGTAATCTGACACTGCAGTGCTTAACACTAATAATCTCTAGGTCAGGAGTGGGCAGCCTTTTTACAATGAGAGCTACTTTTACAAAGAAAATATTCTGGTGAGCTACTCAATTGTAAGGTTTATATTTTCCCATCTGATTGGGGAGTGGTTTTCCCTATTGGGGGGGGGGGTTATCGACTTGGATATTTTTGGTTATAATCATCTCGTGATACTTATAGAAACACACTGACATCGACTGGCCTCACATCTCCAGGCTGGGGGGTTTGATATCTGGCACAGCTCTCTGTGTGGAGTTTGCATGCTCTCCCTCAAAAACTCAAAGACATGTGGTTCAGGTGAATCGGTGCCCCTAAAAGTGCCCGTAGTAGCTGTGTGTGAGTGTTTGCCCTGTGATAGACTGGCATCCTGTCATGTCTGTTCCCCTGCCTTGAGTGTTTGCCCTGTGATAGACTGGCATCCTGTCCTGGCTGTTCCCCTGCCTTGGGTGTTTGCCCTGTGAAACACTGGCATCCTGTTCTGGCTGTTCCCCTGCCTTGAGTGTTTGCCCTGTGATAGACTGGCATCATGTCCTGGCTGTTCCCCTGCCTTCAGTGTTTGCCCTGTGATACACAGGCATCCAGTCCTGTCTGTTCTCCTGCCTTGGTTGTTTGCCCTGTAATAGACTGGCATCCTGTCCTTGCTGTTCTCCTGCCTTGGTTGTTTGCCCTGTGATAGACTGGCATCCTGTCCTGGCTGTTCCCCTGCCTTGAGTGTTTGCCCTGTGAAACACTGGCATCCTGTCCTGGCTGTTCCCCTGCCTTGAGTGTTTGCCCTGTGATAGACTGGCATCCTGTCCTGGCTGTTCTCCTGCCTTGAGTGTTTGCCCTGTGATAGACTGGCATCCTGTCCTGGCTGTTCTCCTGCCTTGAGTGTTTGCCCTGTGATAGACTGGCATCCTGTCCTGGCTGTTCTCCTGCCTTGAGTGTTTGCCCTGTGACAGACTGGCATCCTGTCCTGGCTGTTCCCCTGCCTTGAGTGTTTACCCTGTGATAGACTGGCATCCTCTCCTGGCTGTTCCCCTGCCTTGAGTGTTTGCCCAGTGATAGACTGGCATCCTGTCCTGGCTGTTCCCCTGCCTTGAGTGTTTGCCCTGTGAAACACTGGCATCCTGTCCTGGCTGTTCCCCTGCCTTGAGTGTTTGCCCTGTGATAGACTGGCATCCTGTCCTGGCTGTTCCCCTGCCTTGAGTGTTTGCCCTGTGAAACACTGGCATCCTGTCCTGGCTGTTCCCCTGCCTTGAGTGTTTGCCCTGTGATAGACTGACATCCTGTCCTGGCTGTTCCCCTGCCTTGAGTGTTTGCCCTGTGATAGACTGGCATCATGTCCTGGCTGTTCCCCTGCCTTGAGTGTTTGCCCTGTGATACACAGGCATCCAGTCCTGTCTGTTCTCCTGCCTTGGTTGTTTGCCCTGTGATAGACTGGCATCCTGTCCTGGCTGTTCTCCTGCCTTGGTTGTTTGCCCTGTGATAGACTGGCATCCTGTCCTGGCTGTTCCCCTGCATTGAGTGTTTGCCCTGTGATAGACTGGCATCCTGTCCTGGCTGTTCCCCTGCATTGAGTGTTTGCCCTGTGATAGACTGGCATCCTGTCCTGGCTGTTCCCCTGCCTTGAGTGTTTTCCCAGTGATAGACTGGCATCCTGTCCTGGCTGTTCTCCTGCCTTGAGTATTTGCCCTGTGATAGACTGGCATCCTGTCCTGGCTGTTCCCCTGCCTTGAGTGTTTGCCCTGTGAAACACTGGCATCCTGTCCTGGCTGTTCCCCTGCCTTGAGTGTTTGCCCTGTGATAGACTGGCATCCTGTCCTGGCTGTTCTCCTGCCTTGAGTGTTTGCCCTGTGATAGACTGGCATCCTGTCCTGGCTGTTCTCCTGCCTTGAGTGTTTGCCCTGTGATAGACTGGCATCCTGTCCTGGCTGTTCTCCTGCCTTGAGTGTTTGCCCTGTGACAGACTGGCATCCTGTCCTGGCTGTTCCCCTGCCTTGAGTGTTTACCCTGTGATAGACTGGCATCCTCTCCTGGCTGTTCCCCTGCCTTGAGTGTTTGCCCTGTGATAGACTGGCATCCTGTCCTGACTGTTCCCCTGCCTTGAGTGTTTGCCCTGTGACAGACTGGCATCCTGTCCTGGCTGTTCCCCTGCATTGAGTGTTTGCCCTGTGATAGACTGGCATCCTGTCCTGGCTGTTCCCCTGCATTGAGTGTTTGCCCTGTGATAGACTGGCATCCTGTCCTGGCTGTTCCCCTGCCTTGGGTGTTTTCCCAGTGATAGACTGGCATCCTGTCCTGGCTGTTCTCCTGCCTTGAGTATTTGCCCTGTGATAGACTGGCATCCTGTCCTGGCTGTTCCCCTGCCTTGAGTGTTTGCCCTGTGAAACACTGGCATCCTGTCCTGGCTGTTCTCCTGCCTTGAGTGTTTGCCCTGTGATAGACTGGCATCCTGTCCTGGCTGTTCCCCTGCCTTGAGTGTTTGCCCTGTGAAACACTGGCATCCTGTCCTGGCTGTTCCCCTGCCTTGAGTGTTTGCCCTGTGATAGACTGGCATCCTGTCCTGGCTGTTCCCCTGCCTTGAGTGTTTGCCCTGTGAAACACTGGCATCCTGTCCTGGCTGTTCCTCTGCCTTGGGTGTTTGCCCTGTGAAACACTGGCATCCTGTCCTGGCTGT
This sequence comes from Brienomyrus brachyistius, assembly GCF_023856365.1. Classification (NCBI taxonomy): domain Eukaryota; kingdom Metazoa; phylum Chordata; class Actinopteri; order Osteoglossiformes; family Mormyridae; genus Brienomyrus; species Brienomyrus brachyistius. Next base: position 2,552,483 of record NC_064557.1, on the reverse strand, counting down.
TCTCCTGCCTTGAATGTTTGCCCTGTGATAGACTGGCATCCTGTCCTGGCTGTTCCCCTGCCTTGAGTGTTTGCCCTGTGATAGACTGGCATCATGTCCTGGCTGTTCCCCTGCCTTGAGTGTTTGCCCTGTGATACACAGGCATCCAGTCCTGTCTGTTCTCCTGCCTTGGTTGTTTGCCCTGTGATAGACTGGCATCCTGTCCTGGCTGTTCTCCTGCCTTGGTTGTTTGCCCTGTGATAGACTGGCATCCTGTCCTGGCTGTTCCCCTGCATTGAGTGTTTGCCCTGTGATAGACTGGCATCCTGTCCTGGCTGTTCCCCTGCCTTGAGTGTTTTCCCAGTGATAGACTGGCATCCTGTCCTGGCTGTTCTCCTGCCTTGAGTATTTGCCCTGTGATAGACTGGCATCCTGTCCTGGCTGTTCCCCTGCCTTGAGTGTTTGCCCTGTGAATCACTGGCATCCTGTCCTGGCTGTTCCCCTGCCTTGAGTGTTTGCCCTGTGATAGACTGGCATCCTGTCCTGGCTGTTCTCCTGCCTTGAGTGTTTGCCCTGTGATAGACTGGCATCCTGTTCTGGCTGTTCTCCTGCCTTGAGTGTTTGCCCTGTGATAGACTGGCATCCTGTCCTGGCTGTTCTCCTGCCTTGAGTGTTTGCCCTGTGACAGACTGGCATCCTGTCCTGGCTGTTCCCCTGCCTTGAGTGTTTACCCTGTGATAGACTGGCATCCTGTCCTGGCTGTTCCCCTGCCTTGAGTGTTTGCCCTGTGATAGACTGGCATCCTGTCCTGACTGTTCCCCTGCCTTGAGTGTTTGCCCTGTGACAGACTGGCATCCTGTCCTGGCTGTTCCCCTGCCTTGAGTGTTTGCCCTGTGATAGACTGGCATCCTGTCCTGACTGTTCCCGACACCCACATTGTTTTCGTGTGACTTTCCCTTCATCTCATGACAGTCTTGTTATTTTACCTCGTCACTGATCCCTTACGCCCATCTCTCTGTGCCATGAGCCTTGGTCCATGTGTCATACAAACTGATATCACAGTATATTAATCAGAGATACTATGAGGCTGAAAATGTGATTTCAGTTGGTTATTGTCCCCACAGGTGCTGACAGTGTGTCCACAGTAAGATGGGTGACTGTACAGAGTGGAGGATCTGTCACCATCCCATGTTTATATGAAGATACATATAAAAACCATGTGAAATACTGGTGCAGAGGGATTGATGATCGGTCATGTCCTCCCATAGTACGGACTGACTCTCCACAGACGAAGGGTGACGTGTCAATCAGAGATGATCCTGACCAGCGAGTCTTCACTGTCACCATGAACCATCTGACAACTGAGGACGCTGATTTCTACTGCTGTCGTGTGGAGATCAGTGGACATTCAGATGTTGGAGAATGGCTTACACTGTCAGTCACTGATGGTAAGATGTCTGTACTGCAGACTGTAGCCAATGAGACACACAGCATGTAACATGTCACTCAGTCAGAAAGGAGGGACATTACCACAAACACAGAAGGAAAAAATATTTCAGAAATACGTTTTATTATGTTCAAATAGAATCATTGATGGTTTATATGAGCAACTTCAGGGCGTTAAATATGATAGAAAATACGTAAAAAAAATGACAACAAACATTAATATAAACACACTCTAACTGTCTCATATATATGAATATTTTAAATTCATTTTTATTTCCTAATCTGTGTGTTCAGGTTCCCCAGAGCTGTCAGTGGACAAACAGGAGGTGACTGGTGTGGCGGGAGACAGTGTCAGTGTTCAGTGTCACTATGGAGACAGTAGGAGTCAGAAGATGTGGTGTAAGATGGGGGGCTCCTGTTTATCAGGGAATTCTGGGAGTTTGGATGGGAGGCCTGTGGAGATCAGGGATGACAGAGTAAATAAAGTCTTCAGTGTGACAATGAGGGGACTGGAGAGGAAGGACACTGGCTGGTACTGGTGTGATGATGGACACCAGCAGATCCCAGTTCAAATTACTGTCATTCAGCCAAGGTAAGCATTCAGCTGCATTTTCCGTTTGCGATGCAGTTACAGCATTTGCCTGATCATACAGTAATGGAAAATTTCCATTATGTTTATGAGAATAAGGATATTATTTTTTCCCATTTTTTTAAATTGTAATATACTTGAGATGGCATCATATCCAGTGTGAGCCCCTCCCTTGGGCTCACTGCTGCCATGCATAGACTGCGGGCTCTTTCTGACAATGTTCTGGACAAATAATTGGAAGATGGATGGATGGATGGATGGATGGATGGATGGATGGATGGATGGATGGATGGATGGATGGATGGATGGATGGATTTTTCATGTATAACATGTTATGTAATAATCATAATAAAACTGGCAGTTAACATCCTCCAGCTACTTTTCTGCTCTTTGTTAGTGTCTCCTGTTCCTCACATGTGTAATAGTACAGATGTGGCTCTACTGTGCTGGTATAAAGCATGTAAGACTCTAATGCTCAAACCCACCATCTCATTCAGCCCTTTGGTCCAGCTGGCTCTGTATGTTGTACTGGGCTTATTGGTGCTGCTGTATATCTTCATCTTCATCATCCTCACGTGGAAAGTGCTGGACAAACGCAGTGAGTATCTGCCGACGCAGACGGCGTACAAGTGAGCTGACTGTCTGCGCAGTGCTGCGTGTCCCTCTGCACTCCTGCAACCAGCAGCTAAACCTTCATGCTTTTATCCTTTTCCAAAGACGGCTGGACAGGGAGTCAGGCAGCAGGATTCAGACACTCGGGTTCATGCAGTGAAATTAAAACAGAATGTTGTCTTGTCCCCTTTAAGAACACAGACTAAACATACAGTAGTGCAGGACTAAAAACTGCTATGGAGCAAACAGGAGATCAAACCTCTACTTCCTCCATGAACCTGCAGGTTTTCCTCTGACCCACTGAGTTTGTCTCCAACCAGCTGAGTTTACAAAACCCTAAACAGTCATTATCATTTGTCTATATCAGGGGTCTCCAACTGTTTTTGCCCAAGGGCCAATTGCCCTCAGTACCACAAAGCCAAGATCCACTGGGGGGCGGGGGTGTTCCCAAAGGTAGGATTATTTGCCCAGGAGTTTGCGAGGAATCGTGTGATCTGGATTCAGTTTTAGTTCAGTCCGATACAGAGTGGAGTCCGTTAGCAGGTGATCACTTGTGTAGATAGTTTGATGCAATTATTAGGCTGGATAATGTTTTCAGGTACATTTTAATTGATATTAAGAGGGACTGATTATGTGTTTGTTGCTCAGCAAATTAACTGTATCAGCTAAGAGCAAAAAAACTAATTATCTGTGTTTTTTCTTTGCTTTTTTTCCTTGTAGAGAAAAAAATGACCAGAAACCAAAATCATGCTGCAAGAACAATGACAATGACACCACCACCAGTTTGGAAAGAAATTGCGTTATATGTAATACAGTGAGATAAGCTAGCTCTTACAATGCATTTAATATGTGTTCTAAATTCAAATAGGAAACGAATATTGGAGGATATCTGTATAAATCATTAACTGCTACACCAGATTATGACCGACAGTGATGTCCTATTGTTGTCAGTTAAAGAATGGAAAGGTGGTTCTGAGCAGATACGTGGTGATAATGTGTTCCTCTCTCAGGCCTCTGTGGAACCTGGTGATGATGTCATCTACAGCTCCATCGTCCTGCCAGGTCCAGAGGTAAGATGATCTCATGTGAATCTCATGTGAATCTCATTTGAATCTCATGTGAATCTCTGTTCAGTACAGGCTCAGGATTAATACCACAGTGAGAGACTAAGGTGAAGTAATGTACTTACTGGGCAGGTAGAGCTACAGCTCTGACCTGTCAGATCCACGTGCATCATGCTTAGATGTCAGACTTAACATGACAGCCATGGTGTGTCCCAGTGATTCAGTTATTCTCCCATTTGTTTTCACCTACTGAGCATTAGAGGAGTTTTAGAGAGAGAGAGGTTTAGGATTTTATGGGCTTGTGGTTCCTGCACAATGGTTGGTCTTGTACCTCCATGCTAAATGATGAAATACTCCTAGCAGATGTCCTCTAGTTCTTCTGCTGCAAGCACCAGCGTTGTGATCTACAGCTCAGTTGCCCTGAAGCACAGCGAGGTGAGTTTCCTTTGACACTGTATACAGCCACTATTTCAGCATCATACATGAAGGTCATTTGGCTTCCAGTTTTAAGCCAGATGAAAGTGAACTAAAGAGATTTCCCAGATTAATATACTGGTCTGGTTTATTTCCTGTTCCTGTAGCAGTAACATTAACTCACCACACGCCCTGAAATGCTGAGAGGCGTCGAGCCTCAGATACCAAACTGAACTGACGAATCAGGTAGCTGATGTTAATGCTTATATGTTCTCTTCCAGTAGGGGGCAGCGACGCGGAGATGCTCCTCTACATGTGGGGACCTACTGCTCAGGATGAGATCTGTGAGGGACAGTCATATGCTGGGAGATATTTTGGGCACTACATTTTTTTTTCTCATAAGAGTCAATATAGATAATCATTTAATTTATAATTTCTGCAATTTAAGGCTCCATTTCTGCCTAAAATTCACTAGGATTCAGCACACACAGTGAATGTGAAAAAAGACAATGAATCGAATTGACTGCAAACTGAAATGTATTTTTAATAAATCATACGTAGGTCATAACACGCCCATTGCTTCTGGGATAGGCTCCAGACCCCCCGCGACCCAGTAGGATAAGCGGTTTGGAAAATGGATGGATGGATGGATGGAGGTCATAGCACTAGGAAATGCTGACAGTCTCTTTCTTCCTCGATGCTCGTTGCGGAGCTGCATTGTTCAGATGTAATTCGACTGGATTTCAACTATGAGATTAGACAGACAAACAGACAGACACTTTATTGATTCCAAAGGAAATTTAGGAATTGGATCAAACCTTAAAAATGTATTGTTAAGAAAAGAAAAGAGGGACTCCTTTGACACAAGACAAAAGAAAAATCAACATTATCCTGATCCCAGCAGTAGGGGTGGATTTCAGGAACAAAATGTACAAAAACTTTAAAAGTGGTCAAATGATATAGGAATGCAGGATTCTGTTTTCCTTGGCTGATCTCGATCGCCATTTTTTAAGCCTGATCCGCCGATACCGATCCTGGCCAATTCCAGTTTTATTAGCTTAACAATAATAACAGAGCAAATATTTTTTAACACTTTAATGAACTTGGCTTATTGTAAACAAAGTATTTTTAAAAACCTTTTCAAATAAGAATGGCTGCATAACTATCAAATTAAATTGGTTCCAAATGCTTTTGGGGAGGGTATCCACTGGTTACTTTTTGTTAATGTCTTACACACTGTGAATTTAATGTCTTTGTCTCGCATTATAACGAATCTCCAAACAGCAGCCATGTTTACCATAAGTGATTGACTTTACATGTCATGTGACATAGTTGGGGGAGGAAAGGTGAGGGGTGGGAGGCACGACTGTGGATGGAAACTGAGCTGGCAACAGAGGTGAGCGAATGACCGAAATGTCATATAACGAAACCTTTGGTTATAATCACGATCCACGATATAGGTCACGATTTTTTTTAGAATGTGTGTAGTAATGTTAATTAACCATTTATCCACTTAACCAGCAAGTCCGTCCTTACAAGAAACACTGTTTGTAACATTATAATCCATCCATCCATCCATTTTCTGAAACCACTTGTTCGATTCTGGGTCGTGGGGGGTCCAGAGCCTGCCCTAGCGAGTACAGGCACAAGGCAGGGAACAACCCAGGATTGGACAAGAAGTAACGTTAGTTCGTTAATTAGTTGATCGGCTCATAAAATCGTCTGTACTGTATTTACACTGATTGGCTGATTGCCAGTCAGCCTCAATCAGGGCGAAAATCGATTGACCGGTGCATCCCTATGTTGTACATAAACATTTATTTATATTTTGCACTTGATTTGTTTAGACATATTTGTGATTATGTACATAAAGAAGACATTAAGCTACCTATTAAGCCTTTCAGTACGATAAAGAAAAAAACTATGTTGTCCCGATAAAATTATCCCCCAAAGAGCTGTCAATATCAAACAAAAAGTAATACGCCTGTGTTTCATTTTAACTGTCATTCATCGCTGTATGTTGATTAAAAATGATACAATCATCAGAGATGAAAAGGAGGTTCTAACAATTACATCCAGAGCATCAAAAGCTGGTCTTCTCAAAAATGAAGAACTCTGAAAGTTAGCATAAACAGAAAACCTTTATTTTGTTAACTACTGGACATTTAGCCTTTTGTGATTCATTTAGCTATTAAAAATATCCACAATGTATTTCTGAAAAAAATGCGTATTTGTTTATTATTTCTTTTTATTATTTGTTGTGTATAATGTGAAGGTAATGTTAGAAGTGAAAAGAGCATATTTTAAATTAGCCTTTTTCTCACAGCATATTGGGGTCACAAAATCTAACGTCAGATGTCAGAAAAAGTCAGAGCTGACCTGTACATCCCAGTAATTAATTCTTTCCATGATTATAATTTCTGTTTATGTGAAATCGCCCGAAGTCTGTTTAATTACTGTTTAAAAGTAATGACATGACAGGTCAAGAACTGATCCTGACAGTTTCAGAGTCCTTAGGTTCTGTAAATGCATTGTGGCAACAATACAGCAGTTCGTTAACATTGAAAGGAAAATGTACTTTTGAATAAGTATTTTTAAAATCAAGTACTCCAGTATTTTAACTCAAGTAAAACTCTGACAGAATAACTTTCACTTGTACTAGAGTAATATTTGACCAGGAGTATCTATACTTTGACTAAAGTAAAGCAGTTGTATAATTTGTCCACTTCTGGTTTCTCATCAGCTATTTATCAACATTTCTAATTCTTATTGTTTTCATTTTAATAACAATATCTTTACCTCGTGAGAGTTTAGTGAAGTCTGTTAGTTCTGGTTTTAATTTTATGCTGTACTTACTGACGCTCTTCACTGCCCCCTGCTGGAGCAACTGTGGAATTAAAAGCTGCCCAGTTGTATTTCAGTTTGAAAGCTTTCATTTGGGCACAGTATTTATTCCTCACAAAAATATTAGGCTTTTGCTTATTGATAAGTGGTGTATTATTTTAAAATGCAGGCCACAGACTGTGAAACTCCTCACACATAATGTTAATAAAATGCTTTACATTAATCCTGCAGGCTGCAGTGGTGTCTCAGTGTGTTACGGGGAAATAAGTAGGTTTGGACCCGGCCAGCAGTTGGATGAGAGACCAAGTAGGAACGCTGGGCTGATGCTGGAAGAGATGTTGGTGTGACCAACAGGGGAGCTCGTCATGTGGTCTGTGTGGATTCCAGTGCCCCAGTGCAGTGATGGGGGTCACTGTGCTGTAAAAATGGTGTCGTCATTCTGGTGAGATGTAAGCCCGCGGTCCTGGGTCAAAAACAATTGCTGAGCATCTTTTGAAAGAGGAGGGGAGGTACCCGATATTCTGGCTTAAATTGTGTGATATCTAAACGTAATATTCACTCACTCATATTATGGTTTCCTTCCGTGGTCCAAAAATATATGTCTAGGTGGATTAGAAACCCTAAACCACCAATAATATGTATAATAACCTGGCGTCCCATGCAGAGTGTTCCCTGATTTGTGGCCCGTAGGGGTATCTATCTCAGCTTCGAATCTGACAGCTCTACCTGAGACACCAGAAATGGTTGAAGCCCTATGGTGGGACGCTGGGACGCCCCCCCACAAGGTGATTCATAGGTCTGCTGTGTAAAGTCGTATTTGCTGGGACTTCTGCTTGCTACTCACGTTGTAATGCAGATGCGTTATATAGAGGGAATCGGTAGTCCTCACGTTGTAATGCAGATGCATTATATAGAGTGAATCGGGAGTCTTCACGTTGTAATGCAGATGCGTTATATAGAGGGAATCGGGAGTCCTGCAACCGGTCGGGAAATGTCGCTGACGATCTTTTAGTCTGTTTTCCTTATTTTTTATTTAATATAACACAGCGACACACAAAGAGATTATTCTTCCATGTATACCTTTACTAAGCAATTTAATCACGAGCCTTTTAATTAGAATACCCTAACTTTCATTTTGTTTGTAAACAACTAAGTATTTATTAAAACAACGAATAATTGGACGGAGATTTAAGTTTATTTGTAATATATGCAACCAACTCTCTCACCCCCGTAGCATATTTATATAATATAATAAATTACTCTAATCATGAACGCACATTTCTCGGTTATTCCGATGAATTTAAAAATGTATTAACCATCAAGTAGAGTAAGTATATTAACCGAATTCCTATTTCAGCCCCACAATGCATTCATAGCCGTTATTCATATACAGACGTAGTAACGCTCACAGATCTCATCCTGAGCAGTAGGTCCGCACATGTAGAGGAATATCTGCCCCCTACTGGAAAAGAACATATAAGCATTAACATGTATATACCGTAGGTTGGGCACTCGAGCCGGCGCTGACGTGTTCGGAATTCCCTTTTGTGGTGGTGCGCATGCGCAGTACGAGCCGGGCTTTGCACTGTGGACATAGGCACCGGTCCGCTGTTGGAGTTTGACGTGGCATTCAGCTCTCATTTACAGTGCGCACCGTGCTGAACCTTAACCAGCTGAACCTTCCAATCAGGTAAATAACATCTGTCTACTCGGCAGCTTCTAAATTATATCACAATAAAACTTCAGCTCACTGTACTTTTTATAAAATATACTTTTACTTGCTTCTATTAGGTACGTATAACTTTGTTGCAATGGATTGTTTCATTGGTGATGGAATACTGTCCGCCTGTCACGGATTATTTTTATGTCATTAATTACACAGTACGTATCTGTGGAATTAAAACAATGTAATGTTAGTTTCGATTTACCCACCTTATGTTATAATTATCTTTGACGTGGCATCAAACTGGGAAGTTTTGGGGGAAACTTTAAAAAGAATCATTTGCGCTTTCGCGTCTTGTCACACCGGTTATGCAAGGTGACAGTAAAACGTTTTAAATAATTGTCTGTGCCGGGTCATTTATGTCTGTTTTATAATGTTATATAATTTATTAGACGCGTGTGTTGCTCAGTTCCATCAGTCAGGGCAGAACCCGCAGCTTTCCTGCCTACGGCTCCTACTGCAAAGTTCTTGTCAAGAAACCAGTTATACTGTAAAAAAAAGTGAATAATCTTGTTGCTCTAATTATCAAAAGTAACATTGCAGCTCATTCAAATAATTTTCGTTAGAAATTGCGGTGTAGCCGTTCTTAACGGAGTAGTTCTGATCTAACATATGCCGACGTACGATATGCACGTCATTAGCTGTCCGTTTGCTCTGTGACACCGCGTACAGCTTGCTGAAGGAGGCGCCTTGTTTGTAGTCATTACCGTAATAAACTTATTCCTTTCTTGCATACTTGTTTGACCCTATACGGGACCCTCCTTATGGCTTGTGAACTGGTGCAGTGGAGATGTGTTATGGCAATAGTCGTGTTTACATTGAGTGAAATTAATTGATGCTTTTTGTGGCTTTTTTTAAACTCAGCTCACTGAGGTGTCATATTATATATAATTATATATACGTATTACATATAATATGTATATATGTACTTGTTAGCATTTTTTCTCGAGAATTGAACAAACATATGATTACCTTTACACTGCACTGCAGCCTACTGTATGTTTTCCACGTGAGTTTGTTATAGAAGTGAATTTTGTATAATAAGAGATAATGCCGACTGACGTAACCCCCAATTATTATTTCCAAATAGACTTTGTTGACTTTGTGTGATATTTTGCAATGATTCCCCTTTTAGCCGCTTAGGAAGGTTAAGGTGGGGAATTAACCGTGTTTTGTTTCCAGTTCTTGATCTGGGATGAGAAGAGTCTGAACGGGACCAGGCGCGATGAGTCAGCAGGGCTTTGTGGCTGGTTTCTCTCAAGGTGGCTATTCTAGCGCCTACGGAGCCTCGAACCCCCAGACTCACTACGGGCACTTCGCGGTCCCGCCACAAGGGGTCGCCCCAACGCCAGGTAAGGAGCTGTCCTGGCGCTTCAGACCGTGATAATGTTTTTTATTTTGGATTATTGTGCTCCAAATTCGTGTCAGATCTCAATTTCCTCATATCGGTGCCACACATCCCATTCTCATTTTTGGATGCTTACTCAAGACTACAGAGAAGATACTTAAAAGACACTTAAATCCCCTAATCATTCTCTGATGTAAGGATTGTTTTTTTGTTTTTTTTACAGCCACGTTCAAGACGCCCACATCTCCTGGATCCGGCATGCCTCTACCTCCAGGGACTGGCCAGTTCATGACCAATGGTCTGCACAATGGAACGAGCGAGCAAAGGTAAGGCCACCCTGATGAGGAGGTTTAAGGCTTGCAGTGCGTACGCCTCTACCTGCTTCGTCCCACATGGATTTTACCCCTCTAGGTTCCCGCCTCCTACCTCAGTCCCTTCTCCGTCTGCCTACCCTCTCCCCACTGGTCCCAGATTGGCTGCTGCACCAGCTTCCACACAGCAGCTGACCAATCAGATGGGTGGCATGCAAATCGGCGGATATGGTAGGTTCTGTTGCACTGCCGATCCCCAAAAGCCAGTGGCCTGACTTGACTCGCTACTGTTATTTACCTTAGATCTGGCAGCGCACGTCATTCTGAAAGCCTTGGTTTGAACATTTTGAAAGGAGGTCCACTATTACACTAACCTAAGGATTAAATTCCAAAGGCTTAGCTTCTCTTTGTTTTTCGAGTTTCGATTTTTAGGTACTTACCATGTTGACTTTAAGAGTAAATCCGTAAATTGCTTAGATTAGATGGTGGATTAGTTTAGATTAGATATTAGATTAGTTTAGATTAGCCCTATTGAAATGCTTCCATAAAGCTGTGAAAATGACCACGCATTCACTGTCATCTGCTTGGTTCCTTTGCTATAGGCCAAAGCTTACTGCAAGCTCCTCAGCCCCCTATGAGTTCTGTGGCACTGCAGACAATGTCTTCACCACCCTTGGGACATGTCCAGCCATTGCAGGCCCCTCCCACATGTCCTCCTCCAATGGGCGTGGGCCCAGCCATGGGCACCATGGGCACAGTCCCACCAATGGGCATGCCCGGATCATTCCCAGGCCCGCCCCCTCCCAGCAGTGGTACACTCCAGCAACTTTCAGGATTATGTGGGCCGCAGGAGTTACTGCATCAGCAAGGTATGGAGTTCTGCTCACGTGCAGCCTTCCCGTAGGACATTATTCTGAATCCATCTCTGCAGATTATGACCTTTATCACCCGTAGGGGGAGCCACAGAACAACTCTGAAGATGTAAAAAGAGGACATAAGGGTCTTTTGTTAGTTTCAGTTTGGTGTGTGCTGATTGGCTTGACTGCATGACCTGGGGGGCTATGCAAGTAAATGTGACAGGGACCTTTTTCACTGGCAGGTGGATACGGGGGCCAACCAGCGGGCTCTCTGCCCGGCTTCCCTGGGGCCTTTCCCCCCGGGGCAGCACAGATGGCGGGGCCCCCACAGAAGAAATTGGACCCCGACTCCATCCCCAGCACAGTGGGTACCCGCCTTGGCTCCTGGAGACCAGTCTGTTGGATGTTCAGTATCTGCGAGATGCATAGGCGCAGAAATTCCAGGAATGCTGTCTCACACACATACGTCTAGTGCGCCCACATCAGGCCGGTGTTTGTGTGCTTTCAGTCTGCTCTCACCCTCCGAAAATACCAACGTGCCACATTCCCACAGCAGAAGGCGGGTCTCTCTCCTCCATAGCTACCATTACTCAGCTCTGCTTTCTCATATCTAGACACAAGTGATTGAGGACGACCAGGCCAAGCGTGGTGGGCAGATCTACACCACCAATCTCAGGGGCCAGGTCCCCCCCCTGGTCACTACAGACTTTGTGGTTCAGGACCAAGGTAATCGACGGCTCTATGGCTTATTATATTGTATAAAAGAAAAATATATAAGTAGTTATACAAGTTTGGGTCAAAGTCATAACTTTGGGTTGATCCTTGGGGGGGGGGTTTATTGGCTGGTTTTGATTATTTGATTATTTGGAAGTTACAACCCACCACCCCTCCCCCCATAATTTACACCTATGCTTAGCATACATATACAAGAGTCTCCGTATATGTAGAATATGAAATGTGATCTGTATATTGTGTAGATGTAGTCCTTAAGAGTGGACACCTCCGTCCTCAGTATAATGTGTGAGATGACATCACCCCTCGGCCTGTCTCTAGGCAACGCCAGCCCGCGAGTCATGCGCTCCACAGTCTACTCCTTCCCCTGCACCGCCGACCTCGCCAAGCAGTGCCAGGTGCCCCTGGCGGTCACCATCAAGCCCCTCGCTCTCATCCCCAAGAACGAGGTAGGGTCTCAGTCCCCACCGTGGACACCCTGTTCTTAAAAACAGTGGGGGCTCCGGGATGCCCCCTGGGGAGGCTTTTCTGGGGATTCCCATGTGCTCTCTGTCACCAAGTTTGAAAGGACCACATGCGGAACCGGAGGGTGTCGGGTTCCTTGGACAAAGGGAGATAAAACACAGCGTTTTTGATGAGTGGATGGGAGTTGGAATTTGAACCAGTTCAAAATCCCGATTCTGATATCAGGAATTCAATTGTAATTAACTATAATGAAAACTCAATTATGACTAGTTACAGCTGAATTCCCGATAAAAGAAAATTGGATTGTCAGCTAGTTAAAATGTCATTTCTGATATCAACAATTGGCATTTCGACTAGAAACTGAATTCCTGATACCAGAAATGGTATCTTAAATAGTTAAAACTGAATTATAATTAGTTACAATTGAATTTCTGATATTAAGAATTTGTATTCTGGTCAGACAGAACTGAAACTGAGACATTATGACAGCAGGTCGTAATTTATGACGTGCTTGTAAACATGTTGATAATAAGAGATCCCTGCTAATCTCCACAGCATGTCTCAGTCCGCTTTTATAAACGTCCATACGTGGTTTAATGACAATTTTATACAAACTTTATTGACACGCAGGCATCCAAACAGCAAAGGCTTAATCCAAATAATGTTCCTTTTCGATTGGACGTCTGAACAGTTTGCGTCTGAGCTGCTTAAAATAAAACATTGTCTGCTGCAAATTATAAAGACGTTAAAACCAGTGCAATGTAACTAATGTCCAGTAAAGATTCCATTATTCAGGCTTGACAGTTGCGTAATAGGATGGAAAAATCAATCAGTTCTACTTCCAGAGGGCAAAGGTCTAGGGTTTGTTGGCCCTTAACTGCTTCAGGGACTGATCTTCTATTTATTATTTTATTTATTTTTTTATGTATGTTGTTCTGGATTAAACAGTCTGCAAAAAAAATGTAAAGATAAACGTGGTAAGAAGGGACTGGGTTAAAATAGCAAATATCAGGATAAATAATCCTTAAAAAGCGGATTTCGGCGAGGTTAGCTGGTCTGGAGGACGTGGCGCGCCTTCTCAGAATGATGGCGGGCTTCTCCTCGCTGGTGTTCATGCCTGAGTACGTTAAGCCCCCCCCCTCGCTCCCTCCCTGTCTGCAGACCCCCCTGTACACAGTGGACCACGGCGAGGCTGGACCCATCCGCTGCAACCGTTGCAAGGCCTACATGTGTCCTTACATGCACTTTATAGACGGGGGGCGGCGTTACCAGTGCGGCTTCTGCAGTTGCGTCAATGAAGGTCAGTCTGCCCCCCTGCCTCCTTATTACCCCCCCCCCCCACACTGACATATTGTCCCCCAACCACCCCTGCCTTTGCACGCACAGCTGGATGTCATACACTCACCAGCTGTCATGAACATCCTATTGTGTGGTTTGTCTAACATCCAGATGTGCTTTTGGCTAATCGCGATACTTTACAGAGAGTTTTATTATAATAGGTCTGAGTTTAACATTATGATCTTCAAACCAAGCTCTCGCTCATGGGGGTTTTACTTGCACAAAAAATGTTCAGAGGGCAGAATGTAAATCTTTCAGAGAACCAATCAGATTGTAGAGGAGGTGGGTTCAAGCCACCTCTAGTTTCTTCGACCTACCTCCTCTACAATCTGATTGGTTATCTCTCTGAACCAAACATTTTTCCTTCTGCTCATTTCTGTGCAAGCAAGAATCTGAAGATTATTCTTCTGTGCCTTTTGCAGTGCCGACGTTTTATTTCCAGCATCTGGATCACGTTGGCCGCAGGGTGGACGCCTACCAGAGGCCTGAGCTCTCCCTGGGCTCCTACGAGTTCATCGCTACCCCAGAGTACTGCAAGGTTCCTGTTTTGTGTTCATCATTTTGAGTGATGCCTTTGATCAGTGCAGGCTCGTGTTCTGAGCGAAGTGTCTCTCTTGCTAGTCATCAGTAGGGGAAATGACACTTTATTAATCCTTGTAGGGAAATTCTTTCCCCGTTCTGGTCTTCATGAGATAGTCACACAAGAGCAAGCTTGGGCTCACAGTGCAAGCGCAGCCGTCTGGCGGTACTGAGCGAGCACATGGGCCCGTGGACTTGCGTCTGTTCTGATGACCTTCCAATCCCAGGCACAAAGGCTTAGCTCACTGAGCCACACCGAGCTACACATCTCACGTTCGTCTGTACTTCACAGGAAAATGTTTACTTATCGCTGGCTGTAGCTTTCAGAGTTTCTGTGCTGAGCCTGGGGAGGATTTCTTGCTGCTTTGTCGTCAGGGCGTCGACATCGCATGTTGAGCGCACGCGTTTTGTCCGGGGCTGCCAAGCTACGTTTGCATGAGCTCTGCATGTTCCCTCTGAGCCATTCATAATCGCTTCCATCCTGGCTGTTGCACTCGCTCATAGATGGTGTGGCACAGAGGAGAAACGACAACTTATCACAAAAAGACATCTGTCTTTCGCTGTGTGGATTCCGCAGAGATGATGTTGAGTACGAGCTATTCGTCGGCACAGCTTTGTGTCGTCACAATTTGCAGCAACACCAATATTTATCGTAAAACTTTCAAAAATCGCATTATGATTTTTTTTCCAGTATCCTGCAGCTCTGGTTAAGATTCTGCGCCCATGATCAGAATGGTGCTGGTTCCGCAGAGTGATTTACTGTTGGGTCCTTCAGCAAGGCCCTTAATCCCAATCACTCCCAGGACTGGTGGACTCTGCTTACGGAGTTCTACATCACTTTGGATGAAATAGCTGCTAAATGAATGTGATGTAACATAATTTTTCCACGTATCAATTGGGAGGCCCTGGGAATAGTTAGTCTTGTTTTTTCCTGATCATTTTTCAGATTTATCGATATGTTAAATACTCGCTACGGAATCATATGATGAAAACTAATATAAAAATTCAGGCAGTCATAACCTTTTAACCCCCATCACCTTGATTAAACATGTTATGCATGTAACTGTGACCCTGAACACATCCAGTAAATTAACTTTACAGGTCATTTTTACGGTATCTCTGGCTACCAGGGTATGTGGTCTCACACCTGTGTCAATTTCCATTCCTATTAAGTGCCTCATAAATGACTACCAGAGGCATGATGGATGCTGCCATAAACATGAATGTCTCTGGGGTGCTAACTGATGCTTCTCTCGCTCAGGACAAGAAGCCCCCGAATCCACCAGCGTTCATCTTTATGATCGACGTGTCCTATTCCAACATCAAGAGCGGCCTGGTCCGACTGGTGTGTAACGAGCTGAAGGGGCTGCTGGAGAGACTTCCAAGGTGATCTGAGGATTCATTCTCTACCTCTGAGAATACTGAATACATACATTCTCAATACTCAAATCTCTGAGAGTACTGAATACATACATTCTCAGTACTCAGATCTCTGAGAATACTGAATACATACATTCTCAGTACTCAAATCTCTGAGAGTACTGAATACATACATTCTCAGTACTCAGATCTCTGAGAATACTGAACACATACATTCTCAGTACTCAGATCTCTGAGAATACTGAATACTCAAATACTCAGTACTTAGATACGCTCAGTTAGGACTGGGCAACATATTGATAAAATATTGTATTACTATCATGAACATTTATATCGCCATCAATTTGAATATTATAAGAATTATGATATAGCCTAAATACTTGTTTTCTTGTATAATTAACAGTCAATGCACTATTTTTGCACAAATTCTATTGAGACATTCGTCTGTTGTTGACATAATTATTATCATACTTGCCATGTGCAAGTAACTATTAGTAAAACAGTTCTCATCAAACTCAAAACCTGGTCGCATTGGCAAGCCTTCTCCCAGTGCTCTTCTTCTGAAAAAGAACAATATCCATACTATTGTTTATCTCATCTTGATAGGTGTGTGGGTTAGTTTTGTTACCTTTTAAGAGTGATATCTTATTCACCAGAGTGAAACAGGATTTTTGTAAGTGTTCTTGTAGTAGAGAATATGGGTACTCTAAATGTCTGGTGAGAAGATGTCCTTGTATTACTCAGATTCATGAACATTGGTTACTGTGATGCTGAATGAACACTTGACCTTGGATGTCAAAAAATGTTTGTTTCTGTGCATGAATACTTGTTGAGAAAGTTGTGGGATGTTGCTAAGGACTGTGAGGAGCATTGAGGTGAATTGATCGTTTTGGTTCTTAAGATAAACTAGGAGTAAGAAGGATATTGAGGTTCAGAGCGTGTGTGTCTCGGCCAGGGAGGAGGGGGCTGAGAGCTCGGTGGTCAGGGTGGGCTTCGTGACCTACAACAAAATCCTGCACTTCTACAACGTGAAGAGCACCCTGGCCCAGCCCCAGATGATGGTGGTGTCAGACGTGGCTGAGATGTTCCTGCCCCTTCTTGACGGCTTCCTCGTCAGCTTCCAGGAGTCGCGATCTGTCATCAGTAGGTATGTTGAACCGCAAAAGCCAACCCTCTACGTTTCCTACTGAAACAGCAAATGCATTCTTATATATTTTTGTTATTTTTTGATTTTTGCAGCAGCCAATTATATAATAACTGGTAGTAGCATAATAAAGTTTGCATTCTTAATCTAATGTCAGTAATGTAACAACTTACCAATTATGTAATTAAATTTCTGAATCAAAAACGTAATAAGAGTTTCTGAATAATGTAATTAGTTACTACAATATTGGCTGGTACATATTTTTATATCGACTGTGTTATTGTGATCTTCGTCTAACATTGTGATTGTTGTTTATTTATTGTGTTACTTGTCTGTTTGTCTGTTGGTCTATTACGGCACTCTTCAGTCTGGGGAAATGTCGTTTCATTTTATTATGCATGCAGATGACAAAAAGTGCCAATAATGGAGGACATCTGAATCTTTCAGTGAGGTTATATTTTATAAAATAACAGCATGTAACAAACTCTGGTAGGATAAACCTCCGTTTCTTTTCATCTTCTGCATCTCCCCGTGTTCTCAGTCTGTTAGACCAGATTCCAGACATGTTTGCTGACACCGGAGAAAGCGAGACGGTCTTTGCCCCCGTCATCCAGGCCGGTGTCGAGGCTCTGAGGGTAAGTTAGCCGTCTTCTCAAGCAGCTCACCACCCGACGGCGGCCTTCGGACGTCTCTCGTGACGGCGAGGTCTCCCTGTCCTGCAGGCAGCGGAGTGCAGCGGCAAGCTCTTCATTTTCCACTCCTCGATCCCGACCGCTGAGGCCCCCGGGAACCTGAAGAACCGCGATGACAGGAAGCTGTTCAACACAGAGAAGGAGAAGGTGCGCATCATCAGTGAGGCGAGGGGACACGGGCTGCTGTGTGGGGGAAGCTTCCGGCGTGACGTTAGCAACCTGAATCTTAACAGAGAAACCTTTTTACTTTGGTATTTGTAGTTAAATGTATGTTGTGATCGATCTGACCTCTTCCTCTGTGTCAGTGCTGGGGGAAAGGGGTCCGTACCAATGCTAAAGAACAATCGACATTTTTTACAGTCGCCAGCCCCGCTATCCAATTAACAGCTTTATCTCCCCCCCCCCTGAAATTCCAGGGTCTGGCTATCAAATTTGTTCTACCTCTGACACTAACTTAGACTTTAACATTAGTTATGTTATTTCAGTTAACTGAAGTGTGTCTGCTCTTGATGGTCATGGAACAGCCACCCAGAGGCTGAACTAGGAATTCTGGCCCCCCTGACTAAATGTCATCTTGCCCCCCCCCCCCCAGTCCCATAGTACATATAATTTTACATATTCAAGAGCCCCTCCAAAGTTCTCCCCCCCCCTCTCAAATTAGCCAGGGTATCCATGTCCCTACTGCATCCCTGCATGTCTATTATGTAAATTATCTAAATGTTATTTATAATGGTATTTTGAAGGATTTACAGTTCTGATCAGGAGAAATCCCTGTCCATCAGTTTGTACACCCCTGTCTTGATCATTAGCCGCCCTGATAAGCGCTAAGCAGCGCTTAGCACTGGTGACGTGTGGTTAATGGTTAAAGGATGTTGGGCTTGGCCATGTGCAAAGTCTGACGAGTAGCCCCGTGTGACTCAAGGTTCACGGCCTGTTTACCTTTGTGCTCGCCGAGCAGACTCTCTTCCAGCCCCAGAAGGGCGTCTACGAGCAGCTGTGCAAGGACTGCGTCACCAGCGGCTGCTGCGTAGACCTCTTCCTCTTCCCCAGCCAGTATGTGGATGTGGCCACCATGGGCAGCGTATCTATGCACACCGGAGGCTCCGTCTACAAGTACAACAACTTTCAGGTGCTGAGATGCACCGCCGCGCATTACGGTGTCTGTGTGCTACATGCAGGTCTGCATGGGGTGATGTGCAAGGAACAATATGTCATTAGCAGCTACATTGCTACAGTGTGTCATTATCTGCTACACAGATACAGTGTGTCATTAGCTGCTACACTGCTGCAATGTGTCATTAGCTGCTACACAGATACAGTGTGTCATTGGGTGCTACATTGCTACAGTGTGTCATTAGCTGCTACACTGCTACAATGTGTCATTAGGTGCTACATTGCTACAGTGTGTCATTAGCTGCTATACTGCTACAGTGCGTCATTAGCTGCTACACTGCTACAGTGCGTCATTAGCTGCTATACTGCTACAGTGTGTCATTAGCTGCTACACTGCTACAGTGTGTCATTAGGTGCTACATTGCTACAGTGTGTCATTAGCTGCTACACTGTTACAATGTGCCACTAGCTGCTACACTGTTACAATGTCTCACTAGCTGCTACACCACTACAATGTGTCACTAAGTGCTGCACTGCTACAATGTGTCATTAGCAGTTACACTCCAGTGTCTAATTCAAGCAAGACTATTCCAGAAAAGTCTAACATTTGAGTATTTGCTGTAGGTGGACATTGATGGGGAGCATTTCCTCAGAGATCTCAGAAGAGATGTGGAAAAGCCGGTTGGGTTCGACGCCATCATGCGAGTCCGTACCAGCACAGGTAATGAGCCTGTCATGCCATGTAGTGACATTTACAGATAAGGGAGAATTAGAAGATGCTTGTACACATCTTAGATGTTTTCATTTTTATTCTGCTGAGGATGTTAACAAGACGCATCTACTTCAGTGACACTTTTAAGTGAGAGTGGTGTAACGACAGTGACTGAAAGCACAATACAAATGTTCAGGATTTTGTGTACACCCACCCCCCCCCCCCCCAACCCACTGCTGCAGATGCAGCCTGTTGAGCTCTCAGTTGCATCACCAGTGTTACAAAATTCATTTTTCTTTTCAATATAACATGTAGATCACATAATTATTATTCTTTTTCAAATTTGGTGAGATTGCATATTTCGTAAAGTTTACACATTATACCCATTTTATTGTCTTCCAAAGGTAAATAACATTTTGGTTATTCGGCAGAATATAGTATTTAATATAATAATGACACTTTACTGATTTTTCATGGGGAGGTTCCCGTTACCTACCCCGCCTTGCACTCCATGCCACATATGTAGGTGACAGCAAGCCTGTCAGTGAAAGACCTGACCTGCAGTGGCACCCATGGACCTGGGGATTAAGGGTCTTGCTGATGGACCCACAGATGTGATTAATCTGCTGAGGTTCAGCTCAAACCAACAACCTTCCAATCAAAGGCACTGAGGCTTGGCATACTGAGCACACACTTTGCCTTCAAACAAATTTTTTCTATTTAGTTCTTGTTTATGTGTTTTATTGGGGGTTAAGGGCTTTTCCCTGAAGCCCCATGGTGACATCAGTCTGCTGGTACTGGGATTTGAACCAACAACCTTCTGATTATATACAGCAAGTCCTAACCCACTGAGCTTTTGCTTCTTCTCTTTATGTGTTGTAGGCTTCAGAGCCACAGACTTCTATGGCGCCCTCCACATGAACAACACCACCGACGTGGAGATGGCAGGTGTGGACTGCCACAAGGCCGTCACTGTGGAGTTCAAGCATGACGACAAGCTGAGCGAGGACACGGGGGCCTTGATTCAGGTGGGGGTGTCGCTCTCCGCCGGCCCTCGCTATCGACGGGCTTGTTCTGCACGTGCTAGCTGATGGAAAAGAATGATTCCTTGGTCTTGCTGTAGTGCGCGCTGCTGTACACATCCGTCGGGGGGCAGAGGCGGCTGCGAATCCACAACCTGGGCCTCAACTGCTCCTCCCAGCTGGCCGAGCTCTTCAAGAGCTGCGAGACGGACACCCTCATCAACTTCTTCGCCAAGTCCGGTAATCGCCATGCTGTGATGCTTGTTGATTTGTAGAGATTCTCTGCTTCTCCACCCGCCATTTATGGGGTTGTCTGTGACTCAGTGGGTTACGATGCTGTACCTGTGATCAGAAGGTTACCAGTTTGAATCCTGGCGCATGTGGAATTGTTTTATTGTTGGATCCTTGAGTAAGACCCTTAAACTCCAATCGTATGTCATTTTGGATAAAAGTGTCTGGTAAATGATGGTTTCTCAATTCCGGTCCTTTAGTGCAGGGGTGTCAAACTCCAATCCTAGGGGGCCGGAGCCCTGCACATTTTTGGGTTTCCCCTCATTTAACACACCCGATTTAACCCCTCGTGCTAATTATCACGTCGCTGTTGAGCTGGATCATTTGTCGTGGAACAGGGACAGAACTAAGGTGCGCAGGGCTCCGGCCCCCCAGGACTGGGGTTTGACACCCCTGTACTAGTGGGTCACGTAACTGTGACAGGGACACGTGGTTTAGTCCCTAATTGGCTGACATGACTGGAACTCAGTGGGAAAAATTAACTGTGGTATGGTAACTGAGGCTCCCATGCTCCCCCTAGCGTACCGTGCCATGGTGAACCAGCCGCTGAAGACAGTGCGTGAGATCCTGGTCAACCAGACGGCCCACATGCTGGCCTGCTACAGAAAACACTGCGCCAGTCCCTCCGCAGTCAGCCAGGTCAGTGTGCTTTGCATGCCAGGTGACGGGGCTGCCCCCTGCAGGTTGGACATGGAATAGTCGGCCTCAGCTGACCACAATGCCGCCTCTCATCTGGACTGACAAACTGCCTTTCTGTCATAAATATAATGCATTTTCGCCTCAAATTCCTTAAAACAATCAACTCTGTTCAAGGTACTCGCTGCAAGAAGATGCATAGAGCAGTATTTACCATTTGAATAGAAAAGGCATGACAGGAACCAGGGTACTGCAATAGGGATAGTATCTGTGTCTGTATAGAGTACTGAGGCCTCTCTGTCATATGGGTATCTGCCTCTTTGTCCCTTGTGGTTTAATATTGTTGATATCTTGTAATCCACGAGGGCTCTTCCAGCTTCCCGATACATTAATGTCTAACCCTTTATAAATGGCTCATTATGCCAGTCCTTTAGAGAGTTTGGATTATATGATCTTAAACAGAGCTGAGTCTTTTGAGGAGATATCCATGACCGAAAAGCAGATAAGAAATTAGAACACAGTTCTTCTCTCCTTGAGAAGAGGGCGAGCTTGAAGTGGAAATTATCCGTATCGTAGAAGAAAATTTGACCACTGACACCAGAGACACTTAATGACAATTATCCAAGCATTCATCTTATCTGGCTCGTGGTCGTGAGAGGCCTGATGCCTGCCCAGCCAAAGCAGGACATGAGTCCAGGGTAAATGCAGAAAAGTAATATAAGCTTAACTTTATAGGTGAATATGGTGTTTTGGTCGCTTGCTGAGGAATTAGAAATGGTTTGCTTGCACTTTAACGGTAACCATGCTTTTCCCCAAAAGCACGCTTGCAGGTTAAAACTCTAAAATTGTCTAGTGGCTTTCGGTTAACCACTGCCTACTGTTAATCTTGCTGCTTTGTTCACCGTCCAGCTGATTCTCCCAGACGCCATGAAGGTGCTCCCCTTGTACATGAATAGCTTGATGAAGAGCGCCGCCCTGGTGGGCAGTCCTGAGCTGTCCACTGATGACAGGGCCCTGCACAGGATCACGGTGACGAGCATGGGCGTGGAGGAGACGCAGGCCCTTCTCTACCCCCGGCTCATGCCTGTGGTGAGTCTAAGTTTCTCTGAGCTTCAGTGAGTCTTGAAGCTGCATCGGTTTACCCGGGAGGTGGTCCCTGCAGGTGTCCTCGTGTCCGCCCCGCTCACCCCCTACCTCCCTGTCCTTGCAGTACTCCATGGACATGGTGAGCGACACGCTGCCCCCTGCTGTCCGCTGCTCAGAGGAGCGCCTCTCTGACAGCGGGGCATTCCTGCTAGAGGACGGCCGGCGGATGTTCCTGTGGCTGGGCCAGAGCTGCTCCCCGGAGTTCATCCAAGGCGTTTTCAACGTGCCGTCCTTCACGCACGTCAGCCCGGACATGGTGAGACGGTGCCCCCTGGCTGTTAGGGGAAGCTTAGCATCCTCATGCAACATCAGATTGAAACGTATCATAAATGATAATGAGATGAGAAATTATAAACAATGTTTTTTTTTTATTTTTTCTGTCTAATAAGATTCTAAACTTTTTAGTATGAATACATTATTCTGGAAACTCAGCGTTAAATAATTGAAAAATATATATATATTTTTTTTTTAAATGTCCCAGTAGGGAGTTGGAAGGGAGCAAAAATGTGGACAGTCTGGGGGTCGCTGAGGAGCAATTTGAGAAACTCTACTCTAACATAACAGAACTCTATGTAAACAGAATTCCTTGTGTTTCTCAGACTTCAATACCCGAGCTAGACAACCCTCTCTCTAAGAAGCTGCGGACTGTCATGGAACGCATCAGCCAGCAGAGGGCGCAGGCCATGAAGGTACAGCAGACTGACAGACATGCACGCATCTGTACCACACATGCCCCCCACAGACACACACAAGTCCTGCTTTTCAATCTTCTCAGCTCCTGATAGTGAAGCACAAGGAAAAGTCGGACATGCTGTTCCGTCAGTACCTGGTGGAGGACAAGGGCCTACATGGAGTCTCCTACATGGACTTCCTGTGCCACGTCCACCGCGAGATCCGACAGCTGCTGACCTAACCGGGGAGGCTCGGTGTCACCGGCTGGTACTGATATCTGTGGCATTATCACTATGAATAATCATAACATAAATCTTTTAACCGGGGCAATATTTAAAACACTCAGCCTGGCATGTCCACACTTTTCAAAAGCCGGCTGTCCATCCTAGCACCACTATTAAAGCATCTTTATCTCTCTGGGCTGTTTAGAGCAGCGCTTCCCGATTCGGTCCTGGGGTCACACGGACAGTCCACAAATTTGCTCCCTCCTGTCCAGCAGGGAGTTCAGAGGGAGCAAAAACATGGACCGACTGTGGGTCCCCGAGGACCGGATTGGGAAACACTGGTTTAGAGTGATACACAGACTCACAGCGGTCATAGAGAGCGGACCAATCGCTTAGTGCCAAAGGCTGATTGAGGGCTGCACCGATCAGCAGTTGTAAACAACACATCAATCATTGAGGACCAAAGAGACTCTTTATGACAGCTGCATAATGTGTAAAGTCTGTTCTGAGAATCATTAATTACCCTCGTAGCATGTGACTGCACGTCATGTGACTATTATTTTGTAACAATGGGATATGATTTAATATTGTCTGCTATAAACAGCCTTAATCGTTTTAACTCATCTGTATTTATTAAATATGTGACTAGAATTACGGCATTTAGCATGGGGCATTTTTCCAAGTCCGTCAAATATCAGGTCGTCAGAGTGCTAGTTAGAAATAAATGCAATTGAATTATTTATCCCAAAGCACTATTTTACATTGTGTGTAAGATATGCTAATACAAATTGCTGCAGTCTTAAAAGCGTTAAGAGTTAAGCTCTACTGATTTGTATTCCATTACAATTCTGCGATCAGATCTGATTGTCCTCCAAAATCGTCTGAATCTCTGGTTAGACTTGCTAATAAGATCTTTGCTAATGAGAACACCACATGTTCACAATCCTCACCATAGAGTGAAAATAAGAAATTTAGTAAAATGATTAATGTAGTTGTTTGAGTTCTCTGTTAGTCACAAAGGAAGTTGTCAGATATCGGTAAAAAGGAAAAACAGCCGTTTCTTATGACTTTATAGGTGCATCAACTAGGTCTTATTTTAAAACATCCCATAATTTTGCACATTTATGTAATTCATATGCAGTTTGAAAATATATGTGTATGTAACACATGTAATCTGATAATACTCAAGCAAAACAGTTTCCTAGACCAGAAAGCACAGATCGATACTGTGACTGTATTCCTTCCCTTTTGCATATTTTTAAGATTCAAACTTGACATGGATAGGAAATATTTGTTTGTACGTCTCAGGTACGATGTGTCCTACAAAACCTTTGTATATGAATAAAGGAAATGGGTTGGTATATTGCAAGAAATCCACCCACCCATCCATCTCCCAAACAATTTTCCTGGTCAGGGTCTAGGGCAGCATGGGGCACAAGGGTTGGATACCCCCCACCCCCCCCCAGGCAGGATGCGAATCCATCACTGGGCACTTACACATGCGTACTCATGCACTATGGGTAATTTAGAAACGTCATTTAGCCTGACTGTGTGTGTTCAGGCTTGTGGGAGAGAACCTGTGCAACACAGGGACAATATGCAAGCTTTACAGGGCCAGTGGGATTTGAACCCAAACCCTAGCGTGAGGCAGCACATCCACTCAGCAGCACGAGCGACAATTGGGTGTAATTTGTTGTATGAGTGCATCCATGAGAATTGTGCAATGTGTTTATATATTCCTATATAATATCTCCTAGTGTTTTTTTGTATTATTATTGTACTAAAGCATCTTATAATCTATCTGAGGACCTGTAACCCTCTGACAATAAATGTTCTATTCAGGAGGACTGGATGGTAATTGGATTAGTTGTTTGATTTTGATGAGCCTTTCACCAAAATATCTAGATTTTTGTGTTTGTGTGTGTGTGTGTGTGTGTGTGTTTGTGTGTGTGTGTGTCTGTGTGGGCGGGCATGTGCATATACATTGTGGGGACCCCATAATGTGATAAAAACCCGTCATTCTGAAATTGTGGGGACAACCTTTTCAATTGTGAAAATTAAAAATGACAATGTTTAGTATGGATCCTTATGATTAATGTTACGGCTGGGTAGGGGTTAAGGTTGTCATAGGTGGGATTAGGGTTTTCCCCATAGAATACAAACGTGTGTAAAATGTAATTACAACAGAATATTAAGACGTTCTGCACATGCCCTTGTTGCCTTGCTACTACAGGTATATATTATATATTATAGCGATGACAAAAATTCTACCAGAAGGTGGCAGTATTGCCTTTTACTATTCCTCTCTGCTTGTAATCAGGGTGATCAGGGCAGCCGTACAATATATAAACTAATATGAGGGTTAAAATAGCTCTTTAAAAAAAGACACGTTTGTTGGCAGGTGTCCTACTACTAGCAAATGGGGCATAAATAATAGAACACACACATTTATTGTCTAGTATTGTATTGTGCATAGAAAACAAAAAACAAATGACATTTACAGTAATAATAAAAATAAAATATACAGATGAATTCAAGTGACACATTTATGCAAATTATAAAGCACGGTTCTGCACAGAATGATATTTTCCTATGCCTTCATATTTCTATAAACTATACCTAAGCATGTGCTTCAGCATTAATTAATACATTTTATTCTCTAACTTTAAATGGTAACGATGATTTTTCAAGTTGATAACTACCATTTAACATGGCATTTTTTTCCAAGTTACAGATTCCGTAATGCCTTCTTGTTTACTGTTAGTCTTACAGTATATTGTGTGCTTGTCAGTACTGTAACAGGGTCCAACAAGGGCACGGCCCAGAAATTTACTGTTTGATCTAAATCAAAGCTTGAATGTAGCCTGTTCCGCTGTCCAGACATCTCTCCGTGTGCCTTTAACACTGCAGAGGATGCTCTCCGACTTTATTCTGTACAGAGACAAACTCTTTCTGAATTTCAAGGCCGTTCAGTACTTCATTAAAGCGAGTGGGGATGTGCTTGGGGACGGATCCGGATGGGCGCAGACAGCCCGTTGGTTTGGTCCCCTTTTAGGTTCGCGGCAGTTTACCTAGATTTACCAACGAGCCAAATCACTTTGCAGCTCCACTCGCCCCGGTAATTAACCACACTCATCTGGCTCGTGTTGCAACAGAGGAGTAAAACATCTAAATTACAGTCCCTAACGAGGCGTATCGCTACTAACAGGGCAGAGGTGCAGGAGAAAACTAACACAAACGTAACGAAAAACATGTAGAGATCTGTACCGTAAAGCGGCTGAACGCAACGCAGTCCGTTGACCGGCTCACCGTTTGTCGATGACGTGTAACTATCCCATGAGGCGCACAGTATCACGGCACCATCTCATGAAGATGCACCATCTCATGAAGATGCACCATCTCAGCGAAGATGAGAATGCAACCAGATGAACCTTTATAGGTCATGTATACACATATACTCTGAAGATACTCTGAAGATACTCTGAAGCGGCGTCAAATGGACAGTCCTGTGAAGAACTAGTGGAGAACCAGCAGGAGGACGGGACTGGACCGGACCAGCGTCAAATGACGTTCTCAAACAGCTGCATTGACCTCATTATATTCTCATCCTGTGAAGATAAGATGGCAGAGGTCAGAAGAATTCCATAGGACTGGGTCAAAACTGCCAGATGTATGAAGAACAAGGGTTCTTACTTTTTGGCAGCAGTCAATGAATTCATCTATGGTCACCACTCCATCTTTGTTCTTGTCCATTTTCTGTTTGCAAGAAGAACATCTTTATGAGGTTAGTCAAGACACTGCTTCCTGTCAAAAGAAAGTAACCAGCTCCACAAATAAACACCCCCCACACACACACACACACTCGAAACACCCCCCACACACTAAACTTAAGATATGAGTGATATGGTAATGATGGTATCCTGTGGAATTATAGATGGAAAAGACAAATCCACAGAGGAATGCCAAAATATCTTGGTATGCAGTTAGAGCTGGTGCAATCCGTCTGTTATTTTATTGATCGATTTTGCTTGCTTGTCTCGATGTATTATTCATCTCGCTGAAAGATTTCTGAGCCTCTTACAGTGAAAGTGAAACAAACGGGCGGTTCGTACCTGGAAGAATATCTCCACGTGCTGTCTGGGCGTGTCGTCCTTCAGCACTGGGTAGGTGCACCTGCCCATCATGCTGTAAATAGCCCTCATGATGTCCAGCATCTCCTGAGGACCAGGGAGATGGACAGGGGAACATTTCCGATTCAGTCATAAGGAACATGTGAGCTGAGTATTTTTCACACTTTCATTACTCTTTGGCTTCATTTAAATTTTTACGCAAAGATACTTTCATTATTCAGTAATTGATACATATGGGTGTCAGACAGTCAATTAAATCAGATTGTTATTTATTATATAACATTTTTACTTTTTACACCATACTTCACACACTAATTTTACAGACAATCAAAAAAACAAACAAGAAAAATAAACAAACAATCTAGGTGATGGTCTTGCTCAAAGACCCTTTCGCTAATTTAATTTGCAGGGTAGGCGGAGCCTGTGCTCTCATTGCAAAATGTGATCCCTTCACAAAGTGGCAATGAGCTGGTTAAAGTGATTGGTTGCTTTTCCAGGGCCAGGTCACTGAGCGGTAATGAATCCCAGCTGACTCTGATTAGGCTGTGGGCTTCGTCAGGGTATAAATAGGGTTACCTGCAGAGCCCCTGGTGGATATACGGGGAGGGAATCTCTATGGGTGTTTGGAAGGGGGTGTTTAAGTGCAGATTTTACTGCAGTCCAGGGAATAGACTTTCTTCTTCGGTAGGCTTATTTTGCGGATTCTAAAAGGGGCTGTGACCCTGTTTTTCCTACAGTTATTTTCTTAGTTTAGACCAGTTCTCTTGTGCCTCTGTACTGGCTTATAGTAGATTACCGCACTAGAGCCTGCCCCAAGACTATTAAAAATAGCAAAGTTTTTATAAAGAAGCCAGTAAAAATGGCCGCTTACGTCTTTAGTTATGTATCCGTCCTTATTAATGTCGTATAAATTGAATGCCCAGTTTAGCTTCTCCTGCACCGAGCCCCGGAGCAGGATGGAGAGACCCAGCGCAAAGTCCTAGAGCCAAGATGGAGACAGATTGAGATGTAAGATGAGCGGCTTCATTGACATTAAAATCCACTTTGTAAGTTATTCATCTGGCACCTTCGCAAGCGTGACAAACGCTGGACGATTTTAACACCTACAGTCTTGAGTTCTGAATGAAGCTCGACAATGGAACGGGAAGTGAAATCTTATCTGGGTTAAATCCGTAAAATTCCATTTTGTAAGTTGCGGTTGTACTTGGGGATTTTCTTTTCTTTTTGCTGGGTTCTCTACCATCTGCTATTTAATAAAAAGCCTTCCTTGATTTTCTAAAGTATATTCTCATTTTCGTAACATTTAACCCATATAGTTAATGTTGCACCCCTCAGCAGCCAACTTGGTAAACACTATCTTTCGTTCTTTTTAAAAAGATGGTCTGAACGTATGATTTACAGTACACTTTGACCTACTTGTTTTCCTATTGTCCATTAATAAATTATCGCAGCTCCTCTCCATTTCAGTATTCCTTATTAGGAAGAACCTTTTTCACTTGAGGAATTAAGTGCGTTTTATCTGGATGGCAAAAACCAGATTTAAAATGTGAGTCTGTAAGACAAGTGTAAATGCGGGCTTACCTCAAAATTCACAGAGCCGTTGTGATCTGTGTCGAATGCGTTGAATAGGAAGTGTGCGTACCGAGACGCGTCTGCGAAATTGGACATAGAAATCAAGCCGTTTCTCTTTAAGGGCTGAAGACGGCGCGGACAACAGCCAAAACAGCCAGACACAGAACAATAGAACAATAGAAATAAAACTTGATATACTGAAGATCAAGATATAAAACGTCGACGTGAAATGCTTTGTCGTGATGTGTGGTGATGATGGATGGATGGATGGATACATACATCCTGTCTCCATAGGGACATTTTACTTGGACTGTACAAAGCTGACCCTGCTGAAACAAGTAGACACATCACTGGCTCACACATAAGACATCGAAGAAGCAAAAAAAAAATGAACGAATGAATGATTGAACGAACAAACAAGTGGATAAATCCCTATTTCAAATCCTGGGTACACACTTGGTAGGCTAACTGGAACTCCGCAGGTTTATAGAAAGAAACTCGTTGCATTTGAGTTTAATTCAATCTGTTTTATTCTTTATCAGAACAGTGTGTTTGGCTTTACATTGTCACAGGCCCCCGTACAATGAGAAACTGTTTCAGTTATATAACAGCATATAACAGAAATTAGATGAGTGAAATTTAGTTCACAGGAACCATGTGAAAATGAAATTAAAGAGGCAGAGGTGCCCCCTCCCTCTCCTCAGACCTCCCAGCACTCCATACCTCCTTGTGGGAAGAACTGTGAGTAGATCCCTTTGAAGGTTTCCTCATTAACCACCCCGCTTGGACATTCCTGAGGAAAACAAAAAAAGTAGATGTATGAAGTCATTTGCAGAAAAAAAAAAATCTGAGAGGATATAAAAGAAATTCATAATTGGATAGCCTCAAGCAGCAAAAACACATAAATGAGGCACTTTAAAACTCAGAAGTGCCAATTTCCTTTTTTTTTAATTAATTTTCTGAAAAGTTTGTCGGAAATGTCCGTGATATATGCTCAGCATTTTCGTAAGTAGCAATTAATGCCCAGGCCCAAACTGGTTACATACGGCCTGCGTGTGTGGTACGTACGAGGCGCGCTCTACTCATCACGCAAACTCTACATGCGACACCCAAAGATCAGGGACGGATTACGGACCGGGCCAGCGGGGCCGCTGCCCAGGGGCCCTTGGGGTGCAGGGGGCCCGTGGGGCCCCTAGCCCAAAACAATTTTGCAATGCTTATCAACAATGTATTTTCGTTTGTCTATTTTAGAGGGCCTACATTCTTTGATCCTCTGCCTACAAGGGCCCCTGACCCTATAGGGAGGGCGTTTGGCTGCCAAGGGCCCTTGAATTGTGGTGGTGGTGGGGGGGGCCCTCGCGAACGTTTTGCCCAGGGGCCCACACAACCCATAATCCGTCCTTGCCAAAGATATTCAAAACCGTAACGTCAAGACGCAGAACGTTACCGTAAACGGGACTGGAATTAAAAAAAAAATCAGACAGCTAATCCCAGAACCATGTGACACGCTAACTTTGGAGGGGCTAACGGGAGGGGGGGGGTCTTTTCCATTTCTCCGGCACCAACATGTTCTTGGTACCATAAGACCTCCATGTCAAGGTTTTGAGTCTTTTTTTTTCCACCACGGTTTGGCCGTTTCACATTTCAGGCACGTGAGCCCAACCAGGTGGTCATGATACGGCCCGGTTATTGCATTTAGCTGCGGCAGCTGTCCCTGCCTGCCCACAGCTGGGCTGCTCTGCCCCGGGTCCGCGACTGGGAGAACAATCGGCCGGATCTGGCAGAGCGAGAGACTGAGGCCTAGGAGGCAGAGTGATGACGGCGAGGTCTTTTGTCACACCGTAGTGATGTAATCTCCAGGGACAGCCGGAACAGAGGGACAAAGGTCGTCGTGTGAGCCTACAACATCCCCATCACATTAAACCACAGGCCAATAAAACCATCAACAACATTATTAATGGATCATTATTTAGCTCTGTGCTGAAAGCTTCTCCCAGCCAGGCAAGAAAAACAAGATTTACTTCGACTTTAAACCAGGAAGGATAGAGTCTGAGGTGTTTTAAAGGACATTTAAAACATTTCAGAGTAAAATAACCCCGTTCTGCTGATCTTCCAGACCCTGGAGATCTGCGGAAAACCTTCTCTCCTGGTATAAGTCTCCATATATATGGCGTCCGTCTGAACATTAATTAGGAAAGTTTCAAAGATTTGTAGCTTAGCCGGTCATACTGTCCATCTTGTTTGGGTAGTGGGCTATGGATAATGTGGATGTTATTATAAAATACAAGGAATCGGGCATGTGAGCAGCATTTCAGTTTTAATGATAAAATTCCAAATGAGATGCTGTCTAATTAGCTGCTTCCATGTGTTTGTAGAATAGAGCATCTTAAATGTTAGCCGCGTATCCAGTGTTGTTGCGGAGTGTAAGTTTGGGTCCTGCATAATTGCATAAGAAAACAATTCCGTTATTTATTTCTCACTGCTTAGAGGGAAACCGGTGTTACAGTTTGAGATGTTAGCAAGAGCGAGATGAGAAGGTGCTTTAATGATCCCCAGAGGGAAGTTAGGATTTCACAGGTGTCAGAGAAGGATCATTATGGGGTAAAAAAAAAGCCGACAAAGATGTAAATTAGATGACTTACATTCTTGAAGCCTCTGTAGAGAGTCTGAAGCTCTTTCTTTGTGAACCTGGTCTGAGCTTCTAGCTGCTCCAGAGCCTCGGGACGATGGCGGATCGTGTACTGCTCCTGCTCATCGTCGATACTGTCTGCAGGGGAAGAGCGCCACCATCAGGGCTGTGGCAGCATGTGCACTAAGAGCACGCCCCTGTCACTTCCAGATGCTGCGTTTGTGGAACATCTCCTGAACTTTGGAGAGCTACATTGCACACTTCAGGTCATTTTCTGCCGATAAGGGCTCCGCCTGAGCTTGCCAGGATGGTTTTTGAGACCTCGCTCTCCTCTGGTCATTTTCCGAAAGAAATACAGGCAGAACTGAAATTTATTTACATGACTTTTGCAGTTTGAGCTGTGCAAAGCTGGTAATATAAGCCTTATGCAACAATAATACAAAACATTCCAATTCCAGCAAAACATTTCTTCTCTCTGTACAAAACAATATAAGCTTATTTTCTTTATAACAATATAAGCTTATTGTCTTTATCATTCTTGAAACTAGGGGCACCATGGTGGTGTAGTGGTTAGCACTGTTGCCTCACACCACTGGGACCTGGGTTCGAGTCTCCGCCTGGGTCACATGTGTGTGGAGTTTGCATGTTCTACCCATGTCATCGTGGGGTTTCCTCCGGGTACTCCGGTTTCCCCCCACAGTCCAAAAACATGCTGAGGCTAATTGAAGTTGCTAAATTGCCCGTGTGAGTGAATGGTGTGTGAGTGTGCCCTGCGATGGGCTGGCCCCCCATCCTGGGTTGTTCCCTGCCTCGTGCCCATTGCTTCCGGGATAGGCTCTGGACCCGCCCGCGACCCAGTAGGATAAGCGGTTTGGAAAATGGATGGATTCTTGAAACTTAAATCAGCTGTAACACTGTCCCAACATCACTGGTATTATATCAGTTCTGTGTTTTTAATCCTTTTTTTCCCCATTGTGGCCCGAGGTAACACTGCCAGAGATGTCATTAAAGTATAGTTAGTATACTAGAGTCATTATTAAAGTATAGTTAGTATACTAGAGTAGTATAGTTCAAGCAAATTCTGAGGAAAGAAAGTATAGTAGCTGCATGTACAGTGAAAATAAATACACAAAGAAATATGAGTAGAAACCATGGTGTTATTTTCAAGGTGTCAGTTAGCAGAATATCCATTCGCAGTGGCCGCAGAGCCGATTCCAGAGGCTATGGGCACCAGGCAGGGCACAACCCAGGATGGGGCACCAACCCACCAGACAGCACACTCAGCTTGACAACCCCAATCCACCTCAGTGTGTTTTTGGACTTTAGGGGGTAACTGGAGAGCCTAGACAGAAGAGGGATAATGTGCGAACTCCACACACGTGGATCCGCGGGGGAAACTCCCCCGAGGTGTGAGGCGACAGTGCTGATCACTGTATCACTGTGCCGCCCCACTAACGGAAAACTGTCCCAAGGCCCAGTTTGGGAAGAGAGCAGGCAATGACAACTAATAAGACTTGGCTACTGCGGATACCAAGATTCCATTATTCTTGTTAGAAAACGGAACGTAGAAAATCTAGAAACCTAGAGGGTCAGCGCATCCTAAACAAGAGTCTGATGTCACCAAGCTAAACTGGGCCCACAGGCGTCAGCCAGCAGGGACACAGATCAATGCTGTATATATAAACATTTATGATGCATCGACCTGCTGAACTGGCCAATAAACCGAATGGATTTTTTCAGTAGGATTTTGCATTGTAACCTGATTTGACTTTCAGGCCCAAATGTTTATAAAGAGCTAATTATTATCACCCAAAAACATCAAAAATGGCTGTAAAATATCTCATTCTTTCTCTCCTGAAAGTGTTCTCGTATATTTATTATGTTAATATTATATGTAATGTTTATTAAGCACAACAATTTTTTCATTATGTGCATTTGTGTGCCCTAAAGTGTATAGTCTTCCTTGGAGGATGTGGCACACATACATGAGTCGCAAACCCACATCCTTGTGGTGAAAGTCCATAGATGTGTGTATAAAACAATGTATACTTAAATTCATTATAGTGTTATTTCCTGACTGCAGTAATTTGCAGCTTGGTGCCTGTCAGCTTAAACACGGAAAAATGCTTGTTCATCTCCGACACAACAAAAAAATCCAAAGAGGGTCTGAGAGCACAACTTGTGGATATGAATTATCCCCAATACAGGAACCGCAGTGTTAGAAAGGGTAGAAGTTACCATAGTGGGTAATACATGGATCATTTCTAACCTGTGGGCTGTTGGTCCATGATGACCCTTTGAGTGTGGTGCTGCAGTGGAGTCACATTCAACATCAGACCGTTGACTCTGAAGCCTTCATTTCCTGTATCACTGTGAACGTTCTGTGAGTTGGGTGACCTGGGCGCTTTTTAAATCAGCCAGTTAAATTCCTTAAAATACTAAATTCACACTGCAGTGCAGCTACTGCCTTACGAGCTAGCTGCGGACATCGATCAGGAAAACCAGCTTAAAAAGACAATACACTCCCCTGTATCAGTGTGTATAACACTGTAAATGGATACAGGAAGGTAGCAGATTGCTTTTCCAATTCACGAGCTGGTCTTTCTCAGTTTATAGAAGATAGAACTGTTATCATTATTACAAGAGTTTGACTCATCGGGAAGTTAGGTTAAATAAGGAAACGACTTCCAGGAACAGAGAGGTATACTGTAGCTATTTATTTTATGAATGACCTCATGAGATGCATGAACCTATAGTGGACAGACATTTCTGGGCCATCGTCTGCTATCCTGCGGCAAAAGGACGCAGATCATCACTTGTCATGGTGCTCAAAAACCCCCGGCTAAGGACAATCCAGACACCCGGCTTGGGATTACAGAACTCGTGCTGTCAGCCTTGAAGGCCCCGTGAAGCTAGTAGGTGAGGAATCATTTCCAGGAAGCCCCAGCAGCTAAGCCCTCTATGGTCGAGCTTAGCCCAGTCATCCCAGAGCCATGTCTCGACAACTTACCATGAGGATTAGTCTTCGGAAACAAGCCGTCGGCTACAGGAACTGAACGATTTCTTGCCATGACGAATGACTGTGACATTACCATCATTCTGGACTAATATATACCTACAGATACATACACACACACGCTACAGCACAACACAGTCCCTATTTGGGCATATTCAGTGCTAAGCACTTTTTGTCAAAATTAATCCTTTGTAATTTTGACTTCCAGGCCAGCTGTAAAATCGGCCAGTTCAGACGAGGGCTCAGTGGTGCAATACGTTTGATTGTCCTCGCGTTTGCCCAGTCAGTCCCCCAGAGCAGCCTCAAATTCAAATAAATCTGAAAATGTGTCGGAGCGGAAAGAACTCAGTGTGAGTTTCCCATCAAATAATGCCCTGCTGTAAGTTACCCTCTATAAAAGTACTTGGTGCTTTAAAAGAGTAATTAATCTGCCAAACAGCTATGATAGCTGTATCTTTTTAAAGGATCATATGAAGTAGAACCAGTGATTAAGCTGAACTGCATCAGTCATTCTCTCTCTCTCTCTCTCTCTCTCTCTCTCACGCTCAAAAAAATAATGTGGTTATTCCAGATAGCATCTACTGTTATACATTATTCATCTGTCTATCTATCCTTAGCAAACCATTAACAGCACATTCTTGTATGGTTATATATGTTTTTATACCTGTGCAAGTAAATGCACACTCGTCTAGCTGTCCACAAAATCATTGTGCAATACAAAAGTATTTTTAGTAAAATATATCGCGGTAACAGCCATAAATATGCTGCAGTTATGTAGCATTTTACAAGCAAATTCGGACTTTCAGACAAAACTGATTTAGATGTGAAATCCAATGAGACACCTGGCAGGAACCGTTGGCTTTTCACAGCTGTTACTGCGTAGAGTTCGGGCAGAAATCTCTATAAATGGGACCATTATCCTTTCATTTAAATAATCAGATGTTCCAGAATGTTTCTCATATATCCATTCCCAGAGCCATTTAAAACAGCACATTCAGATGACTATTACTGAGGCAAACGGGTCATACAGCTTTATCATTTCTGCGTATCAAACAGAAGTCAGCATTTTCGACTTAAACCCGAGCCAATTATCATCAAATCCAGACCGGTTTCACATCACATTGTTTAGTATAATGAACACTAAAACCAAGTCAACATTTCTACCACATTAGCGTAAATATTTAGCAAATTATTTCTATAAAGTTCTCCCAGTGGTGGGCTGATGAGTGTCTGATTTAAATATAAATAGTTTGCTTTACCACTTGCTGTTTTTAGATTAACTGGTAATTAAATGCACATTTAAAGGTATGCAAAACAATAATGTTTTCACTTGCTCCCACCACCATTTTAAAAATGTAATAATAATAATAATAATATAATATTCATCTAAATATATAGCATTCTACTCATCATTATCCTCAAAAGTAAGTAACAATATATGCTCTGTATAATTACACTCTGTATAATTATAATGATCATAGAATGCCAGCACCTTAATTTCCTCTCCCTTTAGCTAAATATCACTTCTTCAGAGCAGGTATAATGGCTCCCAGGACACCCATCCACCAAGCCCCCCCCCCCCCCCCCCGCCTTACCTTCCGTGAACTGAATGAGTCCCAGTAGGTGCAGCAGTTTGAGCGAAGCACAGAGTACCAGCACAACAGCCACCATCTGCAGCCCCTGCATCTCCCAGTCTCCCCCCCACCCTGCGCCCCCGGGGGCCGCCCCCTCCTCATGCTGCCCCTCCGAGCCCCAGCTCTGGTTCCCGCCGGTCCACTCCACGTCCGCGCCCCCAAAGGTCGGCGGTCCTGATAGTGGCGCCCGCCGTCCCCTTCTATCGTTTTCCGGTCTTCCGGAAAGGTCTAGCCGTTGGATACTCAGCAGCGGCCTTAAAGCGTCGGCCTTGTCCTCTGACCCCCCCTCCCCCTCCTCTCCCCCGGCAGGTGACCCCAACCTTCGGGCAGCGAAGGTGCCTGTGAGTGAGAGTGGAGAGCACCGCCCGTGTTCAGTGGCTGAGAGATGCTCCTCTGTGTTGCTGGGAGTGTAGTCACACCGTTTGAAACACAGAATCGCGCATGTGTGTGTATGTCTGTGAGAGAGAGAGCTACTTTTGAGAAAAGAGAGCCTGCAATTCACAGCATTGTTCACCCGGCGCCAGAAAGCTTCCATTGTCTCCTCCAGTCCTCCTTCTTCATATCTATGGCAAACGTTCAGAGCCACACTTTCTCCGGGGAAAAAAAAAATGAAAAAAAGAATTTCTTTTTTTACAGCACAGTTTGATGCCCAGAATTCATGTGTTTGACTGAGTTTCCTCTGAAAGGACAGGCAGACATATAAATCGATACCTGTCTTTGTGTGGTCTTGAGTACTTGTAATGTCGGCATGACAATAGTTGACCAAAGGCGTATTGATGGGTTTATTTGGGCTTCGAAAGTCACAAACCCAAGGATCTGTCTGGCGCACATATTTATACACACGTCTACGGACTGTCACCCGCACGGATGTGTGTTTGCGACTCGCGTAGGATCTGCCACATCCTCCGAGGGAGACTATACAGTTTAGGGCACACAAATGCACATAATGAATACAGCTCTTCTGCCTTAAAAGCCAAACCTGGGGCCCCCTGCTGGAGCAGCGGTGACACCTCTAAGGCAGGGGTGGAAGACGCGTTACTGAAAATGAGCTCCTGGTGAGGCACGCTTGGCGGCCATCCTGGTACGGCGTCCCCAGTCACAGTCACCATTCCGAAACAGCGACCCTTCATGAGGAATAAGAGTTTGCCATGCCCAGACACACAGACCCCACCTCGGCAGCTACCGCTGATATCGGAATTTTGCATTGAATTGTGAATAGCGAAATGTTGAGTTCGGCAAAGAATGCTAGCCAAGACTGTAAAAATAAGCATGACCTCATTTTTATATCCTATTTTCTACTTTGGACAGTTTACTGTTGCCATATTTCTCTTTATATATATTTAAAAATGTTCCAAAAGGTCTTCGGAAATTAATATGGATATATTATCTGTTGACCAGGATTGAGCTGCAGGGGTTACACTGCTTGACACTTGATATCCCAGAAACATAAAAAAAAAATAAAACAATTACTAAATCAGAAACTGGAGAAAGAGGGTTTTTAGCCTGAATGAGTAGCACAGGAGGGCTGCAATGTCCCGTCATTTTTATTGTTCTAAATATCTATCCTTCTGGGAACATGTTATACATTTAAGGTCAAGGTGACCCTGAACCCATGGTGGGAGTCAGAATTAACGAGATGAAGGACACTTTGGTCAAGCTGCCAGCTCCAACAGCATTTCAGAGGCTGCAGTCTACCTGCACAGCGCAGATGCAGCAGAAGACTGTATAACGTCCA
Organism: Brienomyrus brachyistius; assembly: GCF_023856365.1. Lineage (NCBI taxonomy): Eukaryota > Metazoa > Chordata > Actinopteri > Osteoglossiformes > Mormyridae > Brienomyrus > Brienomyrus brachyistius. Next base: position 2,514,434 of record NC_064557.1, on the reverse strand, counting down.
TCAAAAATTAACATCGATTAATGCATGCAATTTTTGCAAAAGATAATTGGGTCACACTTTCACTTGAGGGGACATGAATAATGTAGTAGTACATGCTTACTTAACGCATGAATTAACCAGTAACTAAGTGTTAGTTACATACTGATTCCATGCTTGTTCATCATTAATCAATCATGACGGTCCGTGTATTCCATTCAGGCACTATAACAGTTAACTAATTAGTTAAAAATGGTAAGACTTCAATTGAGGGGCAAACATTTCTTAACTCATTTACTACTCAACAACAGATCATGAGCTAATACAGGTTTCCCTCTGAAATATATGAACTGTCTTGCCCAGTATGTGCTGCAGATGCTATGCTCTCTCGAGTGACTGACACAAACACTTCACGTCGGTACTTATGCACTTCAATGCAAAGTGTTATTCTGTTAGACAGTCTGCACCTGAAAGTAGATGTAAGCCAACCTCCCGGCCTCTTCCGCTACTCGCTTCGGCTTCTATTACTCCATATCTTTTTGTATTAGCGGCACGACCAAAAAATAATGTGTGAAAAAACTGTGAGCGATACTAATAAAACTAATAAAAGCTTAAAACAAATTAGCAGATATGATAATATCAATTACACGTGCACCTTCCTCTAGTAAAACATATCCAACAGGGGTCTTTACTGGTCTCCAGACTTCCCAGAATGCCACAGCAAACCTGCCACCACTTGTTGAAGGCGGTTATTATTCATAACCAGTTTTTAGAGCTTGGAACAATCAGAGCGTGCGAGACAGCTGTGTCGGCTGGTTATGGGGTGACACCCAGTGATGATGATTCATACACAAGCCATTAGAGAAAGCTCACTGCCAATGAGATGCCATGAATTCCCATGATGCATTGTATGCATTCTCTTATTGTCAGAAACCATCATGGCAGCGATTTACCCACAATACCCCATTAATACATGCTCTGTTGTACCCTTGCGTCTTTAAAAATGGTTAATGGTCTGGCTCCTGTAGGCTCCGTGGGATGCCTGTGTTCTGCCAACCCTTTCCTAGTCATCTTCTATGCTGAAGCTCAGGGGGTGAATAAGCCCCTCACCCCCACACAGTCCTTCAGGGCCACACAACACTGCTCCGGCACTCAAACCCAAATGGATGAGAGGATTGTGTCATTCTCTAAACATAAGCCCCTCAATATTGTAAAATGAAACCCTCGTAGATATGCCGCTTGAACTTCCACTCACTGGAAAGATCACAGCTCTAGTCGCTAAGCCCTAAGAAATACTTTTCTAATAACTAAAATAATGAAAAAAAGTTCCGGGAAAATAACTATCCTTGCCCAGTCATTTTCTGCATCTTAAACCGATTGTTCAGCCAGGAGATGTTATTTCATTAGAATTATGTGGTACCTGATCTACCAAAAGTGTGCAATTTTTTTATTGAATAATTAATTTCAAATAAATGACCACTATCAAATGAACCAATATGGCGTACGTTCTATGAGTGAAGAAGATTCTTAAAATCAATAATTTATTCATCCAAAGACTCATTTTATGAACAAAACTGTTTTTTCTTTAATAACATAATATTCCATCCAAACAGAGAAGTTGTAGTTTGGAAGGCGAAGACTCTGATGGGACCTGAATAATTCATAATTCAAATAATTAATTATTTGAGCTAAAGGCATGGATAAATACTGCTTATATGACAGCGATGTATCTCAGATATGAACCCTGGTCCTGTAAACACGATGTCCCGGCCGTTGATAATAATACCTGCTTAGCCCACTGAAGGCTTTTAAGGGGGTGAGAGGGCTGACCATTGGTCAGCACTGTCAATCAGTCATTCAATCAGTCATTCAATCAGTCATTCAATCAGTCGTTTTAATCAGTCATTCAATGAGTCATTCTCCAGAATTCAAAGGACAATACTGGATGCTTGATTATAATCATTATCTAATAAGCATGGTCAAAATGTTACTAAAGAGTATGATTTAGAATCATTTTAAGAAGCATCTTAATATATATTTCACATAAGAGTGAAAAAAAATCTATAATTCTTCAGGTAAATTTTTTAATGTTGAGTTCATTTTTTTTTTTATGTGAACTTGAATATGTTGTCAAAATATTGTAAACACTTCCTCCTGCATTTAAAGTTCTCCCCACTGCCTGTACCTAAAAAGAGTTTAATAAGCCCGTCCTCGAGATGTCCATGTCTTCTGTGGCACCCCATAATAAGCAGAAACAGATAACTGTGCAATCAAAGTCAATTTACCACGTGGAATGTTAAAGATGGCAATATTTTTAGAATCCCCATTATTATCTAAAATGACTTAATGGGCTCAGCAATCAACAAACTCATCATCATGGATGTAAATTTGATTTAACGATATTGTTCCTCTTCTGTAATCACTTGCGCAAACTTTTCTTTCGCTGAAGTTGTTTGTTCAAAGAAACTCTTCTGTCAAATTATTGTGACACTAAAATGTTTTGTATGAGATAAAATGTCCACCTTTTCAACTAGCTAACGGAATGGATAATGTAAAATAAGTCAATTTGTTTGTTGCCTTCTCTTGATGAGAATTAAATTTGCGAGACAGAAATCAGAAAGGGCTACATCATACCACAGTAACAAGTGTGACTCTCCGCCAAACGTCCAGCTGAGATGAAAAGTCCCGAAATGCCTGCCAGTGATGGTAATGTGCTCAATGTGCCGTAATTGTTCATTCCAGTGACCTGCCTGACACCCTGCATGCTTGAAGACTCAGCACGATTCAGAAAGTAAAGCCTTTAACCTTGATTTAAATTGAAAATGCATTCTAGTGGCAAACACTTTCGCAATAGACACATAAACAGACGTGTGGATTTACATGAAACCGCGTCGCGCGGTGTAAAGTGTGAGGAGTCTTAAACCGATTTCTTAAAAATTGCTCAGCACAGTGTTCTTTGCCCTCTTGCCCTCAGGGTTTAGAAGTGATGTAATAGAGTCTTAGGGCAAGTGTCACAGTGCATGATCATGTGATCAGGAAGGGTGAGGGTGACTGCAATGTGAGCGCATTGAAACAACAGCCCAATCCCAATAATCACACTCATGGACTCACAGACTATAAGGCGCTTTCCTTTGAAGTCCTTGAGGGCCTGTAAGAACACATTACGTAACAGTGCTGCATTATGTAATATCTTGACAAAATGTAACAAACTGAATGATGATAATAATGACAATAATAATAATGTCGAGTATAACACTATAAAGTAGTCTATAACTTTAATTTGCAACATTTTGTCAAGTTATTACATAATGCAATGATATTATATAATGCATTGTAACACGTCGTCGGGCTGTCCTACTGTCTCATTGTCAAGTGCATGAAGACATTTTGAACCCTTTATGCACATTTTCCATAAGGCTGCATTTCTGCAGACGATGCCTGAGGTAATTACCCACAGTTCATAGCGCTGTGCCCTGAAACATGAAGGTTACCAGGAGAAGCCCAGAAGTGTAGACGGCAACCAAACTATTTCTTTTAGTTATTGATAAATGATGCTGTTTTGACAAAAACAAGTAAATTGACTATTTGATAATTATCTCTCGTCCACTCTGCAATGCAAGAGCCTGGAACACATTCAAATCAGGCAGTGCTTAATTAGGCAACGCTTGATTAAGTGCCTTGGCAATGAAGTAAGCGTGAATCTTGCAAGTTCCAAACCCATATAACGAATATGCCTCGGCATTGGCGATGTCACATGATATATTGCAAGGTGCTGTTCTTCTTAAATTCCGATTTATACCATTTGAATCCTTGCAGTCTTTTGCACTCAATCAGTTACCCGGTAATGTCATTTAATGTCTGTGAAGGTTCAGGGCTTAGGTCTAAGGGGAACGTTAGGATCGGGCCAACCAGAGCAAGGGTGAAGACCCCAGGGCTGGTCCTCAATACCAAGGACACGAAGATCGTACTTGAGGTCTTGGCAAGACCGTTTTTGCTAACTTGCGTCCCAAGATCAAACTTGGGGTGCAATGAATTATGGGATTGGTCTCATCTGGCGAGGATGCAACTGATGCAACAATTTGGGGCGGGGCACGAACGACATACGTGGATTTTTACCGCCTTCTATACTTCTGTTCTTGAGTATTGGAACTGGTCGCCGGCAATGGAAGGTACTCGAGAACACAGGTACTGCCAAGTACGCATATTGAAACGCACCCATGAATTATGAAACCTGATCTTTTGCAGCCGATGCACATGCTGAGGTCAAAATGAGGAATGAAGCAAACCGCAAGAAGAAGTGTGACCATTTTATCCAAAGTTACAGGACATCGCATGAATAATCAAAATAGAGTTATAACTGTTTAAGTGAAGATGAAGAAGAAGAAGATCAGCCGGTCCTGCGTTGTGTAAGGGCAGGTCATCGGTTGCCAGCCCTATTTCGGTTGGAGCTCTCTGTTGTCAGGGTTTGACGGCATGTTATCTGAGCTGTGGAGCGAAAAATCACTAAGATCGGCACCGAGACCGCGGTCGCCCAAGCGGACCGAACTCCAAATTACGTCGTCCGTTACAGAACGAGCGGAGAGCCAAGTTAAGGCTTTTCGTTTAATGGGACTTGTACACGTCATTAAACTTTACCAAGGAAGAGCGCTTCACAAGACGACGGCTGCACTGGTTCGATCATGCAGAGACTGCAGCCACGCTACCCGCTCAATGCTCATTTGTTGCAACCCGAACTAATTTTGTAAGGCTGTTTATGCATTGTGTTATTTATTTAAAACATTATTTAAAATGGGTTCGAGGTGACCGTGGTTCTCTAATATAATCACGTTCTTAAAGTAATCTATTATAGAGGATGTTATGCCGTAAGTAAAGTAAAATGTAATGCAATAGTCAAAGTTAAGCAGAAGCTGGTTTCTGTAATGCGGAAATAATGGATGCTTATAAAAGTATAACTGAGTTATAACTGAGAGTTTCTCTGCATCAAGAGCTTTTTATACTTTTGCATGGTTTGCATATTTATAAGAGGACGTAAGAAAGCATTATGCTACACCGGTCAGGCTAATATAAGATGACAGAATAGACATACCGTGTTAATTGAATGAGTGTTTATAGCAGACTTATTTGCATATGAAGTCCATAGTTGTGTTGCGTAAAAATCAGCAAATTTGAAGCATCCATCCATGTCCAACCGGACACAAAAATCCATGGGGTGTTGCTAGAGATTTTGGGCCCCATGACAGCATTTCATACGGGCCCCCCAGTCCAGACCAATCCTGCTGTCACTCAGGGGCCCTTGGAATCGTCTTAAGCTGCCCCCCCCCCCCCCCCACCACCACCCCGAGTAGGATGCCTGTGTAACCAGCTTACTACATTATGAAACAAACTGACTAAAAATTCCATTTATCCACTTCTATAATGTAAATCGCTCATATTTAGCGCCATCTAGTGTTACTTTGGAAACCCCAGTCTCACGCAGCTTTACATCCCTTCCAAAGCACCAACGTCAATTCCTAAATTTGAGAACCACTAAGCGATATACATGATTTTTTTTGGGGGGGGGGAGGGGGGTATTTCTCTATTAAAAAAAAAAAAAGAAAAAAAAGAATGTAATTTTTAAAGGTACGATAATGCTGTATTTTGAATGTACAAGTACTACAGGAGTATTGCTTGAATGTGATTAAAAATAAACACATATATGTGACTAATATTCAACATCCCATAATTGTATTGGGAAGTGTTTCCTATGCTTTATACTTTTTAGTTTGTTTTTGGTCAGTTTACTTTGCGTGTCAGAAACAGCAGATACACATTCCCAGACTGGAGCTACTCTTGTCCTGACGTTACCTCAGGGGAACATGTTTTGTGAAGCCTCTTCTAAAGCCTTGTGATTGATTACCTGACCCCTAGACCTCATCATCTCATCATCTCTCCTACCTGGGACACTTGCGCTGTGCTACCGGCTAGCTCCATGCAGATCTGAAGCATTCCCTGGAGACCGACACGATATTAAGCATCTAATATTCTTTGGGAATTGGGACAGTCTATTATCTGTGTGCCACACAAAGGACGTATCTGCACCACTAATTAAAACTCCCCATAAGTGACTATGCATGAAAGCATCTATACAGTGCAAGTAAACATTAGAAGACAATGATTTACCCCCCCCCCCTCCCCCTTAATATGTGCATACACGAAAGAAAAAGTACCCACTTCCTACAGGGAGGAAGTTTTATGTTTTTAATTATATTTAAACACTGTGTGTTGAAGAACTTTACGCAAATCGTTTTCGCTACTGGCCATCATTTGTCTTTTAATAGACATATAAAAGCAGAACTGTATTTTATTATACGATACAAAAATAATAATTGATCATGCTATTAAAGTGGTATGTAGAACAGTTTATATTCTAATTGTAGAGTCAATGACTGATGAATCAGTTTTAATAGATGCTATAATAGACGAACGCTTCACCATTTATGCCGCGAGGAGTTTCTGTTGCTCTGAAAGCTACGTGTCAAATGAAACACACACAGAAGCACATTTGTCTCCTTCCCTAATGTGTGATGACGTCTGGGCAGGATCTGGGCTGATAACAGCTCTGCATGGTGCCATCATTACCCATTGTGTCTCTCCAAGTCCTTGGTAGATTCCAGTTCTGCCCGATAGGTCTTATCTCGCTCAATATCAGTGCAATCTTCTTCCAGTGGTTTAACTTCCATGTCCACGAATTGCAAATGGAAATTGATTCAATGGACGGTTCCTTATGGAGCCCTTCGATCCCCACTCGGACCATCCATGTTGAATTTCCAACAATGACACATTGTTCCCCTTCTCTGAGTGTTGTGGGAATGTGGTCCTGCCCATCGGTGTGGCATCCCAAGCAGATCGGTGGGGCTTTCGCTCAGTGAAGGTCAGTCTCCCAGAGCAGGGACATCCTAACAAAGCTTCCCAGATATGACACGGTGGACGTTTTTGACCATCTTCGATATGTGCGACCTGCTTTTTCTATCCGGTTACAAGCAAAACTGCCGGTTTTGAGTCATCACAAATAATCACGCTGATTTGTTTTTCTTTAATACTTTACCCAGAAAAATCATTATTTTAAAATGTTAATGCAGGCTCTCAGTGAACACTGTGCACCTGCTACTGTACTTAGTCGGCTTAAGCAGTGGGATGGCATTATGCAAATGGTGTTCCGGGGGGGCGAGCAGGGACGCCTGGGACGAAAAAGAAGCCAGCCAGCAGTGTATCAAGCCTGTGGAGTCTGAAGAGCCCAGAGACATCAGAGGAGATGGGCGTAGCTCTCTACTAAGCCAGTGCATGGGAAAACAGGTAGGAAGTGTGGGTGACAGTTTACTTGAGGGCACACAAATAATGTAGTAGTACACTCTGATTAGTTAATACATTAATTAAGGGTTAGTTACATACTGATCCCATGTTCGTTCATCATTAATCAATCATTACTTCATATATTTCATGCAGTTACCATACTCGATCATGATTTGTACTTGAGTAGTAACTGAGTAACTAAGTTACTTGTGCCCCGTCAACTAAAGCACAACCGAAGAGTTGTTTCTCAACCCGGTCCCCCCGGGGACCCCCAGTTAGTCCACGTCTTTACTCCCTAACAGACTGTGTACAATTTTGCTCCCTATGGGGTGATGGGAGGGAGCAAAAACATGTACTGTCTGAGGATTCCCGAAGACCAGTTTGAGAAACGCTGCTTTAAAAGACAGACCCTGCTTCGAGGATCTTATCGCTAAAGGGAAACGGCTGGATAATCAGAATCAGAATTTTTATTGCTACATGATCAAGGCCGGTGGACATTCATGTTGACACACGTTACTGCTGGAGATTCTATGATAACAGACAACAAACAATTAGGGCTTAACGCAGACAGATGACTATTCAAAATAAAGTATTGCAGAGAATCAGGCTTCCTCAGTCAAGTATCATTCTGTGTCCATGGTCACCACCGCCAATGAGACTGAGGACGAAGGTTATCTTTTTGTAATGCTAATTAGGCACCCAAATGACCACAGACTATTAAAAAATGCTTAACAGCAAGCTTTCCATTTCTGACAGAATTCACCTCTCGGCCTTAGATGCAGACTCAGCGAAATCCTGAAAGTCATTAGATCCAAATTCAGCTAAATTACATTTGCTACCCTCTGTTTGTCCTTCAGGGTCATTTTACATTCAGTATGGTTACTGGAACCCACAAAATATTACAAACACTACAGAAGTCTCCTGACACATAATATGTGGGTCAGGACTTCAAAAAACCGTCTGACCAAAAGCTAAAAGCTAAAAGGTTTGAGGCATATACAGTTGAAATATTTAATGATGGGTATCTGCAGCCGACCTCATCAGTCAGCTAGCCGTTTGTTTTTAATAATACATGTATAACGAGTCACATGGCCTGATACATCATTAATTTGCATGACCACAACACCATATTCCAAGGACTGGAGTGTGGCTGTTTCAATCTAGACGTCAAAGTGTCCGAAAATTAATTTAACAGTAATACTGGAGAAGAAATGGTTTTAATACCAAGAACATGTAGCCCTGCGCTCATCTCAAAGGTCCCTATTCCATCCAAGCCAGATTTTTCCTGGGTTCAGTGGGAGAAGACAATTTGTCAGTATTCAGCACACATACAGATGACATTTATTACCTCTGACTCAAATAGGATCATTCAATGCAACAAACGGATGTTTTAATACAGCTATTTCAGTGGAGCAGCAGGACACAAAGGCACTTAAGGGACTATATGACAGGGAACTATTATGTCGCTTGAATTATTGTAAGCGAATCGCTGACTCACTTTAGTTCGCTGAATTATGGAAATTATTGCATTTATGGAAATTACTGCATTGTACAGAGACTTTGACCTACATTCTGAAGCGGCCTTCAGGGACACATTGGGGCACATAAGTGAAGGCAAGGTGAGGTATGGAAATGCACTTTACCAGAAAAAAACGCAAGTGAACTGAAAGAAAAGTCATGACTGACGATGCTGTAAGAGGTTGTTCTTTCTCAACTATGTCATTTTACTGGATCAGTTTATAAAGGGAAATGTCTTTTCCCCTTCAGGTGGAGTTTAGCTATGGGTAGCGTCAGCGACCCCCCCCCCCAGCAACAAAAGCCCAGCTCCACCAACCACGAAGCATTCTGTGGGCGTACAGAACGACATCCTGCTTTTGGAGTAACAGCTTGAAGCAGGGAAACAGAAAATTAGGGACAGAAAGTTCTGTGGGATAGTTATTAAGCTAGCAACTTGTTGAGACATTCCTTCAAAATTTTCATTCATTTTTGTTTGTACTAACCTGATAATTAACCAGAAATTCTAACTGATATAAACTCTACTTTGAACTTCGTAGATTAGACCTTCATACTATCGAGGTCCTTAGTCTGTAATCAGTAAAAATAACACGATACAGTAAAATACGATATCTCACCTGTGACCTATTCTGTCAGGGTGATCATATTTCAGTAAGTGCCCTCGCTTTCTACAGATCCACTAACTGATAAATAAGAAGCACATCGTAAATACTTAATAGTCTCGTAGCCTACTGTAGCTTTCAGCGTCGACACGAATCAAAGTTAGTTCAGCGCATAAGCTCTCAAGGCGGAATAATCGGGAGAAAAAAAGCCTCTGCGCTTCCTTACCGTCGGTGATTCCTTCGAGGAACCCCAACTGTTCCAGGACCTTGACCAGCACGGCCACCACCACCAGCACGGCGATCATCTCGAGTCCCTCCAAGTTCATGGTCGTGTTAGACCATGGTCCCGTCACGCCGGCAAGGAAACCGCACTGGGCCCTCCTGACTTCAACTACGCTGAGGCAGTCGACATCTCAGCTTTAGGCAGAAAAGACGGACCCGGAGTGGAGGGAGGGAGAGAGAGAACGGGGGGAGAGTGAGGACGTGAGTGCGCCCATCGTCAGCGGCAGGGGTGGGAACCGGATGAACTATCCACTGCCAATTACCCAGATCCTTGTTATCTTGCCTCCGCAGTCAGACGCCCATGAATTAAGGGAGACATCAATCCCCTGATGCCCCAGCAAAGGTGTGATAGCCACACATCAGGGATAACACCCCCCCCCCTACTCTGCCCAGGGGACTCAACATAACATTGTCCAGTATAATCTGTTGCTGGGGCAACGAGACCTCAAACAAACAAGTAGCTCCGTGGCCCAAAGCTTACATTGGAATAGGAGCGTGCTCATCGAACCGTATTGAATTCCCATAAATTTCACAAAGGAGCGATCAGCCATAAATGAACGTTTCGCCGTCACGAAAGAAAGGCTAACTCCTATAATAACACGGTCCTTTGTCCGGGTCAATATCTCATGATCAATAATGCTGAAAACATCCTAAATTATCCATGGTGAATTGTTACCCGTCGGACGATGCACTCCATCTCCAAACATTCTAGTCTGCATTCCGCAAAAAGACGAAATTTTTCTTCAAAAGGAAACAGCAGCTAAAGTTATTTTTCTCATTTGACACCAGGAGCAAAGCCTTTTAGATGAGCGGTAATCAATGAAAACATTGATTATTCACAAGCAGTAGAGTAGCTACGATAAATGGAAAAATAGAACTTGCTTGTGGAGGTGCTATGAAGAAAGTATTAAAACTGACGTAGCCTAGAGTTCCATAAGTTTACTTTCTCCAGAACGGGCTCACCGTCAAATTTACCCGACGAGCCAATTTGTTAAAAGCTCCCCGGTAAGTGACCCGCAAAAGCACCCGGTGATCCAGTGATAAGTGGTCACAGCTCCAGTTTCACTCTAGGCCTCATTTCCCTCAACAGGGAGTTGTGAACCCGACTCCCCCCTCATCGTCCTTCCTTGTACACCATGGCTGACTGAGTAGTGAAAGTAGTGGACTACGTACGGGATCAAGTGCTGATGGCTACTTTTGAGGAACGTAAAGGCGAAGCAAACGCAGAAGCAAGATCCGACGAAAACGAGGAAGATTCAGCATTAATACTGGTAACGAGGCATCCAACCAAATCACGTGTTAATCTGAATTCGTATGTTAAAGTGCATCCCTCATAAAACAAGGCCCTTTTGTCTGTGTTCTGACACATGACATTTTCTGAATGTATGCGGAACTCTTTTAAACTACATATCATGCTTCGATCTCACAAGCGCTATATACTATACCAGTCAAAATTCTGGACACACCTGCTTTAAATGCATTCATTCCTATTTTAGCTATATGATTCACCAGATAGTAAAAGGCCTCAAGGTAACTTAGTAGTTCATGTCCAATATTGCAACAACCAGGAGAAATGTTCAACATCTCAAATATCTCACGAATATACGCTACTCACATAACCTCGAGGTGTGCTTAGGGTCGTTTTCTTGTTGAAAACCAAGTGATTTTCAGTTTGTGTGTCCAGACTCTTGACTGATATCGCAGTGTACGGATCCTGGAAGTTAATGTGAAAGTCTGACCATTTGGGGGCAGCACTGATGCGGTTATTGGTGTTCTGAACATTGCCGGCATTAGGGAATGAATAAAGCATGCTAAGAGAGTCAAAGGAGAGTCAAAGGAGAGTCAAAGGAGAGTGAAAGACGAGTCAAAGGAGAGTCAAAGGAGAGTGAAAGACGAGTCAAAGGAGAGTCAAAGAAGAGTCAAAGGAGAGTCAAGGGAGAGTCAAAGGAGAGTCAAAGAAGAGTCAAAGAAGAGTCAAAGGAGAGTCAAAGGAGAGTCAAAGGAGAGTCAAAGATTCTTCATTGCCGCTGCTTAAAAAGCACAGATACAGAAGAGGAGACATTTATTCACACAGGAGGGTATTTTCTCTGAGAACAGCATGCAGAAAATCTGAGATTCTGCTAATTCTGACATAAGGCATTGCAGCTTAAGAGCACTGTCACATCCACCTTACCAGCGGGCGACCAGAAAGCAATTATAGCACCTCTGCTCCAGTCTTCAAGCTGCGTTAATCAAAAGCAACTAATAACAAGCAGCACGTGACCTCGATTTTCCACCCCGAAACTCACCGAAACCATGTCTTCGTAGTCGTGCCTGTTTACTTCAGAAGTGCCATCCGAACTTCAATGCGCTGACATGCCAGTCTATACCTCTGATTTAGATCTTATCAAGAGTGGAGTCTGAGATCAAGTGATACGTTAACAGGATCCATCTAGTGTATGAGGGAAGTCAGGATGGATTTCAGGCATGGAAATGGAAGTCAGAAATTCTTCTCAGAAAATACCAAGTGCCATCAACAAATACTGAGAGGTCCTCTCTGAAGGTTACAATGAAATTATTCAAAAATGTCACCAAGTAGAGGCATTATGGTGGACCAGCATTTCTACAGAGCATCATTTAATTACAGGGGCCATCAAGTATGGCACGTAATGATCTCCTCAAATGAGTCACGATTATTAGCTGATTAGATATGACCATAGGTGTGGTTTCCCACACTGCAACCTAAGAACCTTCAGCCCTATCTCAAGTGATCCGAAAATCCTTTACGTTTAAACATCTGTGCACTGTAGCACATTCGGGCAAGATTTCATTTAAACTTTGGGCACGATGTTTTAAATACCACTTGTTGCTTGACAAGAGTACATCCTTGATGTATGTCCATATGCAGGGTAATACAGCCGAGAGCGTCTTGAAGAAGCAAATTGTAGATGGAGTTTGACGAGAGCGCCCTTCAGGCCGATAACCTTTAAAAGAATAGAATTAGTCACATGTTAATCTTGTTTTGGTGTCATCAACATCTAATAATGGATCTGGGCATTGCGAATGTGGCAGGATGTACCCTCTGTGCCCCCACCAAGCGGGAAAAAGCCAGGAGGCCCAATGCTCATTCGCCATCGGACAACGTGAATAAAGAGCTCAATTGCAAATTTCTCTCACTGATTACATAATAAGGACACAGACTCATAATAAAGGATATTTGTCAATGGATCGATTTCTATGATGCAATTTAAAAGAAACGCTAAATGAATCTGGCAGTGATGTTCTAAGTTCTCTGCAATGAGACAGCATTTATTATTTGCAGATAAATGACAAAATTTAATTTCACAGGCTGAGGAGTTTTTACTTCATTTTGTTCTGAGTAAATGTGGCCATGGAGATTGATGGACACATCCAGGAATTGGCAAAAAGGAGAAAATAAGGTAAAGTAAAATTTTTGAATTCTGGTGTTCAGGGTCTTAGTCTCACACACGATCTGCTAGTGCTCACCTGTTACTCATTTGCTAAAAAGCTGCAAAATGAAGAATTTCACTTACCATTTAAGGGATATAGAAACAGATCTACTTCTTTCTCTTAATATCACAAAACCTTTCAGGGATCGTCTTCCGCAGAGCAGATCAGGACCTTTGAAAATGACCTCACATCCATGCTTTTTCTAACCTCACCTCTGCTAGGGAAGTGACGTAACAGTCACATAGACCATCTTGCGTGACCGAGTGAGAGTCAATGTCAGGGTTCCCTGACGATGAACAGGCACATCCTTGTAAAAGTCATTTCGACGTGTTCTATCTGACAACGGCATTAATGAATATTTTTTCAAAATCAAACAAAAACAAACATACCCAGACGTCAATGTGGTTCAGCAATGAGTACGATATGATGCAGGCAACACATTTCCACATGAAAGGACTAAATAAGAGCCATAATAATAGATAATGAAGATAATTTGATGCTCGTAGCCTAGTAGTTAAATGTGGGCTCTACTTCAAAGACGAAAGCTAATGCTGCTGTAAACCTATGGCAGGGATCCATAAAATCCCCCAAAGGTTACATGAAACAGGGTCCGACAGACAGGCCGTGTCCAATAAAGATGTTAGATGGTGCTCCTTAAACCCGCAGAACCGCAGAACGTGTCATTAACAGAAGCAAGCTGGCGGCCTTAACTAACGGGAGCTACTTCGTTTGGCTCTCACGTTCACAGCGTAAGCTCAGCGCCTCCACTTAGGTGTTTCGTGCCTTCAAGAAATCCCCGTTCTCAAGCTTTTAACTGTTTGTAAATAAGGGAATATCAAGCTTTTGGTGCAAAAGCAGAGGGTTATCGTGGGTCTAACAGGAATGAAGGTCTTTGGAATTTATTTCAATGCATCTGGAAATGAACAGTCAAAACGTTCCAATAATATAGGTGCTGTTAGGTCAGTTCAGTTTCAACGATGCCAAACATCCACAGTAAGTAGCACTGGAAGTCAAACTGTGGAATCGGTTCGGGGTTGTAGCTTTACGCCTAAAGATTTCATCGCCGACCTCATGCTGTTGAACATAAACCAGCTGCGGGGGAAATTTAGGACTGAAAAAAAAAGACTGTTGGAAGATGGATGGACAGAAAGAAAGAATTTTTTACTCTGCCACACCAGTTATGTGTGATTCTGCTGCCCCCACTAGAAGATCAAAGGTACTGCAGCACAATATACATTTTGCCACCAAAAATGCATCCTTTCAATCAATACACTTGATAGTGTCCCACATGATGCTCATCCTCATAGCTTTAAGACTGTTTAAAAGCAGATTAACATGTTTCAGACGGTTTATTTTAAAATGAGCCTAAGAGCATACATCATGCATTTCTACTTTGAGATAGAATTCAGGGCTTGTCTGAATCCTTGCAAAGTGGAACAGCTTGGTTACGAGATAGTGACTTCTGAAGAGGATTTTTCTGAAACATACTCAGAATCGTTGAGACCTGTTGTAATCACTGAGATGTGCAGACAAACAGTTAGACCCAAAGTTAATTTTTTGATAGCGAATGTTGTGCTTTTCTGCTGTTTTATATCGCTATCAATTGTAGAAGGAGTGCTATGGGTCTCTTTGTCCACAAGAGGGCAACCTCATCCACTTTACTGCTCAGTCTTGAAGCTTTGAGCATTAGATGTATGTGATCCTGTGTCGGTCATCTAACTTGCATCTGTTCCCTGCCTGATCTCCGGTCTGTCTGGCAGAGACAGGGATGTAGCCAGAAATTCTGCCCCCACCCCCCCGACTAAATGCCCCCTTGGGCCCTCTACTTGGGTTTACAAGTCTGAAGATATACTGGTAGATATAATTTGCCAAGTGAGGGTAGTGTCTGATGGCGGATTTTGCTCCCCCGACCCGAATCTGCCGCCACGGTCTCCCGGTTGTACTCGTCTATCAATTGCTTTTTCACACCTAAGTCCCAGCAAGACTGAACAGCCAGACTCAGGGTTTGCAGGACAAGGTAACCGGCGCTCTCTGTCAATGCGGTCGCAGTTTTTCGACTTTCGAAACTGGGGCACTTGGCAAAATCGCCGACCAGCAAAAGCACATTTCCATAAAAGGCACCCCGGCTCTGAGAGACGGCCCCTGCCAAAGCATCCTGCGGCACCTGTACCCTCGTCCCGAATTAGAGCTGCCCTTCAAAACGTCCGGCACTGGGTGGAGCCACTCGCTGCCGGCTGGAGTCGCGCTCTTACGAAGCAGATTGACTTCATTCACAGAGACTGTCAGCGGACGTTAAAATATACAAAGCATATAGCAAACAATGTTGCGTGTCTCGCACGGACTTCATCTCAGGTGACAGACCCGTCTACTGTAACCACACGTAAAAGGGGGGGGGGGGGAGTTCAATGGTGGCTATAGGAGGTTACAGTGAGTCTCTGCTCTCTGGCAACGTCGGCCGTTAGATGTGGAATGAAAATTATCCATTAATGCAAATATATTGGAACCTGTATTTTCACAAATGCCGCCTTGTTATTCTTTGAAATAGACACACATACACACACACACACACACACACACACACGCACATACACACACACGCACACACACACACACACACACACACACACATACACACACACACACACGCACACACACACACACACACATACACACACATACAGCCGAGAAAGCAGGATCAGGCCATTTATCTGGTTTTAAGGGCCTCGCTTATAAGCAGCTGGAATGAAAAATCTTTGACTCTCCTTTGACTCTTCTTTGACTCTCTTAACATGCTTTTGGGAGGTTAAGGGCCTCGCTTATGAGCTCAAAAGAGGTGCAACTGTTCTGCTAAGGCTCGAACCAGCAACCTCACAAACACAGGCGCAGAGTAACCCCCCCACTGAGGGACACTGAGATATTTAATAAAATGAGTATCTCATTTTATCTGCCAGCTCAGGCGTCAGGACACAGTGTGGAGACGACGGAACAGTCCGGCTCATGACAGGTGCCCTTCTACTCTTCGATGCATCATATTTTTAAATTAAAATGCAGGCTTTTTTTTGTAATATTTAACAACCTAGGTCCTGTGAAACTGCAACACACCAGAGATATTTAATATGAAATGTATGAATCACTGCAGTAGCTTTTAGGTTTTGATTCAAATTTACATCCGTATGTCGATAACACCAGTTTGTAAGAATTATGGGTCACTGGCCTACTACAAATAATGACAGATCCATTTTTAAACCTTGCAGAAGAGCACGATATCGCTGTAGCAGGGTCCCCCAATCCGATGTTCACGTCCATCTGTTCAGAGCACTAAGTGTCATCTTCCCAAAGGTTATTTCCTGTGTTTCCATGGAAATCCATTTCCCGCCTAGCATGTCAGTTGCCTCTTGATGTGTACAATCTGTTAAGTGCTAATTTTGCCACTGTTTATTTGCATACTCCTCGGGGAATATGCTAACCGCAGCTCATATGTCATTAATAAAGAAACGTTTCCTTACTCCCCGGTCAGCTTCACTCCGTTCTGTATCTTTAGGGGCATTGCTGGAGCGCGTAACGGGAAGACACTCTCCTGGATTACTTAACCTGTTCAAACATGCATCGGCTTGGGAACTGCACAACCTCTGAGCTAATAGGTTTCCTTCTCCAGACATAAAGTCAACGCGGCCTACTAAGCTACTTCCACGTCGACAGTGGTGGGAAAAAAAAAACCCTAATTCTGTAAAGGAATCTCATTCGGATTTCAGTATCGGAAAACTGGAGCACCTGCCCGAAAATGGCTTTGTAACCTCATTGTGTGATACTGCATCCTCTATCAATAGGCTGGCAATGGTGTAACGTTAAAGAACTTTTCAGACAGGAAATCAGGATGATAGAATTAAGCCCTCAGTGCCGCAGTAATAAAAGACAGCTGCAAACTTCACACTTTCTTGCTGAGTAACATTTCCATTTCATATACAATTGTCATTCTGTTCATTTTTCCGCCTCTGTGAATACCTTATGTATTTTGCTTGAATTAAACCGGATTGTTTATTCTAAACCCGGTAGCTTGGATTCCTGCCGTTTTCATAGCTCCAGCTCAAGGCCACCGCAGGTGCCAGTTGTTCGGTACAGGTCACCAAGGATCTTCTTAGCTATTGTCTAAAGGATCGTCGTCTACTCCCACCTGAAATGCTGTACTAACGAACTGAGCCAAACGCCAACACTGAAATGAGGCAGACAGAGGGGAGACCATAATTAAACATTCCTGAAGCAATCTGGGCCTCATAAATATGGAAATTGTAAATCCTAAAATCTGGTAAATGACATAAGTAGATGAGAGAAGCTCCTGAATTAAGATCAGTCAGAGGCAGCTACCCTGCTGCTCCCAGTTGCCACTGGTCTGTCGCAGTGGCGGACAGCATGTTGCCCCAGAACACAGAGCCTGTCCAAATCCACGAGGAAAAGAGATGGATGGATTGGTCACCCTCCCCTGCCACACACCGTCAACCTGCCACAACCTCACTCCAGCACCTGCTAGGTCAGAACTAATCTCGTCCATTTCTTTACACCTGACCCAACTTCTCAATTCTTTAATGACTGCTGTCTGGGATCATTGAAATACGTTTCAAAGGTTTAAGTATGGCTAATATGCTAGTGACTACAACATACTGCTGGTTACAGTATTTCATTATCCAGTCATGATGTTACAAAACTGACATTGCACTTTTAAAGTCCTCAGCCAGCAAGTGATGGTGTTTCTTAGAGCCGGGCGATTCCGGATGACCTGCAGCTACTCTCCATCTCACTTCTTCCCGTCTCTAATGAGGGAAGGGCGGCGTTTGTGCCGTGCGTCTGCTTCTCGTCAATGAGGAAACGCACCCCCGCAACTGCCTCCGCTGCTGAAGCACATTAGAGAAAACATTACTCTCCTCTGTCGTTCACATCCGTGTTTCGCCTCCTCGCTAGCAGAGACCCCTCCTCTATTATCCTGGAGAAAGACGTAAGAGGTTTCTCTGGGAAGATCAGGTTCTAAACCTTAGACAAGATTTACTACAGTTTGTGGTATAAAGCACTTGGCATTGTCAACTGATAGGTTGAGTCACACAATACTGTAAGTGAAACACACTCAGTGGCCATTCTGTCGGATATCTATTGGACATAAACTGCATGCTCGTCCAGACAGTGCAGTCGAACATGCGACCGAAACTGAATACATACAGAGTCACACAGACAGAGGTCCAGTTACAACGTGTCTGATCATTAGAATGTAAATTACGAACGCAGTGCGGTTCTTAGTGCCCTTCCTGGTGGGTCCCGCATCACAGAAACAGCCAACCCTTCCGGCATTTTCACCCATTGCAGTATCTAGAGTTTAGTAGCGAAAACATTCAGTCAGCAGACGTTTTGTGGTGACAAACACCTCGTTAATGGGAGAGGTCATGGGAGGATGTACAGACTCGTTAAAGCTAACAGGAAGGCGACGAGCGCAAAAATACCAGCTCAGTACAACACTGGTGTGTGGGAAGGCTTCTTTGTCCCAACGCTTAAAGCCATATTCTGGAGACAAAAATTGCCAGTTTAGCTAACGAAGGAACCACCGACTCTGCGGCCTCGATTGACTTACCGTCGCTTTCATGCTGATATTATGCAGCGTGTTTGTGGAGTGTCCACGCTCACAGCTTACCGCCGCTTCTCCCAGATCACCTTCTGAGCCATTTAATTTCATTTCACCACTGATGTACCATGGCATTCATGCATGGCATAAATAAAAATCCTGCATCTCGAATCTCTCCACAGGTGCAACAAGTGCTCTTCTGTCTGTCTGGCTATATTAAAATATACCATAATTGTCATTAGATCTGAAACTTGTGACCTAGCGTTCCAGATGACTTATAATTTTAATAAATAACAAATTATTATTTTACTAAATCCTATACAGAGGTGGATGGCATAGCTACAGGAAGTAAAAATCCAGATCGAGATTTTGTTTCAACCAACCAGTTGAGAATAAAGAGTCACAGTCTCAAAATTCTTTAGTTGAAGCAAAATCTTTTACTTTCTGGACCTGAACAATCCGCCTCTGGTCCTAAAGTCCAGATTGTTTTTTTCCTAGTGTTCTAAAGACACGGCGTCTTTACATGTTGTCTTCCGTTCAGACCCTTTCTCCTTTATCCATCCCGTAACCCTCTTCTTATGCTAATATTCTGTGGAAGAAGAAAGTAGCACTTCTGCTCACTAAAACCCAATTAATGTATTAGCTTATGAAGAGCCTCGTGAGGATAACACAGAAAATGTTACTTTCTCCCGGATCCATCATCATAGATAAGAAGTGCAGTGGCCCCTCATAGACGAATGAGCTCTGAAAGATGCTGTCGGTGGAGTTATCATTTTCTGCGAATATTGGTCCAGGGCTCTGCACAAAGGAGCCATATCCTGAAGCAGCCTTTTGGCTGGCAGCTATGGACGCCCCACTCGTCTGCTCCACCCTGTAAAGTGGTTTTTAATCGCAAACGACTAGGGAGAGGAAGGTACCGGCTATGAAGGAAGCCCAGGACGGAGCTCACCTTGCAGGGAGGAGTAACAGGCTTTGCCAGCTGTGAAGGGACAGCCATGACTTCGCGGGAGTCGTACCGTTTAATGTCCTACTCAGAGGAGGACATAGACAACTTCTGGATGAGTCAGTACCATGGTAGACTCCGAAAACGAGGCTGCCCACCAGGACGCCGTTTGAAGGACATTGCAGTAAGCAAACTGCTTTGTATGACAAAGATACATGGAGGATTAGCTTGTGTCTTGGCATTGTGT
Organism: Brienomyrus brachyistius; assembly: GCF_023856365.1. Classification (NCBI taxonomy): domain Eukaryota; kingdom Metazoa; phylum Chordata; class Actinopteri; order Osteoglossiformes; family Mormyridae; genus Brienomyrus; species Brienomyrus brachyistius. The sequence goes on along the minus strand of NC_064557.1, from coordinate 2,494,488 downwards.
AACAGTTCCAGAATAAGCCTAAAGGTTCCGAGGAAACAGGAGTGTATAACACACAGTCAGGGTCGTCTTTCGTTGCAAACACAGTCAGGGCTGTTTGTATTTCTGCTGCACTTCAACAAGATTCAAAAAATGACCAGAGAATGAATGTTGCACTTCTTGTAACATCATAACATTATTCTTTCCAAACCAGTTTGCGATTCATCTATGAGTCGTCGGTAATAATGAATGGACTTGCTAATGTAGACAAAAATACATACTAGAGCGTTGTAAGCTGCTCTAGTGACTCACTGAGTGTTTCACTGAGACCGGAGGAGAGGTCAAGTGCGTCTGTTAGGAGCCACTGGTGTAGGAGACAGTGTGTTCAGGTTATAGTTTGTAATCTAGGCCAGTGTTTCCCAACCTGGTTCCCGAGTACACACATATGGCTCACGGTTTTGCTCCCTCCTAGCCTCCGACAGGCTACTTTGCAGCTGGAACTACTAGGGAGAAAAAACATCTGGACTGTATGGGGGTCCCTGAGAACCAGGTTGGGAAACATTGCTCGAGGCCGGGGGAGGGGGGCAATGTTATCCGCAAAGGGCCGGTGTGTGTGCAGGTTTGTGGGATAACCTGTAGGTCAGCTGTTCAAACCCAGGTGTGAGGACTCTACAGCCAATCAGTCCTCTAATTAGTAATTAGGGAGTTGCAGAGGAAACCTGCTCACACAGCGGCCCTTTCTGGGTAAGACTGGCCACCGTTGCTCTAGGCAAACTAATAATGCTATTTCATTGTCCCTTGTAGAATTTATATGTATAAGCGGATTGAAAATCAATGTCCCAGGGAAAGGTGTGTTTTCTCCTCCTTAAGAAGGTCGGGACAGAGTCAGGTAGTCCTTTCCTTGCAGGCCGACAGCACCACGATGGTCTGTTTAGCATTCAGGGCGACTAACACGCATGTGTGAATGGATGACGACGGGGAGGAGACTCTGTCTGTGTGACAGGCAGCTGCGAGCCGATTAAAAAGGCACAGTAAAACGGAAATGAGCTTTGTCGTCCATGCGCCGGTGCTTGCAACGAACCCAGCCCTTCCTCAGTGCCATTCGCAGCTGATTAACAAATGCTCTTGCCTCAAACGCAATGCCCCAAGGTAGAACTTATTGTAACAAGAGAACAATTCACATTACTGTTGTCCTAATGCAGTGGTTCTCAAACCCGGTCCTTGGGCCCCACCGCCCTGATTGTTTTCCAGCTATCCCTGCCCTACACACTGCTGATTACCTGGGTCAAGTGTCTTCAGTCAATCAGAAGCTGAAAGACAGCTGGGACAGCTTGTGTGTGGGGCAGGGATAGCAGGAAAACAAGCAGGGCAGTGGGGCCCGAGGACCGACTTTATGAACCACTGTCCTAATGTATGTTTAATAAGACTATTGTATACATATATTACATGTATATAAACCAGACTGATGCTCTATTCATAGATCTTACATGTAGATACTGTGACTTTTCACTTGATCAGGGTTGCTGTTTCTCTTTGGGAACCTGAATACATCAGTACCACGGATGCACACAGACTACGACACTTGTGCAAAGGTCCTGAACAAACACACTGCATAAAACCAACATGAAAGCGATGACAAGTCAAATGAAGCATGCGTCAAACGAACAATGCATCAAACGAAAAAGCTAGTCTGCATGAGCCTCTCATCTCCACCACTGCTGAGCGAATAGCCGGCATAAAGAGCAGAATTACTCTGCGGAATCTGCCCTCCGGACATAAAGCATGAAATTTATAGACCTACACATCACACACGGCAGTTTCTCTACCAGAGAACAAAAAGCTGATTTTAATCAGCGCATTAGAAATATTAACTTAACCACGCATGTGACGTTATTGCCGCTATCAAGGATGTCTGTGGCAACAAGTTCAATTCTGAAACGCAAATGAAGGCGAGAGAACATCGTGGAATAATCTAAATACACGATCTCAGCGTTCATTAGAGGAACACGGTGCCGCAGTTCATAGAGGAACAAAGCTGGGAGAAACGGTTCGATTGCAAACTGATTGTAAATTAACAAGGCGTGCAGACAATAAACAGCACATGATGGCGAATAAAAGTGGGCCGCTTCATTTTTTTTGACTGAACCCAGTAAACCTTTAATACTTCACATCCAGTGTCCTTGAATCCAGAACCTTCTTATCTGATAGTGAGGAATGAATCCTTCTCCATTAGCATGGGGCTGAAACCACAAGGCACAATCGTTGCTCCTGCAATGATTTTTAATTTGAGTTTCTCATAAACCCGCTGCCGTCTCCAGCCACAAACCTCAGACAAAATCACTCAGTAGCCAGACGGGCTTCTCTCTATGTCCTGCTTCCAAAAATACACAGGCATTTCTCTTCAGCGAAGTGCTTATCACTTACAAACACACAAATGGGAAAGCCTATTGCATTTGCCCGAGGCCGTAATTGGTAAGAGAATTGGCTTGCGTGGGTTGCCTAGAAACAATTCGGAAAAACACAAATAAACTGTAAATTTTAATTTTAATTCTTAAATATGCCTTTGGGGAGATGAGTGTTTCTGCACTAACAACAAAAATAACCGACATAATACCTCGCTTCACACTCTTCTGTATCCTGCTCTTCCTGAGTTTATTCTCATTAATTTAACCACCTGTATTTTATAACATATCCTCCGGAAATGTTATGTATTGTTGCTTGAACAGGAAGAATTAATAAAGAAAACTGAAAATAGACACTTATTGTAAGTAACAAACTGTGAGACATAAACCGTGATGCTCAATGTGTCTCCCATTGTGGTTTTAAATTAAAAAAGAAAAATTATATATATATATATATCCTAAAACCAAAAGGGCAATAAAAATTTAAGATGAGAGTATAGGAGCATGCAGCCTCAATGCAGGGATTAAATAGATTTTTACGGATTCTTTACTAGTTCTGTAGCCTGTCTTGACAGAAAGAGGGTTCCCAAGTGACTTTGAACTGGGAACAACTGTGGATGGATTTACATACATCACTGACAAAGGTCGGTGGGGAACAGCCAGCAAAAGGAAGGACCGACATCAATCAGTCAAGAAAAAATGGCAGCCTGATCTCCTTGATGCAGTGGAAGGGTCGGTGTCCTCACCACGAGTACCCAGAATGCCTTGCTGAACAACAGATCAGTGATCCCGCAAAAGGTGTGCAGATCACAGAGGCTGGCATTTGCGGAACTGATTCAATAGTCAAAAGCTCAGTTGATACGCTTTGGGCGATGGCCACTTTGGTTTTCCATGAGGTTTAACCCAGCAGATAAGGGTATGGAGGACAGGGAAGAGGAGATCTTCTTAGGTAGCCAAACACGTAGCACTATCCATATGAATAATAACGTTCATGTTCCCAGAGTGATAGTTATGTTGCTTTGGCTTGTACATGGCCAGTAGCATAATACGTGAGAGTTCAGGTTTCAATTTCTCTATATTTTATCCGTTCAGGCTTGGTCCACTTCATTAACACCCAGGTTTGCACAACACTAGCCTCCTCGACTCTCACACATCGCACTGAGCCAGCATGTAGATTCATTCATCCATAGTCCAAAGCGAAAACGCTGAGGGATCATCTGCCCCAGCAGACAAAGCGAGGATGTACAGAATTCTCCTTGCCGCTACGGCGTGGGTGTCATGTTTCAGCAAGCGCACGGGCAGACAAACGCTCCTCTCCAAGCGCCATTAGCGAGCGGACAGACAGGAAGTGAAGGAAGCCGTCTGGAGCTCGACTGTGATTTGTCTCCATTCGGATGGAACTGAAGGATTTTATGAGCGGTAACCTGAACCATTGGCTGGCATTAAGTATTCAGGAGTAGCCTGGAAGTGCAGGACAGGTGCAACATGAGCTGCTAGGAATCAGAGAGGCAGGGGAGAGACGAATAGCGGCTAAGCTCCGGCCCCAGCTCTTGCCAAGGCCTCTGAAGCTATGTTGGCGTAGACCAGGGGCACTAGGCCAGGGAGCAAAGAATTCCTTTCTGTGAAGTGAGAAGGCTGCCTCACGTGGGCACCGTGACCAGCTGTAGCATCGATGCTGCCCCAGGCTACTGCCTCAGTGAAGCTGAGCTGGTAGCCATGGGACCAGTGAATCAGATCAGCACACCACTTCAAACAGTATGAACGATCTCCTGGTGTCAAACGTGTTTCCCCTTCAGTTCCCCATAAACCTGAATGAATTAGGTCCTCGGAGTCCCAGGACAGAGCAATGAACTTTCTTCAAATCCCTGGTGTTTGTTTCCTGCTTTTACATTAGCATGATAAAATGAGACACGTTGGTTTAACTCCCAGCACAATCCCTCACACCTAGAGCTAACAGAACAAAACAAAATACAACCGATCGAGTCACAAAATGGTGGGTCCACGAATCCCAAATTAAATGTTAAATTAAACCTGTGGATTGATTATTTCTCTGCATCCAGTAATTATCATATAATAAATCTTGAGTGCTTGTAAATCTGCCCTGCAGCATTTTTTTGTCACCTTAGTAAAGTAATTTGATGCAAATGGCTTATGAATGCAGATCTACGGAGAGCGCAGAGGGACAGCAAAGTGGAGCATCGTGTCACAGGGACAAGGAATTGTATTTCGTAATATTCACTAACGCAGAAGATTGACTTTCCACTCGGGAATTATTATGTCGGAGCATAGATCTAACTTGTTCATTACTTTGGCAGAATAATTACATTTATTAAATCATGATCAACTTTTATCAAACTTTTAGAAATGCACGCACCTGAGGCTATCGGGGCAAAAGGCAGTATTTTAGTCTTTAATTACCTTCACATATAAATGTTTCACATCTACTCTGATAATATAATCAAAAATCAGCCCCAAAAATGAATTATACATAGCTACTGTGTGAGTGGGCATAGTGTTAATCGGGGGAGAGATCAGGTAGCATTAGCCTTATAAACAGTGATTCATTAGCTCATACACAAAAACCTTAGATCCCTCTGGCAGTTGACTGTCACCCTGTCAGGGCCAAGACCTCCAGGCCTTTTTCGGTGATGCTGGCTTCTCCATATATCTCTAGCTTTCGGTGAAGCTGCTGACTGCCTACTGGGTCGTAAATATGCGACTGGAGTGACACATTTTGCGAATCTGTGGATATCCTATAGGAGATACATACAGATATATATATATATATATATATATATATATATATATATATATATATATATATATATATATATAGACACACACAAACACACAGAACTGTAAACAATCTTTGTGGGGACCGCTCATTCATTTCTATAGGAAAACTGCTAATGCTAACTATGACGACCTTAACCTCTACCCAGTCCTAACCATAAGCATAAGTAACCAAACCAAAAATAATAATAAAAAAACGGTGTTCATCACATTGTGGGGACATTTGGTCCCCACAAGGTAAGGTATATACATGTATGCACACACACACACATGCATATACTCTGTCCATTCAACAATTGATATCGATTACTGCTTATGCAACACAGGGCTGTAGAGTGCATATGTATAGTCAGGGATAAGTCCCTGTTGTGTCATTTGTTCAGGAATTAAAGAGAGACATTGTTGTGTGTGTCTGTGTCCCCTTTCCGGATTCCCCTTTCCAGCTTTGCATAATGAAAAGATGTTTTGAAGCGAACCCTTTAAACAAAGGAAGGCAGAGCTAATTCCAGGGTGACATTAAGACAGTTGCTGAGCTGGTAACCTAGAGACAGTGTGTGGCTGTGGACGAGGCCGGGGTCCAACTCATTACTCAGCTTCCCAGTTCTGCCTCCCCCTGACAGGTGGCTGATCCTCTCTGCAGGCCTGCACGATTAGCATTAGCACGGGGGGGGGGGGGGGGGGTTCCACACCCGGAAGAGTCACTTCCAGCTGAACGAAACCCGACATTTTTGTCAGATCGAAATCACAGAGCTTAGCACCACATGTAGTGCATTCACCTGAAGACAGATCAAATTGTGTGAAATAGCTTAAACACAAACATGTTTACAAAGGCTAAATGTAACAGTCTCAAATCTTAAAATAGGTCTTAAAATCAATGTCCAGTGTATATTTCTTAGAACTCTCACGTACACTTCTGTAATGACTAGAAATCTCTGCTGGATAAGGAGTTTGACAGATGGACGGATGGATGGATGGGTGGGTGGATGGATGGATGGATGGATGCACATCTGTTCCAGAATATGCAATAGATATAAGAAACATTTGGTATGTCAAGTTCTTATTATGAGAAAATCAATTTCCAGATTTTCTAGGAAAAACAAAGACTGGTGAGAACATCTTGCCTGTTTCTTAACTGCCCGAGAAACAACTGCTAATCATTCAACCAAACCCCAGAAGCTAATTAGCAAGAATAATTTGAACTGCAAGAATAATGTGAACTTTGCATCTTGTGAACCACGTAAAGTAACACTCCAGCCAGGCATTCTGAGCAGCCTGAACAGCCCCAAGATCTACAGGAACTTATCAGCAAATAGAAAACAAAAAATAAGAAATCAGAGTTTTAGTTTCCTTGGGCAGACCCAAAACATAAAAGAATCATTCAGCGATGAACTGCAAGCAGGCTTTATAAGAAAGGCAAAAATAAAGCTGATTATTTCACTTGCAACTTTTTAATTTTTCAGCTTGAAGGGGAATGGAGATGAGTAAACAGCCTGATTTTTTTCGAATCCTTTCAGCAAAACAGCCTAAATATAAGAAATGAAATCTCCCAGCTTTACCATCATCCACCTTGGACACTTTAACCATCCCATCATTCCTCTTGGCAAATTGGAAGAGATGCTCATCGGCGCCGAGATCCCTTATCAAAATTTCATTCGCGTTGGCACCTATAAATCAGCTCTAAAACCTTCATAAAAGTACAGCCTTCACTTCAAACATCCTCGTTCTGGCAGCTAACCATGAACACTGCAATACCAGATTTGGTACAGAGTGTTGTTATGTGGTTCAGCGGGATAGGCTGCTGATCTATAACCATAAGGTCACTGGTTCAAATTCCCGCACCTGTACAGTGGCGTCTCTATTGGGCCCTTAAACCCCAGTCGCTCTAGGACAGGGGTCACTGACATGGTGCCCGCGGGCACCAGGATGCCCCCAAGCCCCACGTGAGTCGCCCGTGGACCTGTTCTAAAAATAGCACAACTCACCAGTGAGCAGCATCTAAAATGAAATTTTATCCTGCTGCTATTCTTCTTTAATCACATTTGCATTTATATAGATTTGAAAATGACAATATCTAAAAAAAGCATTTAAAACATGTTTATCATACTGATCAAACTTGTTATTTAAGAAGAGTATCAAACTGGTAGAATGGCCCAGTACCTGTGAAGTAGCTCTCAGTTTCAGAAAGGCTGTCTGATCCTGCTTTCACTTTGCATAAAGGCATCTGCTAAATAAAATGAAATTGTTATTGCTGAAACCTCGGAAACAAATGAAAATAATCTGAATGTTATCCCATCGGCATGTGATGTCACTCGCTATTTCACCATTCCTTGTTTTGAATGCTGGGTGCATTAGCATACTGAATCACCTCCAAGAATGTGAATACGGTAAAAATGTATCCTTCAGGAAGCCTGGGATGAATAGCTCCCAGACAGGAGTGCGGATCAGGCAAGATGCCCTTCTCGTGGGATGGGGATGAAGGAGATGAAAACCCGAAGACGGCGGGGGCACTGACAGGAAGGCGCTCGCAAAAACGGCACCGCAGAGCAAACAAAGAGCGGTCTGTGTGGTTCTGGTTTCGGACGACGGAGCTGGGGCTCTTCAGAGCGGACGTCCAGCCTGCCTGTTCTCCTCTGGCCCCTCGCTTGTTTAAAGTCACAGCAGAATGGAATCTCACGTCTGTCACGCGAGAAGGTCTGGATACGGAACAGAGCAGCTCGACACAGGAGTATTATCTCATATATACAAGACAATCCCACACTGTACCACTGGAATTACTCTCTGAATACTGTACTCTATAAAAGTATTTATGATCTCATTAAATCCTGCATATAATTTAGAGAGAATCTTATGAGGAAATGTACTTATGGTGCCTAATAGGTTTTCCAACAGTCTCTAATTACTTAAAAGCCTTAAAAGCACTCAGCTGTATCTGGGAAATAAAGTACGAAAGCAAATGCAAACAGGGAAACTGGGTCAGAATGGATAGCAGAGCGTAAGCTATAAGCTTAGGGTCACATCCTGGGCTGCTCGTCTCCGGCAGCGACTCAGGTCACCTTGTTCCTAAACACAGCTCGGACGTAACACGGCAGCTCACCAGGCTCGTGAAACACCCCCCCCACACACACACCTCCCCGGGAAGTGGTCTCTGTTGATGATTTCGAGACCCTTCGTGTCTTTGTCTGTGAAAGTGGTCCACTCACAGATCATTCATCAGTCCGCTGTATGTCCTGTGCTGTACTGTTCTGTTTATTGCAGAGTCATTACTACTGAACTTTGCTTGACCCTCTTTGCACTTTTACAGTTTAATGTCATTTATTTTGTATCGCTACCGTCTGTTGATGTGTAAATATGTTGTTTATGTTATATGTGTGTGTTGCACTACTGTGAACCAGTTATTTCCTTGGGGATTAATATATGTATGTCTGTAAAGCATGTATGTATGTATGTATGTATGTATGTATCTATCTATCTATCTATCTATCTATCTATCTTATGTGTAATACGCAGCTTCTGTCCATCCATTTTCTATACCCGTTTGTCCTATTCAGGGTCCACAGTCTATCCCAGAAGCCATACAAAGCTTTCCTGTTATTTTATTATGGGATATGTCACGTTGCACAGCCTGATTTAACTAGCAGGTGAGCATTTAATGGCTGGCTACTCAGAACCGAACCACTTATGCTGGTGCGTCCAGAACGATCCGTAAGGCAGGTTATACCTGAAGAGCCCCTGGGCGCAGGACACGCACACACACACAGTAGGTTTTCCTCACATAAGTGCCTCTTTGATTCACGCTGAGTTTCAAAACCAAAGCATCTCATACTCTGCCCACAAAGACCAGCTGCTCTTTTCACACCAACCAAATGCCCTCTTTAATATGCAGGCTGACAGTAACCAGTTGCAACAGATTGATTTGAAACTACCCCAGAAGCAGGTTCATGTAACACTTCAGAAAGACAAAGGTCATGGCTGTCAAGCGTCCTCCGTTTACAGCACATGATGATCCCCCGGTTCACGCATTGAACTTTACCTGTGCTCAGGGTGCCTGTGATTATCCGGAAGACATACTGGGCGAATTTGAGGATCTGCCGCTTGCACCTCTTCCTGCAGCCGCTCATTTTCAACGCGTGGTTCCTCGTTCCCTGCTGCTGCCGCTCGACGACTCGGAGTTCGGAGATCCTCAGCGACGCGGCGTGCTCTGTCGACCGACAAGCACTCAGCCCCAGTGCTGAGGGTGGGGGGCCGGGAGGAGGGGGAACGGGGTGGCGGGGGGGGGCAGGCACAGCTGCAGGAGGCCGCGGGCTCAAACCGGCACACGCGCCTTACGTCGTCTGTGTGGCCGGCCAGAGGCTGATCTCCCTCTTCCTCACTCGGCCAGACTTTCTGGGCTCTCATACAGCAGCTGTGTGCCGCGTCTAGCCCTATCTGTGCACATTACAGCCTCCTGGGCCTCAGGGAGGCGGAGCCTGTAAGGCCCAATGAAAGGCGAGGGAGGGGAATATAAAAGACCCACTGGGAATCTCTCCCGGTTCATTGACAGAATCAGATTTACTAGTGAGTTCCAGGATAAACAGAGACGTAAGCGTGGGGGAGATGGGGCTACTGAATTAGGTCCAGGCAGCAAGGAAGCGAAGGCGCCCCAGGTCAGGCGCAGGAACAACTTAAAAAAATTGCTGAAAATAGCAACGTCGCTAATGGAGCAGTGAGTTAGGACCCACATCCATCCCTGCTAATTACCTCCTTTACAATTATAGTCATCTGTCACAGGTGAGACTCCAGTTCGACAGGAACTGAAATGAACCCCCTCGGTGTAATTTTCATCCGCAAATCATCCACCTTCAACAGATGTCAGCGCTAATTAATAGATATTACTTAAAAAAATTCTGTGTGACAGAAAACAGCACCCAGGTTCTGCATCCAATTTCCTGGTTTCTATAATAGTAAACATAGTACGCAAGTAGCCAGAGTTAAACCGAATGGTTTTGTTTGCCCTTTCGTTTTCTTCTAAACGAACAGCCAAACGCATAATTATTAGCACAAGCAGCTCTCATCTCCCATCTGCCCAATACTGTAATTTCACTACCTGAGTCTCCTTGGAAAGTAGAGTCCCTTTAAAAATCCAACATTTTTCTCTTAGCCATGACATTATATATGTCTATATAGAAAGATCGCACATGTAGCTAGAGACCCGAGACAATATCTCTTGGCGTCCAGCTGTAAGAGCCCCGCTCTTCTATCTCGGGCAAAGCGTGTCGTGGTGTCCTTGAACGTCCAGCGGGATTCATTACCATACGTTGGTGGCCTCGTTCTCTCTCCCTGCGGAGAGGAAACCAGAACCTTCAGGCAGAACCGCTGAGCCCCGCTCCTGTTGAAATATTTAATCCCCGGGAGGCTCCTGAGCTACCCTTCCGCACGGTGTGCCCAGGGGAGCGCCGGTCTTTCTGGGGATCCGCTTCCTGAACCTCCAGCCCCGGCAAACCAGGCAGGAGGTGTGATTTGGCATGAAGCTGGCATGAAGCTGGCATCTAGAGTAGACACCGAGTTTCCTAAGCAAACGATTGGACAGTGGGAGTCACGGCCGGCACATGTATTTCAAAGGCTGTTTATAACGTTCTTAAATAAACACCTCTAAATGTTTACGCCGTGTGTCCATTAGGTGCAGAGCTATCGTTCTGAGGCTGTTTTAGTTGTGTAACAATCTTCGATAGCCTTGGACAGAAACTCTAAAAAGTCTGAGTTCTAACCCTTATGGGTACCTCACGGAAGAGTCCTTCTCTTAGTACTATTTAGGACACACATCTTCTCGTTTGTTTCGCTGTCTTGTAACAAGCTCTCCAAGTTCAGGAACACCATGGAAACAACATCTAGATCAGTGTTTCCCAACCCAGCCCTCGGGGAACCCCGGACAGTGCGCATTTTTGCTCCCTCCCAGCTCCCAGCCAATCAGGAACACCGCTGGGAGATGAGAGGAAGCAAAAATGTCAGGAAATAGGCCCAGATTTCAAAGGAAATTTATCTTCAAAAAGGTGAATTTTGATCGTCATGAAACATCTCACCCAATGGATATGAAGATGATGCCCCTACACTTATCAGGACTACAAATGGATGTGACAGCACCCTCAGATATGTGTTTCGCTTCTGAGAGTTGGGCTGTGGAGGTGTGACAGACAGACCAATGCGTCAGCCACTGCAGAAGCACCTGCGTCCCGAGGCTCACGGCAGCAGATTGCCGTCTCTGAAACTCACTGGTTCACCTTCCGCTGCTTCTGATCTATCCAACCATTTTAACAATTAGCTCGCCAGCTGTTATAGATCTCTCCTTCTGCACTGGAATCTGTCTCCAGTGGAATTAACTGGCTAATATTATGACAGAAAAGCTCATACTGTAAAAGCAGCTACCATTTTAAAAATGATATGCAGACCATTTGTGGGAATGCCAGTTCAATTACTCATGTAGTCATAATAATAATAATAATAATAATAATAATAATAATAATAATTTAAAACACATGACATGAAATGAGGAAAGTCTAAGATACCCCAGGAAGAATCTCCAAGTGATTTTCCAGAAATATGGATATTAATAATCTCGTTGGGGGCGGGGGGGGAGGCACAAGCCTGTTGTTTATTACATTAGACAGCCTGCGCTGAAGCTGCCACCTGCGAGATGTAGGATGGGAACAGCGGACGACAGAGTGGCCTCTGGGGAGCAATGGCCAGCGGATACAACCATGGCTACCAGCAGGGCCAGAGCCTTCCCAGATTCTCAGATGAATGCAGGAGGGTCGATGGGTATGTAAGCAAAGCAGGAGGAGAAGGTGTATGGATATATAACCAAAGCAGGAGGAGAAGGTGTATGGATATATAACCAAAGCAGGAGAAGAAGGAGAGGTGTATGGGTATGTAACCAAAGCAGGAGAAAAAGGAGAAGGTGTATGGGAATATAACCAAAGCAGGAGGAGAAGGTGTATGGGTATATAACCAAAGCAGGAGGAGAAGGTGTATGGGTATATAACCAAAGCAGGAGGAGGAGAAAGTGTATGGGTATATAACCAAAGCAGGAGGAGGAGAAAGTGTATGGGTATATAACCAAAGCAGGAGGAAAAGGAGAAGGTGTATGGGTATATAACCAAAGCAGGAGGAGAAGGAGTGGTGTATGATAGATAGAAGGTAGATAAGCCACGCAGAACGAGAGGGCTGATGGGTATATAACCAAAGCAAAAGGAAAAAAGGAGGGTTTATGGGTATACAACTAAAGCAGAAGGAGAAAAGGAGGGCTGATGGGTATATAACCAAAGCAGAAGGAGAAGAGGAGGGCTGATGTGTAGATAACTAAAGCAGGGGGAGAACAGGAAGACTGATAGGTAGATAACCAAAGCAGGGAGAGAACAGGAGACTTTTCAGGTATATAAGCAGATCAGGGGGAGAACAGGAGGGTTTGTGGGTATATAACCAAAACAGTAGGAGAACAGGAGCTCTGACAGTTAAAACCCTCTTATTTCACCACAAACCTCAGTCCATGTTGTTCACACTAACCGTCGCTCTGATGCAGAGTCCCATACATGTGCTGTGCTCTACAAAGGAGCAGACTCTGCACTCTGCCAGTGGTTTACGAGGGAGTTAAAATGATTAATGGGTTCCAAAGCGATAAATGGAATAGGGAGATCATGGTGGTTTTTGTAGTAGAGAAACACAGCCCTCATTGAAAGGGGACGTTAATCACATCTTGTGATGCAAGCACCAGGCATGACACTACTGTGTGGAAAGCGATAGTATCTACATTTCCACTCAGTTCTGCATATTAAAAATAATAATAAAAATTAAAAAAATATAAAAAATAATATTTGTAACATTTATAAGGATGTGACACTGGACGAGGAGCTGCCAAGCTCTGGGTGAATGTTACACAGGTTTATGCGACGATGCAATGACCAGATGTATCGGGTGCCATATGAGCGATTCTAGACCCTATCTAGCATTTTTCAAATCCTAGAACCACCCGTGGAGTGATTCTTCCTGTATAATTTTACACCAATGGCAAATAAAGCCAAAGAACAGCACCACACATCTGGGGATTTCGTTTATGATTCAGTTTTAATGAGTAAACAGTACGAGTCCTGCATTACTACAAAAGGTGGTCTGGCATGGCTGTGCCTGAATTCCCGAAGATGTCGCATCGCAGATATTTAGATCGCCATTCCTATATGGGTGACACACATCTGGGGCGTTGTGGCCCGGTTTCCCGGTGACTGGGAACAACCCCTATTTCTCACCGATGATGTGTTACAGTCTGGACTTTCCCATATTTATGAGGATTCCATCACCAAGAGCTCACTTCTGCCTCAAACGTATAGCAAGCAATTGCGGATGACGTAACACTGAACTTTGTAATGCTTAAAGACACCACTACGCCTAGCTACACGATTTTGGAGAGCAAACATGAGCACCTGGAGGTCATATGACATTTTAGGGGTGTGGCTAAAAATTGTCACCTTGCCCTGCCTCCCCCTCTTTCATTATATAATCATATAACGTCACATATTCAAGGGCCCCTGTAAAATGCTGGGCCCCCAAATCTGCCAGGGTATCCAAGCCCCTACTGTTCCCCTCACTGTCCTAAGCTCACATGGTCACGAAAAGCAACCGTGCTGGCTTGTCTACCAAAGTATGACGAAACGAAGATTAAAACAGGTAGAGGCAGAAAAGGTGGTTGTATTTATGTTTAAAGTTTAAAGATCTATATGGAAGTTTCAGGGAGGGAGCACGACTCATCTTCTGAAAAGTCTTCTAAAGTCACATGTGTGACCATCATCCAGAGGTGATTGGAGGGAAGGTGGCCATAATTAAACTGATGAACAGACATGCAGAATTAGTGTAAATGATTATATATAGAGGGTATCTGGGGAAGAATGTAGATATTAGCTCAGGATATTTGGCTATTATGGACAGGTACGCAGTCTGACGATGACAGAAGGTGGCCGATCGTGTTCATGAAGCCTGTCACAGGCCTGGAACCAGCAGTGTTGGAGGGGTGTCAGATATCCAAGCAGATCTGGGGGGGCAGCACCTGACAGGGGTCCTTGGATACATAAATTCAAATGTAAAACTGGGCTGGGGGCCCAAGGTGCACAATTTCTAGGTAAGTTCCACCAGGGTGGAGGTATCAGGAGATATATAATATGCATATCATGGACACCCCTTCATTCATATTGCAGTGAATGAGTTTCATACTGGGAGATTTTGTTTGTATTTCAGGACTGAATCATGAGCATTAAATAAAATTCACTCATGCTAAATCCAGGGATCTATCCTTCACTCACGCTGGGCCCCTTGGAAATGTGACCTTCTTTTCTGCCTTACATACGCCATATTGAATGGTTATTAAATAAGATAAAATAAGATATGACCGATACAATTTCGTGCTGCATGTTATGCTGGTCAGCAGATATAACGCCGAGCGGCAGCGTTTACGGGGAATCCCGCCGCGGTATCAGTCGGGATCTGCAGGAACTCAGGATGAAAGCTGCACTTCTCATCTTCAGCAGGCTTATGGAAGCATGACAGTAAGACATGCCGCGTGCCTGCCTGAGAAGGCGGTATTAGTATCCCGTGCGCCAACCCGTTAACTTGCAAATGAATTCACTCGACACCCCCATGTGGCCACTTCTCACGGATCCCAGCAGATGCCCGTCTCTGCCTGAATTTCAGAAGGCCAGTAGCAGCATACTCCCTCAAGAGTGTATGCAGGGGCGTGGCCAAATAGCACTGAAAGCTGATTGGCCGCTGGAGTGCGCCATTCCATGTCACTCACTGATTCAAAATGATCAGCTAATGATAAGGCTATCCTTCTATATGACTTATGCCCCATATTAAGCCCCTTAAAAACCCAAGAATCGCCCTGAATTCCATCCATCCTTCCTTCTTGCTGGTTATCCTGTCCAGGGTTACAGGAAAACAGCACTGTCCCATACGGCTTAATTTAATGCACACCGTTTCCAAGGTATACATTAATACACATCTAATACCTGTACATTGGAGAGACAATCTGAATGTTGGGCATTGAATTATTTCAGTTTTTCTATGGATGTCTCTTTTATATGTTTTAGGTAAGGACGTTTCTGCTAGAATGACTACCTTATGAAGTGTGAAATGAAAGCAACTGTAGGCCACCAGGGATGACGTGCTGGTGCAGTGGCCAGGGTTCGAGGTTCTGCCAAGGTTGCATGTGCCTGGAGTTCACATGTTCTCCTTG
Organism: Brienomyrus brachyistius; assembly: GCF_023856365.1. NCBI lineage: Eukaryota > Metazoa > Chordata > Actinopteri > Osteoglossiformes > Mormyridae > Brienomyrus > Brienomyrus brachyistius. Next base: position 2,479,065 of record NC_064557.1, on the reverse strand, counting down.
TGCGTTGTGGGGTTCCCTCTGGGGCCTCCCATCATGGTTCAAAAACATGCTGAGGGTAATTGTTGGTGCCAAACTGCCGGTACGTGTGAGGGCGCCCTCTGGTGGCTTGGTGCCCAGTCCCGGGTTGTTCCCTACCTTCTTGGGATAAGCTCCAGACCCCCGTGAGCCTGAATTGCTCACATTGCTGTGTGATGTAGCAACATATGCTAAGTTCCCCCCCCCCCACACACACACACACACACACACACAGGCTGATGGAACGGAAGAGGTCCGGTATGGCTGTTAGCTTGCTGCTTAAAGTACCTTCATCTCATCTGAGCCCTGAGTGTTAAACAGGAGGTGCTTTCAAAAGGCACAGCAAACGTCATGAAACTCCAGGCTGTTTCCTTAGACCACAGTTGTAATGTGAGCGTGTGCTGCCACCTTCTGGCGACTGATATTAATGCACAACACACTGAGCCCTTGATTGTGACCCTTAAACCCGACTACTGCAGGAACATAGACTAACTCAAAAAGGTCTGTTAAATTTATGCAAGACACCAGAAGAGACTAATTAAAGCATATTAATAACCCTTCAGTAAACCACTAATATACTTTACTGAATTATTACAGTAATTCAGTAAAGTATATTAATAATTTACTGGAGGTTCAGTATTAATCTATGAATATCTGAGCGACATCTAATACATTTTATTTGATTTTGTTAAGCAAAAATCTATGCCTGGATGGCAGTATTTCAATGTCAGATTTGCATACAACAGAAATTACACTCAGTGGCCATTTTATTAGGTACACCTAGCTAGTGCAGAGTATGACACACTTCTGCCTCCAGAACAACTTTCACAGCAGATGGGTTCGGTGTTCAGAGAAGCGATTCTACACACCACTACAGCAATGAGCTATTATTTTTGCACTTGTGGCCTCCCTGTTAGTCAGCATCCAGCAGTCTGGCCATTCTGCTCTGACCTCCCTCATTAGCGTGGTATTTTCAACACTGAAATGCCCCCGATTGGATTTTTTTTTTTTATGTCACCAATCTCCATAAACTACGTGCAATGCAACGGGTGCGAATGCCAGGAAGATCACGTTCTGAGATGCTGTATCCTGTACATCCTGTTCTTCATACATATGACGATTAAACTTGTCGGACAGCTGGACCGCTGCAATGGCCGAGAGTCACACGCATTTCAACCGGTTCACACATAGGGATAATGTCCACCGATGTATCCCGTTATGTAGAATTGATGGACAAGGACTGGAGTACGTTCTCCGACGAGTTTATAAGTGTTCAAAGTTATACAGCGTTAATAGCCATCTACCAGCCAATCAGAAAATAGCATTTGTTGTTACCGGGTAAATGACGTATGGTGCTGCGGCAACGCGCTGTTACAGATGGAGTGTAGAAGATGTGCAAGATCTGCGGTAGGCAGGACTCTAAATACTAACTGTGCCGCATTTCCGTCTAATAACTGCTTATATGTTTCATATTTGCAGGGGTCCTGATATCAGTCACACACATTGCCTCTGCTTTCTTCTCACTGATGGGGGGCCTGATGATTAAAGTGGTAAAGATTGGCTTTACTCACGGATCATTACGGAACGGAAGCAGATAATCAGTGACAATTCGGAGAAAGAACAATAACTAGAGAACAAGCGCCATTCTGTTTGCCTAAGCGGGTATAACTTATTCTTCTTCCCACATTGGATTTTAAAACTTTTTTGTTATTACTTTAATGTCTGAATTCTGAAACTAACTTTGCCGCAGTTCCGTCTTCCAAAGGGCTTAATTAAGTTATTTCTTAACTTTTACTAGAGACCATTAAACTGTACATTTCCGGGCTGGATTTACTTGTGAAATCGAAATTGAAAAGAGGCAGGCTTCCGGAAAAGGGAGTGAAATGTTCATATGGTGTGGATGTGAATATAAGATAAAAGGCTATACGGAAATACCAGTTGAGCGCAGTATAGAATAAGGAAAAGAGAGAAGAAAACTTCAGTATTGAGAGCAGTAAGTATTCACTGCAGAGAAATATTAACTATTAATACATAGCCTATGTAAGTGTACAGCTCTGAGACTACGTAACTAACGCGAAGTACTTTAGAACTGTATTAATATTATTAGGCTTTGATTTGCTAACTTGCGAAAAAGTTTTCACAGATAACCTGTTTGTACAAATTGTTTAATTATAAAGAGCAGTTCGTCATTCCTATGGATTATTGCAATCATTGCGTGATTAACAAAGACGTATTTGAATGGTCCTCCGTGCTTGCGTAGTAAATAGCGCTTTAATTATTTGGTTTAATTAAAGAGATATTATTTTTCCACAATAATGAGTCGGGTGTTTTATCGTCTTCCTCAATAGAGCATAAAGCAGACTGCGATACCCGGAAGCTGCTTTCTTTGCAGATATGATGCCGGAGCCCTGATCGTCTAAGCCGTGGCTCGCCGCTCCCATGAAGAGGTGACGACGGTTTGCCATGTAATACATGCTGTAAATACCAGACTCTGCACTACAGAAAAGCTTAAGTTCAACACATGAACTATTTTTACCCAGAAGTTACTGAAAATAGCACCGAAAAAAACTCGCTTTCCAAATGTAGAAGTAAAAGGTGTATAGTAACAAAATAGAATGACATATACTCGTTATTGTCTTAAAGTGATATTTTTAGCATGTGCTTTTTTATGGTGTTAATCCTGTTTTTTAATGTGCTGTATTGGGTCTTAAACTGCAGTATTTTTTATTGCTGCCCATCCTGGTCATGTCTCTCTTGCAAAAAGAGATTTTAAATCTCAGTAGGACCAACCTGGTTAAAAAATGGTTGAATAATGATATTTGATAAACAGACGGGTGACTCTAATAGAAATAAAATACACATAGCAGAAAAGTGACGTTCATTACTGGAAAGGTCAGTGTGTGTGTCTGAGTGACCGTGTACAGGCTTGTGAGGTCTCATGAACTCGCCTCTTACCCTCTTCACACCCAGGCCTCGCTTGCTGGCCTCTTGCTGGATTACCTGAAGGAGCTCAGTGATTACGAGCTGAAGGAGTTTAAATGGAACCTGAGACACATGAGGTATAAAGAGTTAAAAGGACTCGAAGGAATTGAATAGAATGGACATCGCCGGCTTAATGATAAGTTCCTACTGGTAAGACGGTGATCTCAAAGTCATGCATGAAATCCTGGGGAAGATGAACCTGAATGACCTTGCTCTGAGACCGAATAAAGACCTGCAGAAGAGTAATCATATTATCTTCTGAAATATAACATTTTAAAAGTTCTTGAAAAAGGACAACTTGTCTGATACTGATAATAGAAATTAGAAATAATTTTTATATTGACCCTTATTTTAGGTAACGAGTAAGGAGGAGAGCAGGATGAAAGAATTACCGCTCTGTGGCGTGTTCCAATACTCTACAAGTCAATAAAAGCCAATAAAATCTCATTATCGCACTTTCCTTTTCCAGTGTGGCAGGAAAAGTGTGGGTATGTGTACATATTTTATGCAGTGTTTAAATCCATTTTGTAGAATGATTTTGATCCTTACATTTCCTGTTATTTCAGATGAGAAGTACAGAGATGTCCAAGGACAAATTGAAAGCAGACTCAAGGAGAAGTTATATAGTCAAATGTATATTTGAAGCATTGTCAAAACAAGGGAAGACCACCTTTCTCAGTGATATCTACACAGAGCTGTACGTCACAGAAGCTGGGAATTGGGGAGTAAATGATAAACACGAGATTCTAGAATTCTGAAAAAATTTTTTCGCCCAGAACACACCATGAAATGCAGTGATGTCTTCAAACTGCTCCCCAGTCAGAGGAAACATATCAGAACTGTTCTGACCAAAGGTATCGCAGGTTGACTGGGCAGAAGGAAGAGAAAACCAAGATATTGATTTTGTATTTACTCTTCCTTTCCGTGACCTAAATCGGATGAAGGAGAAGCAGTGTAGCCTCATTCGGCTCATTTATTGGCACTTTCCAGAAATGGAAGAAGCAGAAAAGATCACGTGGGGGAAGGTTATGTTTACCCTTGATGGCCTGGATGAATGGCGTCTTCCCCTTAATTTCAAAGACGATGAAACCTGGTCAACTGCAATGGATGTGCTGTTAACCAACCTTATCACAGGTGTTACGTGAACATACACATTGGTATTTTTGTGTCTATGTACCTCTGTTCTTTTGCCAGGTCACCGGACCCAGCTGGGGGTGCTTGGGACTTTGCTCCGCCTCTTCCTTGTCAAGTGGGAGGGGCTTGGCCTACAAAAGCCTGGTTTTGCTGCTGCTCAGGGTCTGCTTCGCTGCTGCTCTAATGCTGTTGCTGGTATTCAGCTCTGCTGTTTTATGCCGCATAATAAGACTGTGACGCTACTGTTGTGAAATGCTGTTCCTAAGAGTTGTTGAGGTATGAAGTGGAGACAACTAAGGTTAGCATGTGTGCGCATATATACTCTTGTGTAGCTGATCAAACTGTTAAAAACACTAGGTAAGGGGTAGGTGCCACTTGGGGGCGCTTTTCCACCACACAAAGTACGGTATTTTCGGTACGGTACTTCGCTTTTCCATTGACGTCCGGTCGAGTATCAGCACCGAAAGTTCCAGTACCGAAAGTGCCAAACCAGCTGGGGTACTTCTCTGGTACTTCGGTACTTTGGGGTGGGACTTGCAAACATATTTGCTGTTGATTGGTTATGCAAATAGCCGCCATCTTTAGAAACACACACCAAACAGCGAGAAATGAAATAAAAAGCATTAGAGATAAAAATATTTTTTAAAAAGTAAAATGGAAGGATGGACAAACGAGTACCAGTTTTTACGATAGTGGAAAACCTATGGTCATGAGCTATGGGTACTGACCGAAAGAACGAGATCGCAGATACAAGCGGCCGAAATGAGTTTCCTCCGCAGGGTGGTTGGGCTCTCCCTTAGAGATAGGGTGAGGAGCTCGGTCATTCGGGAGGGACTCAGAGTAGAGCTGCTGCTCCTCCGCATCGAGAGGAGCCAGATGAGGTGGCTCGGGCATCTGATCAGGATGCCTCCGGGACGCCTCCCTGGGGAGGTATTCCGGGCATGTCCCACTGGGAGGAGGCCCCGGGGAAGACCCAGGACACGCTGGAGAGACTATGTCTCTCGGCTGGCCTGGGAACGCCTCGGGATCCCCCCAGAGGAGCTGGATGAAGTGGCCGGGGAGAGGGAAGTCTGGGTCTCCCTGCTGAGACTGCTGCCCCCGCGACCCGACCCCAGATTAAGCGGGAGATGATGGATGGATGGATGGAAAACCAACACAAAAGAAGTACCATACTTTTGGTACTTTATGGAAGTGCTAATAGTACCGAAAGTATGGTAGCTGGTGCGGTGGGAAAGCACCCTTGGTGTACGTTTGGTTCTCCTTCCCTCCCCTCTCCTCTGGATAACCTCCCAGCTGGCAGCAACCAGTCAGATCCCTCCTGACTGCATCCAACAGCTAACAGAGGTACGGGGATTTAATGACGCACAGAAATAAGAATACTTCATCAAATGGTTCAGCAACATGGCCCTGAGCAACAAACGTGCTATTCACATTACGTCATCAAGGACCTTGTTTATCATGTGTGTATTCCAATCTTGTGCTGGATTTCAGCAACTATCCTTGAGCGACCAATAGGTAACGAACTCAGCAAAGACAAACCCCAAACTCTGACTCGAATGTACACTCACTTTCTGCTCATTCAAATAAGCCTTAAAATCATCAAGGGAAGCATGTGACGAATTCAAAAACGTTGTCAGTGGAAGATAAAAATACTAATCTCAGACTTGGTGAGCTCTCTTTCCATGCTCATGCTCCATGGAAAACCTGATATTTTATGACGAGGATCTGAAATCTTGTGGCATCGCTACCCATGAAGCATCTGTATATTCCCATCTGTTCATAGAAATCTTCATTGAGGAGACTGGGTTGCATCAAGAAGTATACAGACACATACACTCGAGCTTTCAGGAGTGTCTTGCTGCTCTGTATGGTGTTTAGAAATTCACACAAGAGAACAAGAAATGCATTGGACCCAGACTATGGGGTAGAAAAACACAAACTGTGTTAAGTGTCAAATGAGCATGATGTCAACTCAGGAATTATGGGAAAATCAGAAAAATCAGATTGTGTGACAAATAATGATGAGAATGTAATTAAGGAGAAAAAAAATCTTTTTTGAATATTGCAAGTATATTGCAAGCAGTCCTGTGTAAATGTATGTCTAACATCCTTCTTCTGACATCAATGGGCAGGCTTAACATTGTAACCTTATTTGTAAGTCATGCGAAAGAGTGGCATCAGCTCTCCAGGTAACTAACCACCTGAGAGAGCTACTGACCAGTATTGTCATCTATAGAAATGAAAACATGGTGATTGTTGAGTTATTCTTTCCATTGACAAAGTGATCTTCACAAAATCTGCTGCTGTTAGGGGTCTTCTTGGTGAGATTCGCTTTTGAAATGCTATGTAAGCATAGTTGATGGTGCTCACGAGATAAAACATTAATTTTATTAAAATGACTCACCACACGATGCACGCACCACTATACTATAATTATTTGCGCTATCTATGTGGGTTCACTGCATCGAAAACATTCGGTAGACCTGTGGGATGACAGAGTAAAGAAGGTGATGGGTGCCATTTTGAGTATGCAACATGTTCGATTTCATTTTGTCTGGACGTTGTTTGAAGTATATGGCCACTTTTAAACAGGATAAATTGGAAGGCTCTGGTATATAAAACATAATAGAAAGAGGTTTGATTGAGAGGATGACTATTGAAAATTCAGATTCTGCATTGAAGCAGTGATTCTTGGCAATAGACTGTGCAGTTCTTTAGTTTATTGAAGTGTTGAGGACTCTTTATTGAAGTTTAGTGTAACTACAGTAAAGATTTGCGCTGCAGTCTGTGTTGAGTCAGTCGTTCTTCCTGTCTGCAGACTGTCAGGGTGTAGGGTCACGGAAGGAGGCTGCGTTTAATTCAAGTCGAGCCTTTAATTCAAACCCCTCACACCTGAGAGAGCTGGATCCGAGCTACAATCACCCGGGCGTCTCTGGACCAGACTGGAGGAATTCAGCTGTGGGTTGGAGAGGCTCTTCTGAGTGTTCTCGATTGGCTACAGTCGCTGCCCATCCTGTCCATCAGGAGATATGGGTTGATTTTTAAGAATGTGTGCAGGTGGATGTGTGCAGTCTCTGTACTGAGAATACATAGCAGTATTGTCGTTCATCTAATTTGTGTTGTTCTGATTCTGTGTTTTTTAAGTGTTGACCATTGTGGGGAGAACAGAGACAGGCCAGGACTGCAAAAATGTAGGTTTTATTTCATATTAATACACTTTATTCCATCATGATCTAACCCATGATTCCTGCAAATACTTTCTCATTATTTCCAGTTATTCCTTCTGTGTGGTGTGTTTCTCATGCGTGCTACATCAGCACCATGTCATACAAACCAAAGACACAAGCATAGTTTTCATAACCACTGACCCGCAGATTTCTGCAACTTCAGTCTGGATCCCCCTACTGCGCAGACAATTGTTCCTGTCTGACGGGGACCAAAAGGTGACGTGGGGGAGAGAGATTACAGTGTTACCCCAGTAGCTCGGAAAGGTTTAACTGCGACTTGCAAGTGCTTTCCCATGAGACCCTCTCTGGCCGCTGCAACTGGGAGGTCAGGGCCAGTGGGGAGGTCACCGTCAGGGTGGCATACCGAGGAATCCATTTACATTTACATTTACAGGATTTGGCAGATGCCCTTAGCCAGAGCGACTTACATAAGTGCTTTGAAACTCTGCAATGAATTTCCGATGCTAGCTCAATAAGGACCCAAGCTATGAATCCCACGGAAGTATAGCATTTATGAAACTCCTGATGGTACCGTGCTGGAGTATGACAAGTCTTGGCTTCTCCATCGCTTACGTGAGTCTGCAGGGTCATATGTAAACATACAGGATGTGTTGTTTTCCACAATGGTTGAGTTTCTAGTCCCAACAGGAATATGGTCACGACACTGCTACCCCACTCCGATTTACAGACTCTGGGCGTGTACCTGGACTCCCAGGCCAGTACCCTGTCCTTCTACCATGTCTGACCACAAAATGACTCAAATGGTCACGTGTCAGATACTCAAAGTCACCAGTTAAATTTGGAGTACCACAAGGATCAGTGCTTGGTCCTCTATTGTTTTCTTTCTACATGGTGCCATTAGGAATCACAATGAAAAAAACATAATGTTAACTATCACTCATATGCTAGCGATACTCAAATATACATTTCGGTTACGCCTAACGACACCACACCTATTGTCACCTTACATTTTAATGAAGTCAAGACCCGGATGGCTGAAAACCTTTTATCGTTAAACGCTCAGAAAACCAAGGTTCTGTTGTCTGGAGGCAGGTCTGCAGATAGGGATTTTATAATCTCTGCACTCCGCTCCAAAGGGCTGAACTTTACCCTCACTAGCTCACCCCGTAACTTAGGTGTCATCTTAGATACAAGCCTCTCATTTACCTGATTTTGTCATTAAATAATGCTTTTTGTGGTACAGAATGTATTTTCTACATGAAAATAAGCGCTTGACACTTCCATGACAGGTAAGGAAAATCACTTATGGGAAACGTGGCAGTTGTATGGAGATTCATTACATTTTTGGATGAAGACTTGAATTTTGCAATGTATAAGTTGTCATTGGAGGAAATACCCCAAAAAAAATTTTTTTGCTTGCAGAAAGCGAGTTTCATTAAAGAAATGTTAATCTCTGTTTTGTCTGCTACTATTACCATGAAGGGGAGCACATGGTCTGCAATAATGTTTAGGTAGGTGATAGGATGACCGAAGGTCTCCCAGCAGAACATATCCCTGAGCATCACACACATCTTCTCATAGTGCAGCCTGGTGCCATCTCTTCCCCAGCAGTCCATATGATGTAGCAGAATATGAGACTCATTAGACCAGACCACCTTCTTCCATTGCTCCATGGTCCTGTTCTGGCATTCACATGACCAGTGTAGGTGGTTTTGGACAGAGGTTAGCATGGACACTCTGACCGATCTGCGGATATACAGCCTCATATGCAGGAACCCATGATGCGCTCTGTGTTCTGTCACCTTTCTATCAAAGCCGGCATTAACATTTTCACCAATTTGTGCTACGGTAGCTCCCTTGCGGGCCAGACTGGCCAGCCTTCTCTCCCCCCGCACATCAATGAAGGGACTCCCATGACTTGATCACGAGTTGGTCTTCCTTGGACCACTTTCGGTAGCTACTGCCCATTGCACATCAGAAACACTCACCAAGACCTGCTGTTCTGGAGATGCTGACCCAGTTGTATAACCATCATAATTTGGCTCTTGTCAGAGTTGCTCAGATCCTGATACTTGCCCATTTTTTTCTCCTTCCAACACATCAACTTCGGTGTTTTGATTTGTATTTACTTCTGGTTATTGCTTTTGTGCCTGTGACTGTGTTTTTACCTATCTGTTATTCCCCTGTGTTGTATTCGATTTCCCCATTTCTGTTAGGTTCTTAGTTTCCGTTTGATTCCCTAGCTCCCCGAGTTAATTATTATTTTCACCTCGTTCCTGTTTTTTTGTGCCAGTCCTTGTGTGTTCTACCCAGATTGCTCGTTGTCCTGCACCATCCCAGATTGCTTAATTGTTTTCACCTGTCTTCTATTATCCTTGTTAGCCTTTTGTATTTAAGTTCCTGATCCTGTTCTGTTCCTCTTGGAGTCATTGATGTTTGTCCCGTGTAGTATTGCTTGTGTAGCTCATGGGGTGTATCTCATGTCTTTGAGGTTAACCTGTGTTTCCATGCCTGACCCGTGTGCCTGAACCTCCCAGGTCCATGACAACTTGGTGTTGTACATCTTGCTTACAACAATATCTTTAAACCATTCAAAAGCAATTAATTTAACTTCTCTCAAATCAAAACTCTCCTGTAGCTAATATTTACCAAACTACGGGCTGTAGTGTGCTACTCACAGGGCACGTGTTCTGCAACATGTGTCAGAGCAATTTTGATTTATTCCAAATCAACGGAATTCTAAATAAATAAAACAAAATCACCAAAATCAAACTGCAGTTAAAAGTGGGAAGTTAAGAGTTGTAGTATGTCCTCTGAAGGACACTTGTTACACAGCCTGTTTCAGAGCAAAGTAATTTTTTTTTCAAAAGCTACCAAATTTTAAAGAGAAATTCTATGACATTCAGCTCAAGTTAAAGTAGCTAAATTAACATTAAAGTTACAGCGCTTGAGTTGTTCTACAACCTGATTTGCAGCAAACTTTTCATTAGTTGAATTCATTTAGCCAGTCCATTCCAGCTTTTTGTTTTAATTTACAAAATACAAGAAAACCAATAGCTAGTAAAAGCAAAGCATTTGCGCTTTACTGTTGGATCGTTACGTCTCCGCGACACGGAAGCAGATATTCAGCGGGCATTTGGAGAAAAAAATATAACTAGCGAACAAGCGCCATTCTTTCATTCAGCGGGTGTAGCTTATTATTCTTCTCCACATTGAAAACATGTCATTTAAACATTTTTACTTATCGTTTGTGAGGTTCTGATCCAAAGCATCCGAATGCCTGAATTCTGAAACTAACTTTGTAGTTCCGTCTATCAAAGTGCTAAAATTAGTTTTTTACTTCTACTAGAGTCCATTAAACTGTACATTTCCGGGCTGGATTCATTTATGAAATCGAAATTGAAAAGAGGCAGGCTTCCGGAAAAGGGAGTGAAATGTTCATATGGTGTGGATGTGAATATAAGATAAAAGGCTATACGGAAATACCAGTTGTGCGCAGTATAGAATAAGGAAAAGAGAGAAGAAAACTTCAGTATTGAGAGCAGTAAGTATTCACTGCAGAGAAATATTAACTATTAATACATAGCCTATGTAAGTGTACAGCTCTGAGACTATGTAACTAACGCGAAGTGCTTTAGAACTGTATTAATATTATTAGGCTTTGATTTGCTAACTTGCGAAAAAGTTTTCACAGATAACCTGTTTGTACAAATTGTTTAATTATAAAGAGCAGTTCGTCATTCCTATGGATTATTGCAATCATTGCGTGATTGACATGGACGCATTTGAATTGTCCTCCGTGCTTGCGTAGTAAATAACGCTTTAATTATTTGGTTTAATTAAAGAGATATTATTTTTCCACAATAATGAGTCGGGTGTTTTATCGGCTTCCTCAATAGAGCATAAAGCGGACTGCGATACCCGGAAGCTGCTTTCTTTGCAGATATGATGCCGGAGCCCTGATCGTCTAAGCCGTGGCTCGCCGCTCCCATGAAGAGGTGACAACGGTTTGCCATGTAATACATGCTGTAAATACCAGACTCTGCACTACAGAAAAGCTTACGTTCAACACATGAACTATTTTTACCCAGAAGTTACTGAAAATAGCACCGAAAAAACTCGCTTTCCAAATGTAGAAGTAAAAGGTGTATAGTAACAAAATAGAATGGCATATATTCGTTATTGTCTTAACGTGATATTTTTAGCATGCTATTTTATGGTGTTAACCCTGTTTTTAATGTGCTGTATTGGGTTTTAAACTGCAGTATAGCTGCACTGGTCTAATAAAAGGCACGGTCTCTACTGATGTTTTGAAGACTTATTTATTCGTTTCGATCTCCAAAGACATCGTGAAAACTACACAAAACAAAGGAAAATAAAATATGAAGCATTAGCGTAAGTTCCCCGTTCATACGTGACTGTACATACATCAGTAAACATATCACATAAATAACAAACTTAACAAACCACAAATTGCTGACAATGTACACAAATCATGAAATGCGTACTTTTACACAGTGCATAATATTACCGTGTGCGCCCCATGACCATGTACAGACTATTTGCTCTGCCGTGGCTTCCATGCTACTCAACCCATGATGCTTCAGGCCACACCTTACCGGGCTCAAGTCATGTGACCAAGCACGTCACATACCAAATTAAGCGCAGCTCAGCCACTTTACATGAGTAATTTAAGCACACACTTTTTAGCACTTTTTATCAACAATCACAAAATTTTTATACACTTTAACTTTAAATCTAACATGAGCTTAACACTTAAAGAATTTGACTAAATCCATTTTCAAATAAAAAATGTTCTTAGGACATTTACATGCAGTATTTTTTTATTGCTGCCTATCCTGGACACGTCTCTCTTGCAAAAAGAGATTTTAAATCTCAGTAGGACCAACCTAGTTAAATAATGGTTGAATAATGATATATGATAAACACACGAGTGACTCATAGAAATGAAATACATGTAGCAGAAAATTAACGTCCATTACCGGAAAGGTCAGTGTGTGTGTGTCTGAGTGACCGTGTACAGGCTTGTGAGGTCTCATAAACTCGCCTCTTACCCTCTTCACACCCAGGCCTCGCTTGCTGGCCTCTTGCTGGATTACCTGAAGGAGCTCAGTGATTACGAGCTGAAGGAGTTTAAATTCAGACCATCCCCAGAGTATCCCAGTATATAAAGAGTTAAAGCCCATTCCTGGGGTCAGCTGAAGGACATTAAAGATAAAACGGACATCGCCTACGTAATAAGTTCCTACAATGAAGACGGTGCTCTGAAAATCATGCTTGAAATCCTGGAGAAGATGAATCTGACTGACCTTGCTCTGAGACTGAATAAAGACCTGCAGAAGAGTGATCCTATTTTTTACCTTCCTTGTGTTTCTCCGACAATGAAACATTTTTTTAAGCTCTTCAAGAAGAACATTGTGTTGTATAGCATGATAAGGAAATGATTTTGAAATTCTCTCTTTTTTACGGTAACGAGGCAGTAAGGGAGCTGGGTGACAGAACTACTGACCCATGGTGCGTTCAATACTCTACATGGAAAAAGTTGAACATTTCTCTTCCATACCTACGGATAGGCACAAATTGGGGGTGAATATAAGAATCCAGATATTTATTATTTGTTGTTGTTTGTTGAGTAGTCTTCACTGCAGATTACAGACACTTCTGGCTCCTGGACTGAGTAGTCCTCACTGCAGATTACAAACACTTCTGGCTCCTGGACTGAGTAGTCCTCGCTGCAGATTACAGACACTTCTGGCTCCTGGACTGAGTAGTCCTCGCTGCAGATTAGACACTTCTGGCTCCTGGACTGAGTAGTCCTCGCTGCAGATTACAGACACTTCTGGCTCCTGGACTGAGTAGTCCTCGCTGCAGATTACAGACACTTCTGGCTCCTGGACTGAGTAGTCCTCGCTGCAGATTACAGACACTTCTGGCTCATGGACTGAGTAGTCCTCGCTGCAGATTACAGACACTTCTGGCTCCTGGACTGAGTAGTCCTCGCTGCAGATTACAGACACTTCTGGCTCCTGGACTGAGTAGTCCTCGCTGCAGATTACAGACACTTCTGGCTCCTGGACTGAGTAGTCCTCGCTGCAGATTACAGACACTTCTGGCTCATGGACTGAGTAGTCCTCGCTGCAGATTACAGACACTTCTGGCTCCTGGACTGAGTAGTCCTCGCTGCAGATTACAGACACTTCTGGCTCCTGGACTGAGTAGTCCTCGCTGCAGATTAGACACTTCTGGCTCCTGGACTGAGTAGTCCTCGCTGCAGATTACAGACACTTCTGGCTCCTGGACTGAGTAGTCCTCGCTGCAGATTACAGACACTTCTGGCTCCTGGACTGAGTAGTCCTCGCTGCAGATTACAGACACTTCTGGCTCCTGGACTGAGTAGTCCTCGCTGCAGATTACAGACACTTCTGGCTCCTGGACTGAGTAGTCCTCGCTGCAGATTACAGACACTTCTGGCTCCTGGACTGAGTAGTCCTCGCTGCAGATTACAGACACTTCTGGCTCCTGGACTGAGTAGTCCTCGCTGCAGATTACAGACACTTATGTGAGTACTCCTGACCGCAACATTTGCTTTGTTTCAAATGGAAAGATGATCTGCAGGATGTTAAGACCAGGAAATTGTGAACTTGACTTTTCTTGCCCGCCCCAGGAGGTTGGGCTCCTCTTCTGAGTCTGGTCCCTCCCAAGGTTTTTTCCTTCTGGGGAGTTTTTCCTTGCCACTGTCGCCTCTGGCTTGCTCACTGGGGGCTTTGGGTGAGGATGCCGTGAAGCACTTGGAGACAATGTAATGTGAGAACGTGCTATACAAATACACTGAGTTGAAATTGAATTGCAAGACGTTTTGCTCTCCTTTCTCCAGGCTGTTGAACTGTTATTTCACTCAGGTAGGCAGTGAGATCCTGGCATCAGCTCTGAGTTTAAATGCCTCACACCTGAGAGACCTGGATGTGAGCTACAATGATGTAGGAGATGTTGGTGTACGAGAGCTTTGTGCCAAGCTGAGCCGTGCGAGTTGTAAACTCGAGGCGTTAAAGTGAGTACAAACAGAGGATGATTGTGTCTAAATAGTTCCTTTTCCTTCTACATATAAAGGGTCCCACATACTGTTTTCACACAGGTCTGGGTGGGTGACTGGCACTCCTAGCTAACAGCTGGAGGTCTTTTCTTGACAGGTTGGGTTACTGCTGCCTCACAGAGGTGTGCCCTGGAGATCTGGCCGTACTGTTGCGCTCTGCCAGCTCTAAGCTGAGGGAGCTGGAACTGAAAGACAATGATCTCAAAGACTCGGGAGTGAAATTACTTTGTGGTGGACTTGAAGATCCCAACTGTATACTACAGCGACTCGGGTGAGAACTGTTTGTTAGCTGTTTATGTTAAGTATATAGAATCTTTATTTATGAATGCCGTTAAAATTATACATTATTATTATGTACTGCATAGGCATAAATATTCAGAGGTGTAAAATAATTTAAATGAAAAATTGAAATAAAAAAAAAAAACATTAATGGAGCTGTAATGCAGGTTTATTAAGGGCTTGTGATTGAAAGAGGCTTGATTAAGTGGATGACAAGTGAAAACTCAGATGCTGCACTAAATCAGTGATTCTGCGTAGTTCTCGAGTTTATCGTACTGAGGTGTCAAACTCAGAGTAAACATTTACGTGAGTCAGTCGTTCTTCCTGTCTGCAGACTGTCAGGCTGTCGGGTCACAGAAGATGGCTGCGTTTTCCTGAGTCAGGCCCTTCATTATCAAACCCTTCACACCTGAGAGCGCTGGATCTGAGCTACAATCACCCGGGTGACTCTGGACTGACAGTGTTCTCTGCTGTACAGGAGAATCCCAGCTGTGCACTGGAGAACCTCCTGTGAATGTCCCCGATTGGCAGCTGTGGCTGCCCCCGTCCATCAGGGGATACGGGTTGATTTCTAAGAATCCTTTGCTGTTAACTTGTGGAGCCTCTGTACTGACAATCACATATCAGTGCTGTCAATCATCTAACCCCCGTCATTCTGATTTTGCCAATTTGTAGTGTCGACCATTGTGGAGAGAACAGAGACAAGCCAGGGCTGCAAAAATATAGGTGTTTTACACAAAATACACAAGTATGGTCAAGGACGCATATTTAGAAACACCCAGAGACTTACTGTATGAAAACCGAGATTCACAAACCTGTCCAATTTGGTCTCTACTAATTGGATCCCACTAGTTACAGCATAATTGTCTCATCAGTCATCTGTTTACCCTACACATACAGCTGTGGCCAAATGTTTTGAGAATGATGATGATGATGATGATGATGATGATGATGATGAAAACCCTTTATTGCTGTTGCAATACACCATGTCACTAGTCACAAGTACCGGTGAAAAAACCAACCATCAACACGACCATACATATACACAAACATCAGAGTAGGGGGTAGACCGGTCAGGAGACAGGGGCAAACAGAGAGAAGAAAGAAACAGAATGACACAAGTATTGGTTTTCACAAAGTTGGCTGCGTCAGTGTTTGTAGATCTTTTTGTCTGATGTTTCTATGGTATACTAAAGCATAATTACAAGCAGTTGGTAAGTGCGAAAGGCATCTTCAGTTCCCCCTGGCATGCCGTTAATGAACTTCTGGACCGAATTCTGACTGATGGCAGCCCATTCTTGCACAATCAGTGCTTGGAGTTTGTCAGAATTTGTGGGTTTTTGATTGCCCACCCGCCTCTTGAGGATTGACCACAAGTTCTCAATGGGATTAAGGTCTGGGGAGTTTCCTGGCCATGGACCAAAGTGTCGATGTTTTGTTCCCCGGGCCACTTGGTTATCACTTTTGTCTTATGGCATGGAGCTCCATCATGCTGGAAAAGGCATCGTTCATCACCAAACTGCTCTTGGATGGTTGGGAGTATGTTTTGGTACCATTCATTGTGAGTGAGTCCACTCTCTTGGCTGAGAAGCAACCCCACACATGAATGGTCTAAGGATGCTTTACTGTTGGCGTGACACAGGACTGATGGTAGCATCACTTTCTCTTCTCTGGGTCTTTTTTCCAGATTCATCAGAGAAAATGACTTCACCCCAGTCCTCAGCAGTCCAATCCCTGCACCTTTTGCAGAATATCAAACTGTCCCTGATGTTTTATGTTGGAGAGAAGTGGCTTCTTTGTTGCCCTTCTTGAAACAAGGCCATCGTATAAGTCACCTCACTGTGTGTGCAGATACACTCACACCTGCCTGCTGTCATTCCTGAGCAAGCTCTGCACTGGTGGTGTCCCGATCCTGCAGTTGAATAAACTTTAGGAGATGGTCCTGGTCCTTGCTGGACTTCCTTGGGAGCTCTGAAGCCTTCTTCACAACAATAGAAGCTCTCTCCTTGAAGTTCTTGGTGATCCGATAAATGGTCGATTTAGGTACAATCTTACTAGCAGCAATATCCTTTTTGTGCAAAGCAATGATGACTGCATGTGTTTCCTATCATGGGTACCAGAAGAAGAACAATGATTTCAAGCACCGTCCTCCTTTTAAAGCATCCAGTCTGCTATTCTAAGTCAATCAGCATGACAGTGGGATCTCCAGCATTGTCACCTGTGTTAACAAGAGAAGCACCGAAATGATGTCAGCAGGTCCTTTTGTGGCAGGAAATGCAGTGGAAATGGGTTTTTTGGGATAAAGTTCATTTTCATGGCAAAAAGGGACCTTGCAATGAATTGCAACTCATCTGATCACTCTCCATAACATCCTGGAGCACATGCAAATTTTCCATCATGAAAACTGAGGCAGCAGACTTTGTGACAATTAATATTCGTGTCATTCTCAAGACTTTTGGCCGCGGCTGTATTTTGTAGCGCTTCTCTGTCTTTGTTCCCTGTCTTTAATCTTTATGTGAAGTACTTTGATCTGAATTTCAAATTTGCAAAGAGCTACATAAATAATGGTTAAGTGGAGAGGTGTGTAATGAAGGTGCCCAATTTCTGCAGAAGCAGACTGGAAGCAGTGCAGGTATCTGAGCTTTGCTGGGCCTTCTGAGGGTCACAGAGTATTTCAGTTCACAACCAGGGACGTTGCTTCTCCGATTCTCCCCCATAAACCTGGCCTTCTGTCTTATGCATGTGACGGCGTCCAGGGACACATTATCGGCCTCCACGCGTCTCGCCTTTTTAGAAATCGACCCTGACAGCGACTCACGGCGATGGGTTGCGACGCTTCCTGACGGTTGCCACACCAGAGCCGTGCATCGCGGGTAGCCCCCTGGCCCTTATAAAGAAATGGCTCAGGCTCCAGCATCTAGAAAAATCCACATTCGACCCAGTTTAGCTTTTCAAAATGGATGGCAGCTATCTGCTGGTTTAGAAACAGAAATTAATCACTTTCAACTAATCATCTGAATGTCACTGAAGATCCTCAAGGAAGACGCTGTTATGTCAGGCATGGGTATATCGAGAGCTTGTGCAAAGAAGATACTCAGTTTATTATAAAATTACCTTCACAAGGACATAGCCATGAGACTTGACATAACATACCTTCATACAGATATGAGCCATGCAATAATTCTGTATACAAAAGTACAACAAGAGTAATCAGATTATAGAAAGGCAATCCTGTAACATGACACCTTTACATCACCATGGACATGGTGTTCTTCTGCATGTAAGGTAGCTCAATTCCCTCTTTCACTAACGTCCGTCAGACACAGGACGCTCTATTTGACTGAATGGAAACCTCACACCGCAGAGAACGAGGCAAGATTTTAGGAAAGCAGAATTGCTACACAGTAGTTTCATGTTTCCATGAGACGATTTTCATATCGGTAGGGTTATCTGCCATAAGTAAGAGCCCATCCCTCCCGTTGTCCATAACTGATCCATTCTGATTGGCTAGGTCGGGCCCATGTGACTCAGACTGCCCACCCTCCTCCATGCTCTGTTCTATGTAATCTATGTTTGTGTTTGACTCAAAGCCTCCAGCTGCCTCTCCTTCCCCAGGACAGCTACTAGCTCTGCTTGGGCTGCTAGCCTCTCCAGATGGCATGCTAACCACCACACTAGGCATGCTAGCCCCAATGCTAGACGCTAAGCTAGTCCCCACGCTAGGCACGCTAGCCCCAATGCTAGACGCTAAGCTAGTCCCCACGCTAGGGATGCTAGCCCCAATGCTAGACGCTAAGCTAGTCCCCACGCTAGGCACGCTAGCCCCAATGCTAGGCGCTAAGCTAGTCCCCGCGCTAGGCACGCTAGCCCCAATGCTAGACGCTAAGCTAGTCCCCACGCTAGGCACGCTAGCCCCAATGCTAGACACTAAGCTAGTCCCCACGCTAGGCACGCTAGCCCCAATGCTAGACGCTAAGCTAGTCCCCACGCTAGGGATGCTAACCCCAATGCTAGATGCTAAGCTAGTCCCCACGCTAGGGATGCTAGCCCCAATGCTAGACGCTAAGCTAGTCCCCACGCTAGGGATGCTAACCCCAATGCTAGATGCTAAGCTAGTCCCCACGCTAGGGATGCTAGCCCCAATGCTAGACGCTAAGCTAGTCCCCACGCTAGGGATGCTAGCCCCAATGCTAGACGCTAAGCTAGTCCCCACGCTAGGCACGCTAGCCCCAATGCTAGACACTAAGCTAGTCCCCACGCTAGGCACGCTAGCCCCAATGCTAGACGCTAAGCTAGTCCCCACGCTAGGGATGCTAACCCCAATGCTAGACGCTAAGCTAGTCCCCACAGTAGGCACGCTAGCCCCAATGCTAGACGCTAAGCTAGTCCCCACATTAGGCACGCTAGCCCCAATGCTAGATTCTAAGCTAGTCCCCACATTAGGCACGCTAGCCCCAATGCTAGACGCTAAGCTAGTCCCCGCGCTAGGCATGCTAGCCCCAATGCTAGATGCTAAGCTAGTCCCCACAGTAGGCACGCTAGCCCCAATGCTAGCCCCTAAGTTGCTCCATTGCCTGTCCATGCTGCGGCATCGACGGGGCAGCGGGGGTACCGGTGTCGCTGCTGTCCAGATGTCCCTGGCTCCGGCTCTGAAAGCGGCCCCCATGAGCCTGTTGGCTCCCGCATGGCCCCCTCTGTTCACTGCCGTCCACACTGGTGGGTACGTCATAAGCGTACCCCCGCAGCGCCTCCAGCCGGCCAAGTCGCTGGGCCCGCGTCCGACACTTCTGCAACCTCCCCGAGCGCCAGTCAACCCGGCATGATGACTCGACCGGAGCCACATGCATTTGGATCTCGTTGTCCAAAGAGTGCTCCGTCAAGCTGCAGTCCAGAAGGGCGGCGGTGCCATTACTGGGCAGTGGGAGGGGCTTATGCTGCACCGCCTCCACCTGCAGATTGGTCAGTTTGCACTCCTGGGAGGAGTTCCTTGTACTGGACGCGCTCCCATTGGTGGAGAAGGACCTCGTGTTGCTGTTTGGCACCAGGGGCGGACATCCATTAGCCGTGCTTAGCATGACCTGGCCTGAGTCGCCTCGCCTCCTGCTACAGCAGGCCGAAGCCCAAAGACGCCTCACCTCCCCCCTATATCCACAATGGTGCACCAGCAGTAAGGTCCCTGTGGCCAGAGCCAGAACCCCAAATAGGCAAGAGAAGCACAGGTCTAGCGGATTGTCCTGGGACACGGCCAGTGCGGCGGCTGCCCAGAGCAGCGCGGACAGCAGCAGGGTCAGAGAGGTGCCGAGCAGCTGGGCCCCGAACGAATGCTGGTTCTCCGAAGCCGCCGGTGGGGCACCTTGGGAGGCGTCTCCCGCCATGTGCTGTCGCTCCTCAGCCAGCTCCTTCAGCTCATAGCGTCGGCCTGGCCGGCGTTTCATGTGCACCAGGGTACCGAGGAAGTACAGGCAGGCCACCAGGGCGGCGACAGAAGCCGGACCGTAGAAAGCAGCCAGGCTGAGTTCCCTCGCCATCCAGCAGCTGGAAGATGGAGGATCACAAAAAAATGATTTTCTTCAGAACTATTTTTCATAAAGCAATTTACGAAAACTTATTGTCAAGTACTGACAGCTAGGTGGCAGACTGGGTAATGGATGCATGGACATATGTCACTGTGCTATAAGGCCTGTCTTCTGCCCTACTGCCACTGGGGAGGCGGAACGGGACACTGGACAGAAGCTACCATCACTTACTATGCTGCGCCGCCCTGCTGGCCGTAGTTCTTCATGTCAGCTGACGCAGTAATACCACAGATGGCCATCGGTACGCCCCAGCCAATCAGGTAGAACCTGTGGGGAGAGACACGCCCATCACTTCTGTGTTCAGAGCCTGTTCACAGAGCTTCCTGCAGTGTCGGCTCATCACCGGAACAGCTGGTCACAGCCACACTGTTGCCCAGATTAGCCCTGACTAATAAGGTGGCGCTCATCACGCACGCTCACATTTTTATGCGCAGCGTTGCGTAGCACGAAGATGATTCCTCATCAATGAAACACTTCAGTCAAATTCAGAAATATTCTTTCTTTAGTCCCTGGAGATTGTTATGAAGTAGTATTTTCAAATCAAAAAACAAAAACTGAAATATTCCGGTCAACAGTGGATGCAAAGAAACCTTGGGCACGGTCAAAGGTGGGATTCTTCGTACTATAGTGACCTCCTGTGGTCCACAGTTTAACTGCAGAAAAAAAGTGTTTCGAAGGACAGGCGTTTACTACTCAAACACCATCATCATTACCACATACCTGATAGCAGTTCTAATTATCACGGTGTGAACAGCCATTATCGCCGTGATATTTAGCAAATAGGTGCCTTTCAGGGATTCCTGAAACAAGCTCTAAATCTGGGATTCTTTAATTGTGGTCTGCACACCACTGGTGGTGCACAAGCTCCCCCTAGTGGTACACTAAGTTATCACCATATTTATACACGGGTCAGAATGGTAGATGGAGAGCGTATGGTTTTCTGGGGTGATTCACAGTGTAGAATTTGGAGAATTACTGCTCTAAGGCACTGTAATTAAAAGAATACTTGGTATATTATTGGTAAAATCCCCCCCCCCCCACCAGTGTTTGGGGAGTACTCCTACCTCAACATAGGCTTAGCTGGGGCGGGGGGCTCATGCAACTCTTCTGAGCTCTTGGCCTTGCAGGTCACCTGCTTATAAATGTTGCGTGCGGTGACTCCCAGCCAGAAAACTGTGGCCAGAGAGGAGAAGTGCAAGACAATGCCAACCTGGAAGGAAGGAAGGGATGGATGGATGGATGGATGGATTCTTTATTATTCTTTAATAAGGAAATTGCAGGTTTACAGTAGCACAACCCATACAAATATATTTATATAAGTAAAGATATTTAGACAGTATTAAACAGTAACCATAATATATATAATAACCAACGATAAACAGAAACAGTGAAAAGATTGTCCTGCAAGAAATTCTATAGTAAAATAATAGAAATCTATAATATTGCAAAACGGGTTGCACAGTGCATGTAGCAGCTGAATGACAGGATAGTACCGGCTAGCTAGTTAACATTACTGTTAAACATAATTACTGTTAAATGAGTGTCCACCAGTAAGATGAATGAGGGTCTGCTCTCCTAGACCAACTGTGTGATGCCACGGGTACCTGTGGTCATCACTTGATGTTAGGCAGTCCGTTTGATGACAGAATAATCTTAAGACTCTGATCAGATGTTAAGTTGCAGACATGGCTTTGCAGGAGTGGACCTGCGGAGCACAGTCCTTAAACTAGTAAATCCCAGAGGATGTGCTTGGTTTAAGACTCTCAGCGAAGCGGCTGAAAGTTATATAAATGTAACGGATAAGATACTTGGGGCCTTCGGAGGCGATACGCACCCTCTGACAGACGCTTGGCTGGTGCGTCTGAGTGACGCCGCCCACAAACGCAGCGCAGGTCAGGAACATGTGGAGACACGTGTTGCCCAGCATGTGCCGACTCTTGCGGCTGACCTGAACAGACCTGGCGTGCAAAGAAATACAAGAATGGCTCGTGTGACACATTTTCACGTGTCTTGCATGATCATGAACGACTTCCTGAAGGAATGTAAGTTGAATTGAATTGAATTTAATGAACTGAATGGATGAATTGAATTGATTTGAACTGAATTGAAAATTCTTGCTATATTGTTATCAAAATAATGTACACACACAAATACAGTTGATTACTGTTGGAAGACACACCAGGCAAAATCACTTCCTCTAGAACAATGGTTCTCAACTGGGGGCAGAAGCACGCCCCGCAAGCGGACTGCAAGGACAGGGCGGTCGTGCAATTTACTTGAAAAGCATGGAAAAATGCACAACATCGCTATCAATATGTTTTTGATAGATGATATAGGATGAGACAATGACATTTATATCGATAAACACATAAAATATTGCATCTTTATCATTCGAAGATTTTTCACGGAAACTAACAGTATTCCTTCCTGGTTGTAAATAGCATGATACGCTTCGAGTGCCGCGCTGCAGAGAATCCCAGAATTCACAATTAAAACTGAACCATTCCGTTAGCGGCGTCTCATGGAAGCTGGTGGAGGGGAAAGGCGGGGAATCATTGCGACTTGGTTCAATAATTGCGCGTTTTAAGTGTGTTATTTTGGGACGGTCTGATAGCTTGTACTATTTTCAAACACGGGACACAAGCGAAAAGGCTATAAAACATGAACAATTACAAGAGAAATGATATTATAACATGTGTGGGGGGGGGGGGGGGGGGGGGGAAATGTGTTTTCTTGGACACAAGGGGTCCTTGAATAAAAAAAAGGTTGAGAACCATTGCTTCAGAAGATGATGCAGCGTTAAAGCCTGTTAAGTCAGGATCTGAATAGTACGAGATGAGCGGAAAACTGAAGCACGTTGCAGCAAAAAGATGGGGGCGAGTACTTGTGGTGTAAAGCGTAAGAGGCGAGGACGACCAGCAGACACAGCAGCAGGACGCTTGCCGAGGCGTAGACCACAGGGTGCAGCGAAGCCGCGTCCGAGGCGAAGCCGCGCACTCCATTCAGGTCCTGGGGAAGATACGCATACCTTTACAACCCCAGCAGATCAGAAGCTGCATATATACAGAGTGCAGCCTATCAGTGACTGCAGACCTCACCATCAGCACAGCGTATCCGCCAAGCTGGTCACAGGAGATGGTGGTGAAGTTGGCGTCCGCGTGGAGGAGGCGGCAGCCGGCGGGTTCCCAGTCCCCCTGGCCGTCCGTCAGGCTCGCGTTCCAGCGGGCGGCCGTGGCGTTGGAGCCGCGGCCCAGTCGGCGGAGCGTGACGTTCATGGGGCTCTGCAGGGCCGCCTCGTTCTCATCTGCATGGCGCACAGGCTTTCTTAGCAAATTCCACGATAGAAACTCAAAAAAAAAAGAGTCTGTCCAACTACCACTAGCCTTAAACTTCAAAACGTGATAATAATAATCATGAATGATATAGTAGCTGAATAATAATTAATGATAAGGTAGCTAAATAATAATAAATGTTTTGATAATAAATCATAATCAATTAAATTATAATAATCGATATGGTAGCTAAATTATAATAAAGTTTGTTAGCTAAATAAATTACATTGTAGCTAAATAATACAATATAAGGTAGCTAAGTAATAAATTATTTGGTAGTTGAATTATAATAAATTACATGGTAGATAAATAAAATATATGGTAGATAATTATAAATTATAAAGTAGCTTTAATTATAGTAATGAAATATGTCACCTACATAAATTATATTGAATTTATAATGAATTATAAGGCTAAATAGCTAAATAATAAAATTAATGAACAATAAATAATACAGTATTATTATTTTTTGGTTTATATAGTCGCTACTAACCTGAACTAAATCTTAACAGTTGCTCTGAGACCTAGATGTCACACCCAAGGGGAAGCAGGAGAAGGAGTCGAAGATGCGGGGAGCGAGGGATTTATTGGACGAACGGCACGGAACACGAGGCAAAAACACGTAATGACGTTAATGACAGAACTAGGGAACGACGCACAGGGAAGCACTTAAATACATGAACTCGGTTAAACAAGGCTAGACACAGCTGGTAAGACAGGGATTCCACACATGGTTAACGAGGGGGCGTGACACACAGGAGGAGCGGCAAGATCGGGATATACAGTAACACTAGAGGTGCTCGTTTAGGTTACTCTCGTTGACCCTCTGTAAATGCGTTTATCCTTGCCCTGTGACCCATGTTACATGCTTTTACTGTAAGGCTTTTCACATGCACCTATCTGGATGAGGATGACTGGTGTGGCCACGATCGTCCTGTTGCCCGAGTTTCCGGTGGATGGAAAAAGCCACCCATTTCTGAAGGCCAGCAGCTGCAGCCTGTGGACGTCGTCATCTGGGCCAGAACCCGGCAGCTGGGAGAGCAGTGAGGCCGGCAGCTGGATAGACGCTTCCGCCATGCTGTTCTAGCAAACGAGCGAGAGGGGAGTATCACAGCTATGTCGTGTGGGCAAGTCCGTTAACGATGGTAAGCTCAGTAAAATCTAAAAAAGAAGCTTTTGATTGGAACTAAGAAAGCATCTCTCTAATGCTTCTTCTTTAGTACCTGAGTGTTGGTACTGATGAAATTCAATCACTTTCAGCTCCTACTGTTCAGAACAAAGCCTGTGTTAGTCTCATCTAAGGCTTATTTTACATGCTAATATCTGCGACATCTAAAATTGGATTTATGTTTATATATTTAGCAGGCACTTGTGCTCAATATGATGTACAAGGCGTGCAGATAGTACATCAAGGAGTCAACTAAGCATAAGTTGAGAAAGAAGGGTTTTCCGGTGTAACAAATGCGTGGTGCAAGTTAGCATTGGAATCGGAGCTATAAAATACACTACAAACACAAACACAAGAAGCTAATAAGAGAGCTAATCAATCAGGGTACAGTGCTCTCTAGAAAAACTCACTATAGCCCATATTATAGCCCTGAAAGGGCTACAATGGAGGCCAACAGACCTTGAGGGCTGCACTGGAATTAGTGCTGGTCACATCACACTTGAAGCTCAGCTGTCTGTCCAGGATCCCGTCTGCCTCGCGGCCACCAAGTTCAGGGGAGGCTCCCCGATCTGGAGCCACCTTCTGGAACAGCATGCAGGTCATGCCATCGAAGCTGCTTGCTCGGAGAATGTGGGCCTCCAGGGCGATGTTACGGGAGGCCTGCAATGTCAAGCGTGTGCCAGTGACCACACTGTGCACCCTGTCCTACGTCAGAAGACGAGAGATGGCTGAGATGGCTCTGGCTCTCTGCCAGCCTGGGCTGCCTGATTCCTGATTTAAGTTGAATTAGCTAAAATTTTGAAGCTGTGGAAGGAATTCTCTAGTCCCTTTACTCAAGGGTGGTTCTTATATTTTACTCTTTAGGAATTCTTTAGTCCCTTTACACAAGGGTGGTTCTTATATTTTACTCTTTAGTCTGAGCCAAGTATTCAAAATTGTTTGGAAACATACAAAGTCTACCAGTTTGTTGTTAGTACTGATCTGAGGTCATGGGGCCACAAGCAGAAGAGCACAGGAACTTTTCTCTATGTGAAGGATGATGAATGTTTGAAACAAGCTCCCTAATAGTGGACTGGAGCTCTATTAAGTGACTCAAGTGACCCTGTATTGGATGGATGGACCCAGATGAACGGAAGAGACCGAATAGCTTCACCACACATCAGATGTTCTCTGTGAACTTTCAAGGCTCCACTAGCGCACCTGGTGGCCCTGGATCTTCTGCAGGCACTGCACAATGCGGGTGCAGGCTCGCCCCTCCTGCTGGGCCAGTCGCAGCAGCTCCCTGTCCGCCAGCATCAGGTTACTGGCGATGTCCACCATCACATCCCCTAGCTGTGGGTGTGCAAAGTGCACCGGTTTAAGGTCACATTACCTCAGTGTCGCTACAGTAGCAAAGGCTGCTGGGAAACATCACCGTGTGGGCTTACCTCCTAAGACAAAACCATTCTCCTGCTCCCCATTGGTGTGATTTTAGTAGCCCGTCATGACGCCACCACATTTCTAGGAGCTACTGGATGTAGAAATACTGTAATACAGTGTGCCCTGTATCTCTGGGCAGTGTGGCCCCTGATCGGTCACTGCACCCTAGAATGACGGCGCCCCCTGCAGGTGCTCTCCTCTCAGTGCCGGTGTAGCTTGGCCACTGGAATGAGGTCTGCTCTCTTGTCACAGCACGGTAGCCAGACAGTGGTCCAATTGCTCCTGTGGCTTCCCGACGACATGCTCTCTGTAACTGTCACTGCAATCTCACTGGGGATTAAATGCGACAAGGCCTGAGAGCAGCTGGACCATGAGTACAGAGGTGCAGTGAGGCATTGTGGGATATCATACAGAGGGATGGAGTGGGGGTAGTAAACCCATTCACATGAGGGTATATGGGACCACATGATGCTGAGACAGGAGGAATGGATGGGGGGTTTTGAGCAGAAGCCATAAGACAGGGCCAATCACAGATGAAAATTAAACGGGCATCAGGTTTGAGGAAAAGCTATTGGTTATATTGGGGTGCGGGGTTCCTCAGTAAGTGAAAAGGCGAAATAAATGATAAAAGAAGCAAAAGATGGGGGAGACAAACATGCAGCTCGTCCAGAAAGCCAGCAGGGGGAGCTGTTCATTGTTTCAGAAGAGTAAAGCTGCCCTCTGTGGCAGGAGAATTGGGAATGTCAGCAGGGAGGTAGTTAAAAGGAGATTTAGCGTAGTATTTCAACTGGTTGAGTGGCAGAAGTTAGTGGGGTAGTGTGGGAGCGTTAGGGTTAAACCTTGGTCATGTGACACAGCGGAGCCACATGCCTGGACCCCATGTACCCCAGCTGTCTGAGGGCAGACAACTGATAAGCGGAGTGAGCCGCAGGTAATGACCCCTCTCAAGATCCATCATCTCCCTCCACCTGCTCGCCTGGGCCTTCATCTCTGAGAGCTAAGGGCAGGTGGCTCCCTCAAAATCATTACCATGAAGAGGAGTGGCAAATTCAGCCTCTCCACACCACAGCGAGCAGCGGCATCGGATTCCGGGGTCAGAAACACAAGGGTAACGACAAAATACGGCGTTTTACCATCTGCATGGAGGACAGCGAACCGGTGCAGGTAAAACTCTCAAGCTGTGATTTATCTGTTCCGCACATCCTGAGGCCAGACTATGCTAGAGGAGCCAGAGTCTTACCTTAAAACTGCTCTGGGTTCTCTACTAATTATTCTCTATTTGATAAAAAAAAAACACACTTTGGAAACTGTGCTTCAGAACCGAAGTGAGAAAATCGTTAAACTTCACCTACTGACTATTCTTATCGCATTAAATAGCGCTGAAATTATTTCAGCCGTATCTAAGTACATGTAGGTTTCCTCCACAGTCAAATGAAAATTGATGTTCTGTTCACCACACGTCACTAGATTCTCAGAAACTTCATTGAAACAGTGTCTCAACCCAAGTTTGAGGACCCAAGATGAGGAGGACCCAAGGTGCCATGCAACACCGGGGGCTCACATCTTATACGTGATCACATAGCAATAGTCGCTCGTCAAAATACGGTTGACCAAGCCATCTTCAAGGAATAATCCGCAGAACCCACCTCCTTATACATCCCAGCAAACTTGCCAAATTTCTCAATCATTTCAGCCACAAAGATGATGTCCATCTTATCGAAGAAGCTGGTAGCCTCCTCGGTGTAGAAGAGCAGCTGCCTGGCGATGGTCCCTGCGTTGGTGAGGTTCAGGGGCATCTGGGGAAGGTGACCAGCATCTGTTGATTGTCCCTCGTCAAAGGCATTGGCTGATATATATACAGGCATGAACTTCACGTGCTCAGTGGAGCACCTACTGGTAATAATCATCTACTAATCATTGGCCACAAAAAATCTGGTTTTGCTACAGATTCACATTCTGAGAAACAAATACACTGAAAACGAATTCACTCGGGAAGATGCAGTGAAGTGTAGAGGGTATTTCACTCAGGGACCGTGAATTAGAGAAAATCCTCGGGCGCCAAGCTTCTCTTGGTGATCTGGATTTCCAGCCTTAAACAGCCCAGTTTTGAAGACCGTGTACGATCTTCGCATTTTTTTTTTCAAAGTAGGATTTCTGAAGTAGTATGAAAATGCACCATCTGCTCCTTTATGTGGTAAAATATGGGCACGCATGCATTAACCTTAGACCTGAAAATGACACGGCATTTGCTCACGTCAATAAAGAATACCTTAGTGAAATCCGGCAGCTCCTAATCAACCTTCACACTGCGGCTGTCGCATTGACAGGCGACTTGAGGGTGCGTTCAGTTGATCTCTGATGTCAGTGACTCTAATCAGAGGAGGATTTCTGGCCGTAAGTCATCAAGGAGATGCTGAACTACAGAAACTTCTGATGGGCCCCACTGACCTCACTAAGCAAGCCTACTGGGGGGTTGGCTATGTGTTTGATTATGTGCGTGATTGAATATCCACTCCCCCCCCACCTGAACTTGCTTTCATCCCCCATTATGTTGCATTTATTTATGTTTTTAACAATGAAAATCGGGTCCACATTAAGCCTTGATCATTGTTCTTCACCCGATCGCACTGCATTGTTTACGAAGCAACGTATCAATCTTCTGCGTACAGCGAATTGCAAAAAATTGTGCCGACACTGCCAAATTTTAGAGACGGCACAACTTTATTTAACTGCTGTTCAAGTTCCTTATCATACTGTGCACGTTATTTGTAAAAATCATACATTCGATGATTAAACAAGTAACTGGAGCAACAATTGAATAAAGTTCTGCGATCTCTAAAAGCGTTCACACAATTTCGGCCAGTAGGGACGGCAGAGTGGGGCGCTTTCCCACACAGTGATTATATCTCAAATTCGCTGTGACCTGGTTGATGATGAAGAGCACACGGGTGACGTCCTTCAGATACTGGCAGCTTGAGTAGTTGCCCTGGGCCCAGATGCCGTCCCGCTCGCACCGCCGCCAGGCCCTGATCTCCTCTCCGGGGACGCTGCCGTAGATGCCGATTCCTGAGCTCATGCTCACCCGGCTGCAGGGCAGATAGGCTGTTATCCCAGCCAGAGTCCACGGCCACCTGGAAACAACAATAATGATAATTAACCCTGATAATAATTAACCCCTCCATGCATTCTGCTGATAATCAGTTCATAATTTATTCTCCGTAATATTTCGCTGCTTGCCTAATTCAGGAAAAATATCAGGAGTGTTTTCTTTTGGGTTTTATAACGAAAATCATTATTTTATTCATTTGTTTCATATATATATATATATATATATATATATATATATATATATATATATATATATATATATTAGGAACAACCAGTAGCTTTGAGTTAAATAAATTGAAACCCAAATTATACTTCCAAAAGGCTGTTCCGTGTTAAAAAGTTAATTGACAGGCAGATCCATCGGGTACTTCTTCATTAATAACACCTTTGCAATTAAATAAAACACCAAACATTTCTATTTAGAATGACTCTAATGACTCTAATTGCAATTAACAGCAAAATGGTAATAACAGAATTGAATGAGTTGGTCAAAACAAAAAAAATCACCACGTTTAATGAAAAGAAAATGTGCAGATATGTTAAATGTTGCTTGTTTTGTTGTGAAACTACTAACTTGCAACATTTTTACAGAATTAGCCAAGCATCTCAAAGACTTTCTGTCTGCCCTGAATGCAAATTCACTGGGTCGTAAGGAGATAAGCAGCCGAACTAATAGTGAATCTTCTCCAATGTAAAATATCACGGTGATTTGAAATCCCCATCTTAAGATTAAAAGTATGTTTAATTTGGTTTTACTTCAGCAGCATCCAGAGATGTTCCTGGACCTCTGAGGTATTGGTCACAGGTTCTGGTACGGGTGCCATAAAAAGTAATAAATGATATTACAGTACTGGACAGAAGAGATGGACTAGCGATGATTCACCAGTAGATGTCACTGATGAGCTAAGATAGAAGAAGTCGCGTCACATTTATAGCAGGAAAGGTTAGATCAACAATAAACAACATTATTGTTATTAAATACTTACCATGTAGCTGCCACGTTTACGTTAAAGACATACACGAAGGTCCTCCACTGCACAAAACTGCAGCAGATGACGGAGTATTCGGATATTTCCGATAACAGCAGTCCTTCCCTGACAACCCCCTGTGCCCTCACCTGAACTTGCCCTTGTTGTTGGTCACCATATCAGGTGGGCAATGTTCAGCGGACCTCTCCAGAACCATCACGTGGACGGCACGTGTGCTGTTCCCACGCCGGGTGCTCACCAGGCACTCCCAGCTGCCCG
Source organism: Brienomyrus brachyistius (assembly GCF_023856365.1). Lineage (NCBI taxonomy): Eukaryota > Metazoa > Chordata > Actinopteri > Osteoglossiformes > Mormyridae > Brienomyrus > Brienomyrus brachyistius. The sequence continues at coordinate 2,448,506 of NC_064557.1, read as the reverse complement.
TCGAGTCCGGCTGGACATTGGAGATGGTGAGCACGCTGCAGCCGGCAAGAAGAGAGAGGGATGGAGGGAGGGAGAGGAAAGAGAGAGAGGCTACTCAGTCAGATGCCGTGCAAAACCAGCTGCCACTCTACTCCCAGGGGTGATTCTTCCGCTGGACCTATGAGTGAGATATTCATCCTGAATCGCTCCAGTAACATAAGCAGCTCTTTAAACAGGTCAAATATGAAATGATCGTATGATGTAGAACAACAACAAATAGCCCAATTAAACCCCAAGACTTCATGAGAAGCCTTATTGCTGGGATTGCAGCTGTAAGCTAGTTGTACAGTAGTCGTCCATTACGCCCTACCTGGAGATGTAGGAGCAGCCTAATGTCCGCTCGATGGAGATGCCCTCGGTGGGACTGGCCTCCACCTCCTTCCCATCCTGGAACCAGAGGACGCTCATGTCCTGGTCGACATAGGAAGCGAGGCACCTGAACGGAAGGCTGTCGCCCTGGAACACGATCTGCCGCTGGGATGGAATCATCTGGAAGGAAGGCAGCTCCAGAGGGGCGTCTGGGATTGGAAAGGGTGTCGCCCTTGTTACCCCAGCGAAAACCACTAAAGCATTTCAATGAACGAGCAGCTTCTGGCCATTAAAACACCTCATTAATGACCCCCACCTACTGTAGGACACACGCATGCTCTTCCGTCAGCGGCATAGAAGTTATGCTAAAAGTAAGTATCCAATGTCCAAACCCTGAATAAAACAGCATTTTACCGTATTCTGCTCAGGATCAAAGATGAATTGACCCTTAATGAGAGCAATGCAAATGTGATATTTAATTCTTTAGCATATATTCTAAACAAAAATACATAAAATGAATATGATGGTTTATTCAAAAGAGAAGATAAATCATTAGGGGATGAATCCTTTGCAAATATCACATTTAAATACTGACATCTGCCGAGTGAAAAACTAATTTTTCCACAGGGAGTCATTGCCAAAAACTGCAGCATAAACACTGTAACCCTAACCCAGAAGCCTAAGCCTGACCCAGAAGTCTAAACAAAACTCTAACCAGCAGTCTAAACCAAACCAAGATGCCTAAAGCGAGCACTAACCCCGCAGTCTAACCCTGACACATAATCCTAACCCTAATCCAACAGTTTAACCCTCACCCTAACTCAACAGTCTAACCCTAACCCAGCAGCCTAAAACTAACCCCTAAACAAGCAGCCTAAACCTAACCCTAGCCAGCAGCCTAAATCCTAACCCTAACCCAGCAGCCTAAAACTAACATTAAGTTAACAGCACAAAGATCTGACTTGTCAGGCTATGTTATTACAATTAGTAAATACCCCAGCTTGCTCGTTTTTTCATGATTGACAGCGGGCCCGTCCTTTCCCAGCCAATCAGATCCAAAGTTAGGTGTGTCTTACCACAGGTAAGGCGATCCGCCTGGAGGGAAGGCAGGGGCCGGCCCCTTAAGAGACGCGGGTATGAGCAGCGGGTGTCCCTCATGGTGACAGCCCTCTCCCTGGCCCAGCGCAGCAGCCACAGCATGCTGCAGTCACACAGGAGGTAAGGCGTCTGAAGCTCCCTGCGGGACGAGGGTCACACAGAGTGCTGGTTCGGCAGGGCAATAAGACCCGCGGATGGAGTCTACCTTAAAATCTACGTCCTGCTGCTGGGCTGCCAGTTCACCAGAAAGCAACTCCTAGATCCTCGAATGAAAAGCCATTCAACTCTACATTTACCAAGGTCACCGACGAAGCTTTAGCTGATATTTAAAAACCTCCATGCCTTGTGTCATTTTGACTTCATCAGATCTTCATCTAGCCTTGATAATAGAGAATTTTACTCACAGAAAAAAATGACTTTCAGCATTGATATTAAACACAGTAACCATAATTCATGGTTGGGATGATGAAACTTCAGTGCTTGGTGTTGGCCAAACATGCTTCCTATTTATGCCTATAAAGGTCAAACTGGATCTACTGTATCTTTAACAAGTTTGAGATGAGAAGCGTCTTCTTTGGCTTCCTCCCCGCTCTCCTCCCATGAATAATACCCCTTGTTGAGAATTTCCCCTACAGTGGGTTGAGGAACATTGAAATTAGCCAAGATGCCTCTGCAAATCCGTCGCTGTTACCGCAGGAAACTGAACCCCTGGAGGAATTTCTGTTCGACAACCACTTCTGGGAAAAGTAACAGCATGTCAGATTTTTTCCACTTTAGTCTCCATGGCTGACTGGGGATTGATGGAGTCCGATGGGCTTTATAACGCTTTTCATTCTCATAAGCTCTTTTTGACAGCTCTTTTTCTGACATCCTCAAAAACCGCTTTCGATAATTCACATCCACAAACCCCCCAGTCATGGGGAACCGGCTCTGATAATGACAAGTGTGTTTTCATAAGGAGGAACATAACTCACACCCGATTGTCACTGATTGGAATAACCGATTGAAATTATTCCCTTAATGCAGATGAAAGTTCTCTGGAAGTTTCGCATACGTTGTTTTCCCAGCTAACAAGCGAGAACATTGCATCATTTTTGTTCAACAAACGCAATCAGTCTTCCATCATCACAAGCCGGAATGCGCGCAATTTCAAACTTTCTAACATTGCAGGGTAAAGTTTGTTAGCCAAAAACAACACGACGGAGTGAAACTTACACCGACTTCAAAGACCCGAGCCTGTCAAAGGCTCCTGGGGAGAAAGACGCAAACAGGTTCCCTGAGAGATTCCTGAAAGGCAGAAATTCAGAATCAAATTAAAAAGGGCCTTGTTTTGCCCCCTTAATGAATGGCTGACCTACAGTAGTTGAAAAAGTTAATTACTTCACACTGTATGGGGGCAGTGTAATGAAACAAGAATGATGTGCGTCTAATACCATCTCCAGGAGAGATCCTGAGTTTTTATTTCATTTTATGGGGCCCAGTGTAATAGCAATTAAAGAACTGGTCTCATAAGTAAAAGGTCACAGTATCGTATCCCCAGCATAACTGTTCTGCCCTGCGGTCTGGTGAATATTTATTCTGGATAGTATAAAATATAGGTGTGATTTTACAGGCTGCTAAGCCTAAAAATAAATGATGTCATAAATGATCAAGTGTTACTCCAGACAAACTGTGTTATGAGTCAGTAAATTCGAATTACTCACAATCTAACAAGACCTGGGAGATCGGCAAACATGTCCGCATGTAGGCAGCCGAGTCTATTGTTTGACAAGTCTCTGGAAGGAGAGGAGGAAGACAGGAGGGTTATATTTCCAAAAAAAAATAAATCCAAAATAAAGCGTGCTGTTGCCTGCTTCGTGCCATGTGCCTCTCGGACAGGCTCCACGTTCGCAAGGCACGTGACCTCTTATGGAAACATTTGCTATCTCTATGTGAGTAAATCCCAGATCATACAGTTTCATACTCTCCCGAGATCCAGGCAGTTATTTTTTTTTTAATATTGATTAAAATTTTTATTTGATAGGGAAATGAAGTTGGTAAGGTCACCTCCATACATATGTGCATATGTCTTGAAACTCCTAAATGTCACCTTTAAGGAACAGCAGGACTTAATAGAATTGCATGCATAGTCCAAGATATACGAGCAAAAACATCATTTCCTGTACAGAGGACAAAAATAAATGGCTGGATTTCAGGATGATAGAAGGATTGCATGTAGTATTACATACCAGTTCAGTGGAATGTCCTATGCAGGGAATAAGAATATTAAATGATATGTCTGTGCTATAATGTGGACATGAAAAATACATTTGCTTTAGCTGAAGCACTTCAACATCCTGCTTAAACTACTGTAAATGTAAATGTAAGTCAAATAACAGCTAAACGCTCGTGAAAATGTCTCACTGAACTTCCTGCCTTCGGGCTTAAGATGAACTACTTGTGATGAACATTGTAAACATCAAAGGCAATTAATCTACTTGTGGCCCTAGATTCTGGAAAAGAAAAGTGACAGTCAACTACAGCCTTATCAGCGAATACCGAGAGCTGAGCTTGGCAAACATGCGAACGCATGCTGCGATATGGATCTCGATGCATTAAAAAAATTCGTAATAATTAGCGAAATGGAGAGATACTCAAGGAATACACTTTGGTGTACAACGCAAAGTTCCACTACGAATCAGCTACTTCCTCCAAGCCAAAGAGACATCATACTCTAATATCAACATCCATCCCTATATGTGCTTATGTGTTATAACTTTGGACATCGGGCTGGGCGTGAGTACGAGGGTGAGTGCCAGGAGTTTTGCGCTTTGTGTCTTTTTCTCTGAGATAAGCGCTTTATAAATAAATAAATTACTTACTTGCTTACTGTCTAGCCCACGGCCAAAGCACAGCCCTGACACTCAAGGCGTGAATGCTTCTCCTTGTCTGGCTTGATCTTCAAAACTTCCAAGACAGTAATTCACTGAGAGCAGCCGTGCCTTTCGCTGCTTTTCTGAGGAGGGCTAGTCCAACGTCTCCTGTTGGCTGGGTCTCACCTACTCACGCCCAGCCGATGTTTTATTAACGAGGCATAGAAGACATGTGAGGGTGAACCAAAAAAAGCCAGACTACCCGAGTCCCCATCGCCTTCAATTGTGCCTTTTACCCTAAAGGTGACATCGTTTTCTCATAGCAGCAGACGAAGAAACAAAAAGGTGTATAGAATCAGGTCATGGGACCACAAAACAAGAGAATGCAGATGAGCATTAGGGGCATCCTGGTCTTCAGGCTTGGCCTGAAGGTATGATACTTATGATAAGGTGTGATTCTTTATCTGACATATGTGCTGCATTATCCATTGCCTATTGCAGTTGTTTACAAAACGCAGTGTTTATACCTTAACATATCTACTTCATTATTTATTATATTATTATACTATTCCATTCCATTATTCTATTTTAAACTTGTTACACCAGCTACAGGAGTCACAATAAAGCTGAATTGAATCCAACTGAGTCCAACTGACTCGTTCCCAAGGAGGCCAGCGTTCCTGGGAATGCCACCTCCAAAAACAGGACAACACGCATAAGGTGCATCTCACCCTCTACGCATCACTGATTACGAAAGCACAACTCCGGACTCTTCCAGGAAACCAATCGCGGGATTTAACCAGGTAACACTGGTTAACATGAGGGTAACACTGCTAAAAGATTCAAATAAACACTCTGTTTCAAGGGAGCATAACGCTCGCTATAAAATAACTGTGTATTACAACTGAATCGCGTTAAGCACTGAATGACAGAAACCAGATGTTGGAAGCTGGGTAAAAAGAGCGCATGTAGAGAGCTGAGCTTTGTAAGGACTAAAATAATTAGGACAGCATGTTCTTTGGAAGGCCAAACGGTACCTTCATCGCCCTCAGGCAAATCCCGAACCACGTTCGCTGGCGAGAGCAGGGTACAGACATTTTGGATTAACCTTGAGGTCATGGGCAAGAAGCTCCTATTGACTATTATCAATGCACTCAGGCCATCGCATTAATGTCCGCAATGAACATCACTTGGGGGGCAAACTCTTAAACCCTGTCTGAGAATTTTTATTTTACGTTTTATAACAGAGGGAAATCTCAAAAAAAAAAAAGGTTTAGAATTAGTTTTCACTATTTAGAAATAGCCTCTCTTTCAAAATTTACAATTAGCCGTTGTATTTATTAATTTATTTTTTTGTTGTTGTTTTGCTAATTTATTCAGCTGGATGTTTCACTGGTGTTATTTGGATGCTTAACGTGCTCGAGAGTCCTAGTGAAGCGCCCCCTCTCTGGGATGCGAACTGGTGAGAACCGGTATGAACCGGTGGGAAGAGGGTCAAACCGGTCGGCTACTCACAGTGTTTCTCCCATGACGATTAATTTCACTTTTATTAAAAGGCTTTAAAACAGAAAAGGGTACGAAATGTTACTGTTAACCAGACTAAAGGTCAGGCTCTGCTCTGGACAGTGACACCATTACCGCTGCACGACATTTCCGTGATTCCAACGGCCGACTTCTACCTGCACTGAGAGTCGCGCTCACCCAGAGACACACGCGCAGGTGATGACAGGTTGCGTTATAACATCGCTCCCTCGATTTAAGGTGTCCGATCTCGGCCGGGGGTACGGGTCGCCGGTTCAGGCAGCTAATTACGCCTTCTGCTCCAGTGCTGGGGGGGTTGAGCATGCGGGGCATGTTGATGGTGCCAGACCTGTCTCTGGCCGCCTGTACGCTTTCCTCTACCACGCTAGGGGCTTCTAGCTCCGCCTTCCTAATGCCAAGGGGTCGCATGGCAGGCATTTTGGACTAGCCCCTACGGAAAGTGGACAGCTGCAGCAAATCATGAATATCTGGCTCCTGGGCATTTATAAATACAATAATATAAAATGATCCGAACATTTCCCAACCTCGAAAGACGATGGAGCTAAACGTTTTTTCTTGGGGCTACATACGGGGACAAGGAGGCATTGACCACAATTGAAAGCTTATTGGCCCATGGAGTCCACTCATCCCTGTCACTCAGTGATTCAAAACATGCCATTGGCTAATGATAAGTCCGGCCCCTCTGTATGAATCATGGTACCTCTTTTGCACCACTCACCCTGAAAAATCCTAGAATCGCCCTTGCCCCCCCCTCCACTCCTTTCCATTTAAGGAGGCAGGAACAAGCAGGAGAGCGGTTATTAAAAGCTGTAAGGGGCACAGTTGACCAGTGAAGGTGGTGGCACCTCAACGAATGGTGAGAAGAGACAGGCGTGGAAATCGAGATGACGACAAAGGAGAAACTCGAAGGAGGAGGCCTCGATCTCCATGAAAAGACAAGATACTCCTCCCTTCCTCGCAATATTGCAGCTCTTATTATTATTCACTGTTCTGTTGTGCCTTGAAATGCATGAAAAGCTTTTCATGTGTATTTCAAATAAATTCTCCATTCTGTATGTGTATATATATATATATACATATATAAAGAAAATACAAGCAGTGGTGGCCCAAGGCATAAGCCAATTAAACGGCTGCTTAGAACCCAGTGGCCACCAGGGGGCCCCCTCCATCTGATCAGCCTGTCAGAATGGGAAGGAAAACAACAAACAATCGCGTTAATCAAAATTGTCCCCCCGAAAGAGGAGATCCTGCCTGCAAGAAAACGAAGCGCACTGAGAACGCTGGCCTCCAGGCGGCGCCGCAGTCAGGCAGGAATTCACAGCCATCAACTGAGCCGGTGCTTTTTTCAGTGACCTAATGAAGAGGTGACACGAGGGGCCACATCTGCCCGGCGACGACCTCCGAAGGAGAAGCTGTTCGATCAGTCAAAAGAGCCAACTGCCAGCTGCCAGAATCTACCTGAAATATGAATACATCATGCGCCAAGACATTTCCGTCAGGGGCAGAAGAGACAGGGAAACACCCCAGTCCCTCAGCTCGCTGCGATGTCCACTTTCCGCCAAGGTCCGTGATGTTATCTTTACTTGGCAGAATCAGAGCTCGCCAAGTGATTTAACCTCCTCCCACGGCAAAAACCCGGTTCGTCCGGAATACTTACAGCCTCTTCAGTGCCAGGAGTCCAGCGAACGCCCCCGGCTGGATGTGACTGATGAGGTTATTCCGAATATCCCTGTGGAACACGGAGAATGCAACATCAGGACCCGATGGACGTGACACAGCATAAACCGTATCCTCCACGTCAGGAATTCTTCCGTTGCTGTTGTTTGTGAAGCAAATATACACACGCAAACAAAGGTGATCACATGACGCATCCTACAGGGGATCTGATTATTTATGAAAGCGATGCGAGCATGATTTGGGGTGTAGTATTACCATGGTGCACGAACAGCGACAGCGTTCACCACCATGCAAACCACGCATTTGCCCGCCGCCCCCCCTCCGTTGCTCACTAACAGTCACTACATTGCAGCAGTTTTTCAAAGCCTTTTTTTCTACCACGGACCACTTGTCATAAGGTAATTATCCCATAGCACACCTCTGATTAGCGTATAATACTAAGCGGCTCGTACCTATAACACGTATCACGTTGCTCTTGACCTGTTGGTTCAGGATCAGATACATTTTCTGAAATTTCCCTTTTCGAAAATCCGCCCATGATCTTGTCTTTTTGCAACAACAGCGGTTTGTAGATTGTCAAAAATACGTACGTGAACAGGTGGCAATCGTAGGGCAGCCTAATTCTCGGCAGGATTTGATTACGGGACAAGTGCGCTTAAAGCTAATTGGACAATTAAATGAATAGAACGGCGCTTATAGACACACACACACACACACATATATATATGTTCACCACTGACCCTCACACCTCTGGGACTAGCCCTATCCATCTCCCAGATGTGTTTGCTACAGTAGGGATGGTGAGGGCCACGAAGTGATATTTTGTGTGGGCAACCGCAAACAAAAAACCCCCCTTGCTTGCAAAATTATCAAACTGGCTCATAAAATATGAAATAGCAGTGAGGGTAGAGAGAGAGGGAGAGGGCTGAACTGTCTGTAACACTCTCGTCCTAATTGGCTGGCAATCGTGTAAAGTGCCGGGGGGAATCCTGGCGGACACGCCGCATTATTGGCCCGACTGAAAGTCTGCCAGCGCTCACAGGCTCAGGAGAGAACGGGAGGGGCTTTTAAGCTCGACTGTCATTGATCCATTTATGCCATCTGGCCGTCCTTCGGCGATTCTCATTGGCTGTTCCCTCCTGCGAAAGAGTGACATCAGTAGCCGTCGCCTAACTAGACACAGACTCGAAGAGAACTTCATAATTCATTGTGGCGGCCAGAGAGCCAAGGTTTCAAGGTCCGGAAACAGTACGTACATCGGCGAGCTTTATCTGTGCACCTCTGCACCTGTGATGAGAAGGTCACCGGTTCAAATGCTAGTGTCGACTGAGTGGTTTCACCATTGGGCCCTTGAGCGAGGTCCTTAACCGCCCCCCCCCCCAATTGCTCCAGGCACTGACTTACCCTGCCATCTCAAAATGCATGTCACTTTGAATAAAAGTGCTTTGTAAAACAAAAGTAACCCATCACCTCTAGAGGTGCAGGGCCGATCATCTCTCCCCTGCTCCAAATGAGATACGCCATTGATTTACTTGCTTGTTGGCTTGTTGACAATGGAAGAAAAGCACCATTTCCCCACATTTTAGCAAGGGACACTGCACCGAGTCTGTTTGTCAGTCTCAGAGATTTACTATGACGCACGCTCGATTGCTGCTGGGGGGACTGACGAATGTTTGACCCCCCCCCGGGGTTACGGAAGGCCTCATGGTGATGCAGCCTCATCACAAGGAAGGCGTGAACTTTCACAGCCATTCCTATACCTCTCTGCGTATCACCCTAACAGCTGCAGGACTGGCCATCTGACATACCAGGCATTTTCCCAGGGGGGCGATGGGTGTACGGGCTGACAAACCCACCCCAATTGGCAAAATCCATCATGGGACCCCCGCTTCCCCCCTCCCAGGAAAAGTGTACTATGGGGAATCCCAAAGCACAGGGCCAATTTTTAATCCAAGTCCTGCTCCGGCTTCAGTAGCCAAGGGTGTGTCTGTCAGTCTAGACGAAACATCAGTATAGTTGCACCTCTGAGTGATGTCATGGCGACAAGCATCCAGACAAAGTGCTAAGTCATTTCAGGCTTGGACAGAGTGTGTCTTCTGCACAAGGTTAGGTGTGGCTGGGGGGGGTCTGCGTAGGGTATGGGAATGAGGGTCACACGTCAGAGTCTGCTCCCCTTAAACTGATAACGAGCAGCGCGTTAGGTGGCGCCTCCTGTAGGGCGGGGCGCTGATTCTTCGGCGACGAAAACGCGAGCTAAAAATCACCCAGCGTCAGCTGGACCCTCTCCGGGAAACGTCAGCGCGGGGTAATAAATCAGGCGGCCGCGCCGGCCGTCGCTGGAAGGTTCCGGAGCATTTCCTACAGCTCTCCGGGGGAAGGAGAAGCGATTGTAAAAATGACTCAGCCGTACGCTCGGCTTTCTGCAAGAAACAATACCCTTTCAAGCCCACCCCCGAGTCCCTGTCCCCTTCAACATACAATCAGACCCATGCTCTAGTACACAACCCCTCCCTGACCATGATATTTTTCATTTTCATCATCCTGGGAGTTTGGCTCTGGTGCTAAACCTCAATGCTCCGCCAACTAGCACCGTAAATTGGAAAGGGCTGTCCGCAGCCATCGTGGGAAAAGCTCGACACGGAAACCCCAGCGGTTAAGGGCCTCCTCCACCAAACCAGCATCCCGCTTGTCCCAAATTCATGAGCGTCAGCTTTCTAGGAGAAAAAAAAAATGACCGATTTCTGCAACCTTTTAAAACCATTTAACGTCCGGTTGAGATTTATTGAACGGTTAAAGTAACAGGCGGAGTGTAAACTGCTCTGGGGAGCAACACAAAATAAATACCCCCCCCCCTCCCCTTCATTTCATCACAGAGGCACTTTCTCCTCATACGGCACCAGGCCCCCGAAGGAGCCCAGCACCATGTGGTGGCCGACCAATCGCATGCCTAGTAAACAGGCAAAGGAAAACGTGTGTTTGGAATACTCACAGTCTTTCCAAAGATGAGAGACCCAGGAAGGAGCCATTTTTGAGTTCTTGGATTTTATTGTTGCTTAAAATCCTGTGGAGAGAACAAAAAACCGAATGAGCGATTCTTAAAAAGGATGATGTCATTTGGATATCACAGATATATGAAACACAGGAGGGCAAATGAGCTATTTATACTGAAGAATGGCCCATTAAGTGCTGAGTTTTTAGTAAAAAGCCTGGTTGATTTTTACTCTTCATATGTTCTACAAGGGCTTGCTGTTACTGGTATGGTGGCTATAACCAAACACACTGCACAACTTAAGTCTAAATCTATTTTTTTATTGACCTATTTCAGCAGAAATTTCACAATCTGCTGACAAGTACACTTGCCAACGTAAACAACAGCAAACAAAGGATTTATGAATTTAAATGTATTAATGCTGACAGAATATCATTGATTTGAAAATAGAAAAAAAAAACACATTCTATATTTCAGTTACTATAACTGTAGATTTATTATTCAGTGTTGAACTGAAATATAAAAAGCGACACTGCATATCCACTGCACATTTGTTTCACAGCACATCTGTGCAGAAGGGAAGGTCATGTGATGGTCCAGTGGCCAATCACTGAAATGTACATGAGCACTTGTCATTCTGAGCATTGCTAACATAAGGAAAGGGGTCTTTTGATGGGACAGTAGCCAAACCCCTCGACACACAGAAGGGACTGGCTGTAGGCTGGAGTTCCCCAAATACGGGAACTGAATCCTTCTTCAGGAGCGGATCACCATGCTGTAAGTTTCACCGCAGTGGAGGCTTGGACCTAAAGTCTAATGGATCCTCTTGATCTCATCTCATGTGATTCTCCGGACTTGCCTGTTACTCCGTTTGTCTAACCAAAATCTATGTTTTAATTACTGCCAGAGGTCTAGGATTAAACCCCGGATTTAAAAAATATTCCAGGGCCTGAAGTGTGGTTTACTTCTGTTGGACTTTTGGGAAATGTGTGTGGCTGACTATCTCAAAAAGGTTCCATGAGGCTATCGCAAGTGGACATCATTCCAAGGAATTCCTACTCAAAAATAACTTGTGTTTTTCCTCAACTCAGTGTGAAAGTGACGGAGCCAGGAACAGAATCCACCGACAAACACCTTCCGTCCTCAGAGGAAAGACGGTCATTCAAGACAACATCAATTCTCAATCACGTAAAATCTCGTAAAAACTCATTTCAAAACTTTGTTAATCAAAGCAACACTTCATTTTAATCTACAAAGATTTCATTCAACATTGAGTTCCTCTGCCAGCTGAGCACATTTTTGTAAGCAGTGCTATCAGAAATGGTCTCCACCCATGACTGCCCCCTATTGGTGCTTAGCTGAAATGCATTTACAGACAGTTACACATATGGCCATTGTACTGGTAGGGCATACTGTGAGTGAAAAACAAGGGTGATGTGTTTCCAGTGCTGAAATCCACCCCTCCAAGCTAAAAAAGCAACTTCTGTAATCCATCACACCTACACGGTCCCTAGTAGCCGCACTCTCCCATACCAGACCTCCCATTCCTTTATTGATAACGTCAGACATCCGTGGGGAAATATCTGGCTAGGCACAACACCCCCCCACCCCCCCCCTCCATCCGTTAAAGGAAGGCCTCAAAAGAGATGGAGTACTATAGTTCTCTTCTGACATTCTCTATGTACTCAAAGGGCTACAATAAAGGGCATCCAGAAATCAAGTACAATCCATCCTGGACATGCAACAATAACAGATCTTTCACTGGAGTACACTCACTGATCACCCTCTCACAGATTTTCACACTAGTGCCCCAGCGGCACCGTACAATGCAGTGCTTAGCCTGACGGGTAAAATTACTTGCAAGCAACACCATGTATAGCAGTCTATGTGACAAATAAAGAATCTTCCAACGGACAAGGCCTTGAGGGACAGACCACACATCTCAAGACCACAGATTTATATATGGTCCGTATAATGACCGTCAAATTAACAGGGGATTTGAGCTGCCCTGACCAGATCATCTCATCCCTTCTACCACAAATTCCAAGCACTTCAGGAAACCAAGTCTCTGACAGCTGAAACTCCCAGATTCTTTCTATAAACCCGAGTCAACTGTTCCATGGGGAATGGAAACTCTCAGCTGTGAGGGACGGGCTGACCGTCCAGCGACAACCATATACGGCACCATGCAGTACCAAGAGTCTGGACACACCTACTTTTAAGGCTTTTGTCTCTAATTTAGCTATGTTATTCAACTTATAGGCCTCGAGGTAATGAAGTAATGCATATGAAATATTGCAACGACCAACAGAAGTGTTCAACATCTCAAAACATTCTCATATTTTAGACACTTCTTTTGCTCCGATGACAGGATTGCAGAATCTTGGCATCCTTTCAACCAGCTTCTAGAGGTAGCCACCTGGTCCTCCATCAGTTCTGGTCACAAGTTGACTACCTTGTCCTGTCACAGCACTTCATCTCGTTCCTTGTTTGCAAGATATCACTTACTACATAACCTCGAGATGTGCTTAGTGTCGCTATCTTATTAAAAAACAAATAATCTTCAGGAGGTGTGCTCAGACTTTTGATTGATACTGTACGTAACACTCTTCGAAGGATCTATTACGCAAAAAAATCATTCAGTCCATTAGAATGCTGTTAAATCTCAGCAGGTGAGGGAATTTTGTCTGTCTGGAATGTTGTGGGTTCAAATCCCAGCAAAGCCAGCAAAATAATCGTATCACAGCTGGGTCCTTGAGCAAGGTGCTTAACCCCAGCTGCACCAGGGGCACTGGCTGTTGGCAGACCCTGTCATATGCATGTGAGTCTGTTTCTGTCATGGAGGGAAAGATGGGATATGTGAAAATAGCCCAATTTCACCACACGGATGAATAAAGTACTGCTTCTCTGAGTGAGGTAAATAAGAGCGTGAGATAACTGTTTACAATCGATTTTGCTGCAGATCGTGGTAGCTAGGCAGCAGCGTGCAATGTCAGTTTGAATCTCTTAGTCAAGAAGCACATGCCCACATCCTGAACAACATCTATAAAGAAAATGTATATGTGTTTAGCAATCCAGATAATATCCACAGAAGTGTTAGCCTGATATTAAAGTTTTCTGTGTTTGGTGGGTACTTCAAGTTATGGCACAAACATTATAACGACGTTTGTCAGTGTGTCTGTAATACCTGTACGCAACACATGCAATCCGAATCATCCTGAACAGCACCCCCTACCTCACAGTGAAGGGAATTGTGCTTGTACACAAACTTAGACACTACAGTAAACGATTCCCAATGTATTGCAACAGAATAGCCTTAAGCATAATTTCTCCTGCAGTTTAAGGCTTGCTGGTTCGCGTTTTGACAAAACTCTTTTGTTTATAAAGCGTCCTTAGCTGGTCTTCCGCTTCTTATAGCACTCCTGTGTCCGAGGTTGCAAAAGGAGTGTTAACACCCCTTACCGCAAGCTAGGTGAAGGAAGCATGCCTACCGTTCACACTTTTTGAGGTGTCGCCCCTTGCCGTCCCAACAGAGAGATGCGAACCACCAACTTCACGCCTGCCAGTCATTAACATAACAGGTAGCTAATGCCAGAATGTACCCTCTCGAGGCTCCACAAAATAAGGGACTAAAAATGAACCTTTTTAAGTATGTTCACATTTGGCGAAATAATACTTGGCATCAAAACAGGAAGCCTGAAGATATTACCCAAGAGAAGAAGCTGTGCATGCAAGTCAAAGATCACCAACGCTCCTCGATTTTAGATGACATTCAATTTAATGAAAACCGGAGCAGATTCTGAGCAACCACTTTACCCAAGGCCATAAATTATAGGGCCAATAATCAAAACCAGCCCCTCCCAATGATCAACCCAAAATTACGTCCTTGACTTTACTCATTCAAACATAATGATCACCACTTATGCTGTTGTTTGTCACAGAGAGCCCTTCCTCAGTGACATTTACTTATCAGACACTTTTATCCAAAGCAACATACTTTTTTTTCCCCCCCTGGAGCAACTGGAGGTTAAGGGCCCCCCTCAAGGGCCCAACAGTGCAATCATTCTGCTAACTCTGAGATCTGAACTGGCAACCTTCCCATCTCTGGCACAGCAGCCTGACCGGCTGAGTCACGCGGCGCACCAGGGACGGTCTCAGCAAAGCCCACTCTCCCTCAAGGCATCATTTACTCCCCCCTAAACAGTGACACATAGTGACAGGAAGCGGCTCGCTCTCGAGACGGAGGCTAACAGAGGCTGCAGTCAGCGCGCAAACAATCATTTTTACACCGACCGTGTTCACAAGCAGCTGCGAAGCAGCGGTACTCAAAAAGCCAGCCTGGGTGTCAGCTGTTGGACCATCGTTTGATCTGCGGCCAATTTCCTGCTCCTCACAAGGGCGCAGATGTAGCTCTCCACCGCTCCACCTCCATCTCATGGCCCAAAATGAGTTCCTCTATTTATCTCTTTTAAATTTCATCTGGATGCCATGGAAGTCAAATGTAATTTATACGTTCACAGCTGATGCCTGTAAAGGGCCAAATGTAATACCAGTCAACAGCTGTCCTTCTCGTTCCTAAATGGACCATCAAAATCCATCGAAACTGCTCAGTAAAATGTATATGCTCTGTTTATAAACTTTATTTATATGCTCTGTTTCTCACTAGAATTTCCAATGAGAAACTATTTGTATGGAATGTGATGCACCAGGCACACAGGACAGAGACAAAAGTAAGCAATGCACTTTTATGGGGGGGGGACACAGACCAAACCAACTTCCTCTCTTGCATATTAAAAAGATGGCCACCAGAGGCACGGGAACCAGGGGGGAGGGGAGCGTGTACCACCCAATATTTCATTCTGATTCATTAATTATTAATGAAACACACCTTTGTATTTTTAAAAAATACAATTATCAAACAAATCAATTATCGCAATTTTGAACCTTTTCCTGCACCACTGACGGCCACTGATTCTGGGCAGAGTTAGTAGACAAATTTCGCCAACTCTACCGTCTGACACGCTTTTAATGGGGGGGGGATACCAGTCCATGTGGAAAGTTACACGTTCCAACAGATTTCTCGTCACGAGCAGATATGGCCAGAAACAACTCATCTACAACAGGAATTATACTGACTAATTAGGCAAAACAGTAAGTATCTAGTTAAGGGGGTACAAATTAAGCAGGAAAGAAAACAGCTAAACACAGAATTTTCATGCTATTATAAAATGCTTAAGTAGATAAACGATTTCAGGATAAATATCCCTTTCAGTAACAACACAAATATGCTAAATTAAATTAACTATTTTGTTGTAAGTTTAAAACAGTAGAACTACTACATTGTTATCCACAGGCATAATAGTATAAGTTAACAACGTGATAACTTCACAGTGTAATTAAATAAGTAGACATCCAGATCAGACCTTCTACATCAATATGTACAGTGACATCAGTATGATTTCCTGTTGCCCACTTTTATAATGCCTGCGATTCCCTTGTTTTTATTATTTCGCTCCATGGAAAGAATGCAGTGAGAAGTAACTCCAGTGAGTGTGGTACTTACAGTGTCACCGTGGTGTTGGGGAAGTCACCGGGAGGAAGCACGCGCCGCAGTTCCATGCCGCTGCACACCACCCTCCCCTCCCGCGTGGGGCCAGACCACAACGTTCTCCCGACGTTTCTTCGACGTTCGCCATAGGTTTTGCAGTCGGATACAGAGAGTGCAGAACTACTGCTTCCAAGAAGGAGTAATGCAAGAACGCAAATACCTAACACAACAACCTTCATGTCTAAATTATACAATACGATGTAAATTATATAACGGCACATATAAAGCTGAGAAATCTTTAAAATATAATCAAATTCGCGAGGTTACAAATTGAGTAGAACAGACGGCCCATGCCATTTTCGGTGCAATTGGTGCTCACCAAGATTGAAAAATGCAGCTATCTCCTCTGAATTTCCTAGACTTTCTATACTGATGTTTACTAGTATTCCGCTGCGGGACAAACTCTTTTGACATAAACCTTTACTTGTGCATGAACCATTTTACACTAAGTGCAATATACGTATAAGTACAGTGACAGGCTCTGCAGATCATACTCTGTCAATAAAACACAAACGTGGTACCATGTGCGTGAAAGATAAATTCCCAGTATCGAGCAATGTTTTTCTGTTTCCAAGATTAAAACTTCATTCCACCAGCAAACTGCATCTTCGCGTTTAAAATTCTGTACGGATTTGAGGAAACTTGATAGCCGCAAAGTCAACATGAAACCTTCCTATTGTCCAGCGTATTTTTGTCTTTATCATACATAAAACTATTTACCCGTAAGTTCATTCAGGTTTATGAAAGATAATAAAATAAATGCATTCACGTCACACTATTATGAGCTTCGCGTTTGCTTTAAGACAAATCTAACAACTGTGCAGATTCTTGAAAAGTTTCTTGAAGTGGTTCAGTTTTATACATACTTTAAATCCTTGATGCCTTTGTTCAAATGTACTTTTGCGGCTTTTTGTAAAAATAGAAAAGAAAAAAGTGTCCCATATAGAAAAGACCGAAATCCAAGTCTGGCTCGCAGTTGTAAGTCGTCTCCCGGGTCTAGGTGATGATCTCACGGGTTTCCCACTGAGAATCCCCGCTCCCTCCGGCCGATTCCAGGCTCCATGTTGTACTTCTGTTCCCTGACGTCAGGACTGACCACAAACACTTTCATTTTAACTGTTTAATTCTAAAAACAAACCCAATACTGTAATACACCTTCATATTTCTTAATTCCCCGACGTTAAACCATTTAATGATGCATGAACGTTTCATTACATGACTGAATGTGCTCTAAATTTGATAATAATGCGCATTTGAAGCAGTTTGGTGGCATTTTGTAATAAATATATAAAAATATAAATTTATAGTTAAATTATATTGTGATATACCTATGGGTTTTAATAATTAATTAACGATTAATATACAATATGTATAATTTACTGTCACGTGAACTTAATGGCAATTGTTGCTCATTCTACATTCCTATTCTTATTATAATTACGTACAGGGGCGTGGTTAGGCCTATTTTAGGTCTAAAATGTTCTTTACCTGCCAAATAAATGTGCATTTATTGGTTTAAATCAGTGGTTCTCAAAGTCGGTCCTCGGGCCCCACTGCCCTGCTTGTTTTCCTGCTATCCCTGCCCCACACACAAGTCCCAGCTGTCTTTCAGCTTCTGATTGACTGAACACACCTGTTCCAGGTAATCAGCAGTGTGTAGGGCAGGGATAGCTGGAAAACAAGCAGGGCAGTGGGGCCTGAGGATCGAGTTTGAGAATCACGGGTTTAAATGATTAAAAGCTCTTTATATTGCATATCTTTGCCATCCTCCCTACCCCAGTAAAGATTCAGCCCCCCTATCCATTCATCTGTAACTACACCCCTGATTACATATGTATTATAATTATAGTACTATTTATACATTGTAGGTTAGTTATAGAATTACATTAACACTAATTCCATCCTTTTTCCACATTTGATTGCAGAGGAGTGAAAAATAGCGAAGGTTGCAATGGATGAAAGTTTTTTGGTGGACTGGGAGCTTTCAAGCGTCTGGGGATGGCCAGGTCCTTGTAACCATCGGTGCAGCATATGAATAAAGAGCTACACTTATTTTATAACCTCCTTATCACAGCCACATGCAGTCACTTAACCTATTATGGTCAGGAATTCAGGTCGGGGACACCATCTACCACTTTGCCCCGGCAGTATGTAGTGCATGAACATAAGGATATTGTGCACCGGAACTGTCTAAGTCCAAAAATACCCCTGGCATACCCTCGAAAGCATGACTAAGTTGTGTGCTTTCATGGACATACCCCCTGGGGAAGACAAGCTGAAATCCTTTAGGCTAAAATCTTCAAGTGAAACCCCCATGAATGTGATCGTCTAGAATGTTCTACGAAACTCACCTCAAGTCTAATACGTGACACAAAGATTTTACTTAACAATTCCCCAGGCTTAAGGAATTCCACAAGCAGGCAGGCGCTGCATAACTTTACCTGTCTTATTGTTGTTTTGTTTGTTCTAAATTTCAAAGAAAAATTAACTTAAAATTCAAAAGTGCGCTTGGAAACCCTTCACGCAAAATTGCAACAGAATCCAGGCTTATAGGAAATCCTCTGAAATGTTATGAATACGTCACGCGGATTTAAATGCTTACCTGTTTACGGTAGAGCTGAACTGCACATCCTGACATACAGTTGCCTGATCCTCCTTTGGTCCCCGTACGCCTCAACCTCAAAGTCCCCCCACCTTTCAAAGGAAAATCTAAGACATGGAGAGAAAAGGCACTGAGTGACAATTTAAGTTATATCCATGTTCTTGACATCTAATTGCATTGTGGGAAAGACAAGTCTGGGAGATGACAAAAAAGAATCACACCCTCACAATACTGTCTGTTCCTCTGTAGTGATAAGTGAAATGCCAGCATTTTCATGCACCTGAAAGGCTTTGTTAAAGAATAATGGTCTATTTTAGATGTTGAGCAGATTGCAGTAAAGCGCATGACGGGTATCTTTGAAACACCTCCGGCAAAATCTGCTGGAAGCGCACGGAGACGTGAAGAAGGGCCGACTCAGAAATCATAATAAAATAAAAGTGAAGTAGCAACACTCTGAATTTGCCAGATGATCAGCTTCTACTAACCTATGTCTGCCTGTAGCTGATCTTCGGATATGAACCGGTAAGTAAGTTAATCATTTATATGTGTTTTATTTAAAATCCGTGTATAATGCCAAAGAATATGTGCAGGGATTTTCATGCATTTTAAAGCTTATTTATGAAAGCTGAAAAACAGATCTTTTGGTATAATGTGAAATAATGTGAGTCAGATTTACTGTAGGGTTTGTGGGATTTAGTGCTACAAATGATTACAGCGCCTGATCAAAGTTACCAGCGGATAGCTTTGGCACTAATAATTGATGAGGGAATCACGCTGATATTCTGTACATTGACGTCAACTGTCCTGTAGGAGGCACTGTGGTTTCATTCTTCACGGGCTGTGGGTTCGATCCCTAACCTTGGTTCTGTCTGCGCACTTTGCATAGAAATCATAATGTCCAGTTGGGGGCGCAATGCCACACGACACATACACTATGTGGAGAATGAGCTTCGGGGAGCATTGTGCTCTGTTATTCGCCAACTGGTTTAAGACACGCCCCTTTGCAAAGCCCATTGGTTCCCAGTGGAGTGAGAATGACAGAAGGCAGCGATTCCGCCCACCATGGGTTTCGTGAAGGCCCATTTTACCCATCACCAATGAATAGGCTTACGTTATTTTCCCGACGCTGCATTGACAGGCACCGTTAACTGCTACTTGAATCCTTGTCATCCATTACCATTCTTCACAATTGTCCAGCGCTCCATTTTGCAGTAAACAGGCGAGTCTGCTAGCATTTTTCTCGAGAAAGCATTTTAAGCCTTAAAATATTAAAATGCTCTCCCCTGAAATTGATCATGCGCTAGGGAGGCTGCGTGAGCGTTGCTGGGCCGCATATCCGTTTCCAACCGATCCTACTGCGATTGGCCTTGCAGACAAATAGCTAGTTAATAAATTAGCAGCGTGCTTTGGGCGCCGTACTTAAACACTTGGAGAGCAGTTTGTAACTGCAGAAAAAAGTAACGTTCACTTGACAGCTTTAGTGTTTCAGACCTATGGATAGTATATCAAATAGGCGAGCACTCTGTTTACTCGTGGCAGATCAATATTTCGAGGCTGCCAGCTAACAAACCAAAGTAAAAAGATCATTTTAGCCAATAACAGTTTACACTTGTCACTGTATATCATTCCCACATGCTGGGGGCCCTGTGGGACAGAGACGGCAGGAGCCTATGGCCTATGGGAAACAGGAAAACAGGGTGTATGTCCCTGAAATCGTCCTTATTTGTTTGTTCGTTTGTATGTATCCCCACAAATTCTGAAACGCATTTTGTTCAAAGTGTCATGTTGTGTTCGCCCGTTTGACCTCCCGTCTTCCACCGATAAAAACGGCCACTCAAAAGTCGCCCCCATGTTACAGGACGATATGCAGCTTCCCGGAGAAGCAGAGATCTTTCCTCTGAGCAGCAGAACATTTATCAGGAATCACAGCAAAATATTTTAATCATGGATTTCTAGTAGGTTCTGTTTATAGCACCGTGCAGGTTTTAAGTAGAGGAGAATATTAAGAAAGTTTTAAAAAATTTTTTTTTTTTTATGAATTGTAAAACAAATGATGCACATCATATTAATAACTACTAATCTTACAATGGTTGTTATTGTCAGGTTAAATAAAAGGTTGATGTACATCAGCAAAGGATATCCCCTTTGGGTTTCATAGTTTTGGTTTCCGCTGAAAGTTATAGTATAATTTCAGAACATTAACATGCAGTTTAAATGGCTGAAGGCAGTTTGAGCTTCAGACTACTTGAGGGAGAACGAAATGAAAATTAAATAATGACACGTAAAAATTATTCCCCTTCTTCAAACATCTGGTCATCCAGACATGAGCAAAGCTGAAGAATTTTCACTTGCAGTATTTTTAGATTTAAAAATTCACTGTCTCTGTTAACCAACACAGAAGAATCTAAGTTGGACATTTATTTGACTTTCGGATTTTCCGTTCACCGTATAGCGGACTTGTTTATGAATTTCGTCTACTTTCAAGAAACATTTACTTCCCTTTAAATTCCGAAATACAAAATAAACCAGCAGCGTTTAATGACATTTTGAGCAGTGGTGCGAGAATGAGAACAGAATTTTGGATTTAATGGGGATAAATGTGGCAAACAAACAAACAAACAAACAATGTGTGAATAACAAAAATAAACATTTACTTGCAGAGCTGAAATGACATCCAACCTGATATGTTTAGGGCCCCACAATCAATGTAGCAAAACTCCCCAACACAGACATGGCTGCCAGATATAATCTATCCAGCCAGCCATGTGCTGTCCCAGCCAGGAAGGGGGGGGCGGTGGAACAGCTCTGTTATCCAATACCCACGGGGCAGCTTCAGTTAAGCATCCAACCTGTAGCCCGTATGGTTCAGGCATAGGTATCTGATTGCCCCCATATTGCACAGGAAGGTACAATACTGCCCATTGTACCCCTACACTAAGCTGCACCCATGTTCATTGTCGTAGCCAAAATAATGCATAGGCTGGGACTGAGGTGAGGTGTATGAAAAAACAGCCTAAAAGGGGAGGTCGTGTCCAGAGGCCCCTCCCCCTGGCAACTGGCCACTCCTCCGGGAAACTAGCCACACCCCTTCCCAGGGAACTGGTCAATTTTGTCAATATAGCTGTAGTGAAAATAGTTCAATAATAACAATACCTGTATCAGGTATGATTTTGAAAAAACCTGTACTGGGGGGAGGGGGGACCGGCAGTGTTGGGGGGCGTGGAAATGGTGATAGCTGTCAACCAGAAAGGGGGGGGGTGGCACCCCCATGAAAGATGCTGCCCTAGGTGATTTCTCATCTCACCCATGCCAGGATCTGCCACTGGCTGTGTTTGTGGAACCCCAACTCCAGTGTCCTGGCATGGGCTGCCCTCCCAGGGCGCGGTCTGGGTGCCGTTGCCAGTGGTCTCTCTCTCATCCCCACCACAGCCCGGGAACGCCCCCTTTCCCGGTCATTTAGCTTCTGGGCCTGGTGCAGGCAGCGCTCCCTCTGGGATGTATGAAAGGTGAGAGAGAAGCTATGAAAAGTAATTTCAGCGCTGACGGTTCTCCCCGGGGGGGGGGCCTCTGTCAGCCTCTCGCTTCGCACTCTGACAGATTGAAAGCCTCTGAGTAGCAGGCCTCTCCCAGCCTACAGGGGACTCAAATTGATTGCAGGGCCATGAAAGGAGCTGTGAAAAGGGGATTTCTGTTGGCGGCCCCTTTAGCCGATGGGCTCAAACGACACAGCGAGGATGCGGCACCATAGCCGGAAGCCAAACGCATGACAGACGCAGCCCGGAGATTATCCCGAGTAACCGAGGATCCCTTCAACATATTCGTCCTCTGCATCCCCCCCCCAGCCATTTTTTATGGTTTTGTCTACAGGGTCATGCGCCATAAAGCAGTGGGCACATATTTATTGGAATTACACAGGACATGGAAAAGTAACGATGGTTTTAGATGTTTGTTTTTTTTATTGACCTACACTGCCGTTATGTGGACATTAACGGTACTGCAATCAATCAAAATAACACAGAGACTGGAAAAAAGCATATACCACACAGCAAACTTGAGTAAATGATAATAATTAATTGATTGATTAAAAAACACTTTGGTAGCACTGTAGTACAGGGACAAGCTGTTCTTTAATGCATATTTTTTTTGTGTGAGATTAAATTACTTGGGTAGACTTTTTCATGGCAGACTTTATAAACTTTGTTCATCCTTCTACAAGCTCGAAGGCCCAAGGGCTGATACCTGTAGACTGGCAAGCTACAATTGGGTTTGAACAAAGGGAATTTTAAAGATGAAATCTGAGTTGATTTTATTTTGTTTCTTGCCCTGAGCTTGGAGATGAATCATTACCCATTCTTAAGATCCGTGCCTTGATTCTCGGTGTTATGCTACGCAGCAGTGACTTGGCGCCAACGCTGCCCTGAATTCTCTTCCTTAGAAGACGCAGGGCACCTCTGAACCGTGCGGAAGGAGACAACAGAAAGTCATGACCCCGGGTTGTCATGGAGACAGCACCTTACCTTGGAAGCAGCAGGGAAAAACCCTGTATACACAAGTCGCAGCTTTGCCATTTCCTGTCAGCCGGTCCAATCCTGTTTGTCGATGCTGTGATGTAACTGACCAATGAGAGCACAGCCGGTCTTACCACAGAGGGGTGTTTTATTGGACTGTGCCGGGTGATGAATTGTCCGATGAATAGGTGATATATTACATTACACTACTGGGTTACTTTGTAAAGGCCAACATACCTCATGGTTTATAATTCCCACATTCGTACGCTTTTCTACCTTGACATTTATGCAAGCAAAAAGGTACCAAACTGTGGCCCCTGGGACTATGCGGTCATGGCGCTGGTACGTAGAACCGAACCGCTTTGCTCAGCCCAGTGTGCAAACTACTGGGCATCTTCACAGAAAGCCATGGAATTCATTATATGCGAAGACCATGATATTACATGAGGGTACAGGTGTGATTGCGATACATTTCGAAATATGACCTCGTCGTTTTTTAATCGCTCTGAATTTATGTATTACCGCTAGCTTAAATTCTGATTCAACTGCAGTGGTTCCTCTGGGTTTTGTTACGTTTTGGTTATCATGATTGGAATGGGAGCAATTTCTGAAGCAATCGCCTTCCGTTGAATTTGCCTTCTTTGGTGCAAGTGAAAGTCAGACTAGTGAAAAAGGAGTGAAAGGACTCTGAAATGTCACTTGTTTTTTTTTTTTTTTACATCTAACATTTGTCGCAGGGCCTATGAAATATTGATCTGCAGGTGCCTCTGTAGAGCCTCAGATGAACTTGGTAACCGGTGTTATGGTGAAACTCTCTTTAAGGGAGTCTGACCCTTGTTTTGGTGGCCAGGCTGTCACTGGCTGATAATGACTCCGTCCTTCAGGGGCCGCGTCGCATGTGTCTGTCCGGCAGACGGCTATCTGCATATGGATTCACCCTCCTGGGCTTGTCTCCGGCACACCATGGGCTCGCGGCCATCATCTGCATGTAGACGCGTGAGAGAGAGAGAGAGAAAGAGAGAGAGAGAGAGAGAGAGAGAGAGAGAGGGCTCCCCACTCTCTACATCACATTGACCTACTTTTCCATTTATTTGTGAGGGATTTTCATTAAAGTGAGACACTGGATAATTCAGTTCAATTTATTTTTATATAGCGCCTTTGATTACAAGGCACTTGACAAGAGTGTGTGGTAATCCATATTACATCATTTACATTAAATGGTAAGAAAGTAGAAAGATGCCGGAAAATAATGGAGGTAGGAGCAGCGTTCATGCATGTGTCTCCTACAAGCCCCGCCCACTGGGCCTCCACCCGCCAGCGCCATTTCCCATGATGCACTTGTGCCACAACAAACACATTACTACTGAGGATGTGCTGTTCTGTGGCACTGACCCACCTGTCCTCCAAATCCGGGCCTCTACGTTCATCAATTCACCCGGAGAGGCGAGGCGCCAGAGTTCAGTGGGCTTTTGGACAGCTTTTGAAATTCCACCATTGATTTTCCTTTTTTATTTTGTCAGACAGTGCAGTAACAAGGTGCAGGCATGTCAGAGACACTCTCCCTCACCAGGCCCCTCCGCCTCCCTCGAGACGGGCACACGTTCAAGAAAAATGAACCCACCCCAGCCCCCGCCGTGCTTACTGTAAAACATAACGATATATCCCATCAGGGATCATCTGAAAAGTGTAAGTCCGTCTCGTTTTTTTCTCCTTCAAATATTTAGGGATATACATGGCCATGCGCACGTAACTGGCAGTCAGGGTCTGGGGGCTCAGGTGCCCTGGGGATCGACCCCCCCCCCCCCCCCCCCCATGAGTGTAGGCATGGTGACCCCCAGGCGTCAGCACAAAGTCCCGGCAGGAGGGAAAAGACGAGGCGGGGAGAAAGAACAGGTTTATTAGGTTGCTGCGAGGCAGCCAGGCGGAGAGAGGGAAAGGCAAAATAGGAACAGGGACTAATGGTTTAATGGATTATAAGGCTATTAATATGCTAACAGTTCTATTGGTCAGACTAGTTCCTAGAAAACAAACAGACTGGAATAAAAGCGGCTCTGGTTGGGGGAAAAATCACCTACAGAAATGTTTAGGCTTGACAGATTCTGACAGATTCTGTTCAAACCTCAAAAATCACACGTCATGCACACAGGGACCTAGCTAGGAATCCTGCGCCCTTTGATAAAATGTTACTTTCCCCTCCACGCGAAAGCGGGTTGGCCCGTTCAACTTTCAGCGTGAAGGAAGACAGGCCAAACTGTAGGTATTGGTGAGTGGGGAAGCCCCAACAATAGGATCTGGGGCCCCTGTAGAGCACCAGCCCCCCCTGCCAGGGTGTCCACGCCCCTACTTTGTATGTAAAAAATAGTAAAGTACAATAATAATAATGGGGGCAGCATGGTGGTGCAGTGGTTAGCACTGTTGCCTCACACCGCTAGGACCCGGGTTCGAGTCTCCGCCTGGGTCACATGTGTGTGGAGTTTGCATGTTCTCCCCATGTCGTCGTGGGGTTTCCTCCGGGTACTCCGGTTTCCCCCCACAGTCCAAAGACATGCTGAGGCTAATTGGAGTTGCTAAATTGCCCATAGGTGTGCATGCGTGAGTGAATGGTGTGTGAGTGTGCCCTGCGATGGGCTGGCCCCCCATCCTGGGTTGTTCCCTGCCTCATGCCTATTGCTTCTGGGTTAGGCTCCGGACCCCCCGCGACCCAATAGGATAAGCGGTTTGGAAAATGGATGGAAGGAGGGATAATAATAATAATAATGCAGTGATACTAAAAGTAAGTACATACTGTACTATGCTGTACTGTATCTCGAGCCGTCAAACGGCTGAAACCAGGCAAAGTTTTCACGAACGTTACAAAGTAGCCCATCTGTTCGTTATTATGAACCATTGTACTTAATCAGAATTTTTTATGCAATAGTCTTTATGACAGTCCGTTAGTAAGTAGGGGTTATAAGTCGGACATCCTTAGCGCGGGTACAGCCTGTATATGCTGATAGAGGTATTCTCATAAGAACTCATTAGAAACATGTATAAGATGAGAAGTTTGCTCTGTTCATCACCACAGCATCTTCTGTGCATTCTGCATCTTCTGTGCATTTGATTTACTACAAATTTACTTGCATTTATTTTTACACAAAGACCCGCCTTCTAAACATGCCCCATGCAGACCTCTCACAGGCACGCTGACAGACATGCACACAATCGCGCCTTCCATGAAAGTCATTATTGCAATAGGTGCCCTGATCCATCTCTCCTGGAGTCTATTACAGGAGAATTATCTGTACTGACATGTAATGCATTTAAATTAACATAACAGGCCTGACGAGTGTCTATGGTCGCTGGTTTTTTTATCGAACAGCTTAATCCTCCGAGAAGCATTTTTCAAAGCGTCGCAAAAGCCTCTTTGCCCATCTTTTAATGTATTCTTTTCCCCTCCTCTCATCTTCCCGATTCCCAATACAATTAATAATCAGGTAGTAATAAACATGCCCCAGAGTCCTCAGGTACATGAAAAAATAATAACGAACCATCCCAGATGAAACGCGACATCTCTGACCGGCGGAGAAAATCCTCTTATGTTCATAAAGCCAGTGGATTAGACGAGTTAGCCAGGTCGCAAGTTTACCGTTAAATTCCCAAACCGACAAAGGAGCTCCGCGGGATTGTTATAATAACTGCAGCCTTTGGGCACCCCAAGGTGGGATCGACAAATGGGCAACACGCAGCTCCAGACGTAATGAAAAAAAAACCCATGGACACTTAGCAAAGCACCTAATTCCCTTTTAATTACTATGACCCAGTTATTTATCCACATTAGACGGAAATATCGTATTTTCAAAAGGAATTTTGAATTTAATAAATTTGCGATGCCTGATGATCGCCGCGCGGCGGCTTTGAAGTTCTTGACTCTGCGATATAGGGGGATAGCCAGGTTTGGCAACCCATGCGACTCTTGAGGTTCCCCCGTATTTCTGCACTTCAGCTGTCCGTGTGGGGGTGTGGAAGGGTGTTCCCTGTGTTTCAGAGCAGACTTATGTTTATTTAGCAGATGACTTTTATCTTAAGTGACACGCAAGTGAGAAATCAGGGTCAAACAGTCCCTGGAGCTACTGGGGGTTAATGGCGTTGCTCAAGGGCCCGATGATGTCATCGCTCTGCCGACCCTGGAATTCAAGCCGAGGACTTTCTGCTCACGGCCTCGCTGGCGTAACCCACTGAGCCACAAGCTGTCCCCCAGAAGAACTACGGCCCTCGGCTTGACCACAAGCCCGCGATTCAGGTTAAGTGAGAACCATAACTGCCGGAAGTATATCCACCCACTTCCTGTCGGCTTGTTAGCGACAGGAAGTGAGTGCGACACCCAGAAACAGCCTAACGGGAGCAGATGAGAGCCAGGATGGGCGGCGACGTGCCGCTCTACGATTGTCGGCTCGCTGAGAAACCAATATTTCAGAAATGGACGATCGGACCAAAACAAACAAAAGATAGCACGTAAACGCGGCTGTTTGAAACGCGCAGCTCAAGAAGGGCTCTGCAATCTGTGTTATTGTTACTCTTCAGCTTGTACGTGCAGCATGGACTGAATCTCACACCCCCAGCTTCATTATAATACAGGTACGTTTGATAATGAAACTGTAATTAAATAAAGCCGAAAAGGGCCCGATATACATTGACTACCAGCGTAAAGACCCAACCAGAACAGTTTTATTTGTCACATACACAATTATACTCAGTACAATGAAATGGTAACACTTTGCAGGGGCACATGTACTTAGAGGTAACTAAGTATAAATCATGAACAAATACTACTTGAGTCACTACTATTGAATTAACGTGAGATCAGTCTGTCACTTAGACTTAGTTTGTGGTTAATTAACACATAAGCAGGAGTATAATATTGTATTATTTGTGCTCCCTCAAGTAAATTGTTACCATGAAATGCATCATTGCCAAGCTTCGGACTGTGAAACTCTTGACATAAGCATAAAGAGACAAGACATTAAACAATAAATATGACAATAATCCTAAATATTCAATTGGTAACCTACCATATCCTCATGGGCAGTGAGAACACATGGATATACAGCCCAGATTTGCTATTATTATTTTATAGATAAATATAGTTTGCCAAAGTATCATTTTCATGGAGAATTTGCCAGGCCTGAAAATATATTGAAAAATTTGCATGTGAGCCCAACTGCAGAGCCTTCTCGGGTCCTCTGAGAGTCAGCCTCCGACAGACGACAGTCAGCCTCCGACAGACGACAGTCAGCCTCCGACAGACGACAGTCAGCCTCCGACAGAGGAAAGTCAGCCTCCGACAGACGAAAGTCAGCCTCCGACAGACGTAAGTCAGCCTCCGACAGACGAAAGTCAGCCTCCGACAGACGAAAGTCAGCCTCCGACAGACGTAAGTCAGCCTCCGACAGACGAAAGTCAGCCTCCGACAGACGAGAGTCAGCCTCCGACAGACGTGAGTCAGCCTCCGACAGACGACAGTCAGCCTCCGACAGACGACAGTCAGCCTCCGACAGAGGAAAGTCAGCCTCCGACAGACGACAGTCAGCCTCCGACAGACGACAGTCAGCCTCCGACAGAGGAAAGTCAGCCTCCGACAGACGAAAGTCAGCCTCCGACAGACGACAGTCAGCCTCCGACAGACGAAAGTCAGCCTCCGACAGAGGAAAGTCAGCCTCCGACAGAGGAAAGTCAGCCTCCGACAGACGACAGTCAGCCTCCGACAGACGAAAGTCAGCCTCCGACAGAGGAAAGTCAGCCTCCGACAGACGACAGTCAGCCTCCGACAGACGAAAGTCAGCCTCCGACAGAGGAAAGTCAGCCTCCGACAGAGGAAAGTCAGCCTCCGACAGACGACAGTCAGCCTCCGACAGACGACAGTCAGCCTCCGACAGACGACAGTCAGCCTCCGACAGACGACAGTCAGCCTCCGACAGACATAAGTCAGCCTCCGACAGAGGAAAGTCAGCCTCCGACGAACAGCAAGACTCCAGAGTGAATAAAGCGGATTGATCAGCGAGGAGCAGCCGTGTCATGTGGGTCAGTGATCTTCCCCATGAAGCCCCTGTCAAAAAGTGCCGACAGACAGCTGTCAGGGTATTTGCGCCCCAGCTTCCAACCCCCCCCCCCCCCCCCCCCATGCTATTATCAGAGCAGTAGATTTGAAACGTGACCTGCGATGCATAATTTCAAGCCACTGAACTTTGTATGTCTTTGAGATGCCTTTGAAATCCCCCTTGCTAATGGGTGCTATGTTCCACTCTGCATGATCCTCTTGGAATAACAAGTTTTGTCAAGATTTCCAGATGACTTCTGGGCCTCCTCTACACTTACCATGTATTTGTCAGGCAGCGCTGCACACGTTAGGATAGCTGTTAAGCGTAGGTCAGCTACCACATCCATTATAATTGATTTTGACAGCGACAACGGGGCTGAAATGATGTCAAAATTAGGATGATCTTCCATCTCTTCCACCTTGGTGGGCGGGTGGCCGATGGTCTGAACATCCTAACCACGCCTGAAGAGCACCTTGGGAGGTCTGCTCACCTGGGAAAGCTCTCACGGCCAATCCTGAGAGACTCCACCCCTTGGATGCCACGGCACCCACACAGATGGAAACATTATCTGAGGTGGCCCTGACAGTAGGGGGGTGTACCGGACAGCCCCCAGTGCTAGCCTCTCTGCCTAAATAAATACGGCTGTCACCAGCTGTCGGTGAGTTCTTAAATCCCAGTGATTATGGAAACGCTGGTCAGACATGCATGCGGTGATCAATGCCTGCTATCAATAAGGCTGGCAAATCGCACACGACGGAAAGGGCACTTGATGAATTCAGTGCCGGTGGCTCAAAGGGACGCAGAAATCAATTGACGTGATTAAAACAAATGGACTGGCGCTACAAGACTGAATCCGGGCCACTTTTCTTACGGACTGTAATTACTCTCCGCTCCCTGCGAATCTTAATGTGACCGTACCTCCATTTCATGGCCCGTAATGGAAAAATCACGAATGTTAAGATGCGTCCTGCTGTTAGGGGGCGACGCCGAGGACAGGCACAGAGCCAGTGTGACCTCTGCGGTCATCGGCGTAGCCCTGGACACTACCCCAGCCATAACGCATGCCCTGTACCAGCCCCGGGTGTCTCATTCGAGAAGGTAGCCAACACGTCAGTCCAATGGGCTCAATCTGATGACTTGATATTACGCCGTTGAGATGACTTATGCGGGGAAATTCACAGCCGCGTTCTGTCCCGGGCTTCCGACGGCAGGTTGTCTGGCGTCCGTGAGCACATCGGGGCATTTCCCCCCGCCGGTGGTACTTAATTCATGGCGCCGAGAATAGCACGAGCCATGCTCCGCCAACGGGGGGCACACTCGAGCCTGGGGATTATATAACGGCGCCCCACCCGGAGTTAAGGGCCATATCAAGCAATCTGGCAAAGAGATTGGACTCCATAATGGATAGATTGCCTTGGCAGTCACCAGGCTGAGGGTCACCTGAAGGATGAGGGCGACAGCCGTAAGCGACGTCTCGACGGGACTTAATCTGCGAACATCTCAGAAGGTGCCGGCGTGTTTCCCGGGGCCGTCAAAGAAAAAAAAGAACGAGGCAGCCATCTCTAAGCCGTCGTTGAGTCATGTGACCTCAACAGAACAGTGTCCATGAGACCGGAAACCTGAAATGGGAATGTCCATACCTGGATAAAGGGAGCATTAAGGGCATTTCAGGAACTACCTGTCCAGTCAGTGATGTCACAGGTGACTCGACCAGTCATTCATCTCGATAAATACATTGCAAAAAAAAAAGTACATACATTTATAATAAATTTGTATTATATATCATTATGACTAACAAAAGCCACATATTCAAATATAACTGTACAATATAATTAAATCTTATTAAACGCAATATGTTCAGGTAGCATTTTCACCTGATGAGTGAGGAATAGCCTCTGGGATTGGCTCTGGACCTCAGCAACCCTGCATAGGAGAAGCTGGTATAGAAAGTTGGATGGATGGATGGATGGATGGATGGATGCAGTTATACCACCTGCACCCCCCAGGAGAATCGCCTAAGAGGGATGTGGAGAGATGGGACCAGAGGCAGGAAGCGCAGGCTGCAGAGTGGACATGTAGCTGGGGGTCGCTGGTATAAATGGACCTGAACGGCGTGACTTTGAAAGCTGGCAGCCAGCCAGGCTGCTCGCAGGAAAACTCCCAGTGACGAGCAGAACGAGGGTGGCCAGGAACCCGCACTGCCTGCTGTGCTTCTCTACAAAAAATGGCTGTACTCCACCGCCTTCCCTCACCTCAGAAGGCCCCCGTCTCCTTGCCACACCACTAATTATGTGGCACGTCGCAGGTTTCCGCCCCTGTTTTGCTTAGCACTCGATGTCAGGCTCATCTAGATATTGGCAAAAATGCAGCTTATTGAATTGGGCAGGCATGGGTGAGTATGTGCCACGCTAATAGCCTGAAGGTGGACCACCTCCTACCAGTCAGAACTATCCCGTTTGCCACCCCATCTCAATCATTGTATGATTTTTGTTTTTTTTTTTAAGAATTTATACAATTGCAGTCATTGGTTGATGGTGAATCGTAACTTTTTATAAATCCAATTTTTCTCTTTAGACTCCTTCTTTGTGCTGTAAATCGTGCATACGCCATCATTCCTTTCTTTATGCCGTGCTCTCAATAACCCGCGCTTGTGCTCAAAACAGGCTGTGGCGTTTCCAGAGGACACTGGGTGCCTTGCCGTACTGCTCGGGGAAATCGTTCGTTTGAGGCGAGGATTGGACAGCCCCGCAGATCCCAGATACGCAAACGGAAACTGTCACCGCGCAACTGAAATCGAGATAAGAGCTTAACACGGGCCCGAGGTTTTAAATAGGAACTGAAATGCACCGTTTAGCTACACATGAGCAGAGTGGGTAGCGTTTAATGTGTTCGGCGTGAGTTACATGTTTGTGGCGACATCTGCGTGAAATCCATTTGCCAGAAAAGAATGTATATCCCAAATTAGTATATTTGTATTTATACGCAAGGAATTCCATCACCGGGAAACAAGCGGACGAACAAACAGAAACATAACAGGAAGGAAGACAGATATTTGATGTCTCAGGACTTTCCCCAATCCCCCCACCCACTCCTTCACCATGTTAACCTTATAAATCTGCTTCTGTGAGGTGGGCCTGAGTCCAACAGACAACATTGTGTTGAGGTCATCTTTTCTATTAATCCAGCTGGGACAGGATCCCTGCCGTATTCACATCTATATAGAGAAAAACCTTATTTTAGAACACATGGGAATAAAACCTCGATCGAGTTTTCCACCAGAGTCAAGGCTTCCAAGACCCTGAAAAGATAGGTTTGCCCCTGACCACCTTTCATATTTGTTATTGTCATCAAAAGAAAACTCTTACAAGTTTTGTGAACACTGCAGTATATTGTTCATTTATTATAAATAACTGAGATATTTTATAACCTTTTTTTTAAAAAATAAAAAAAAGGGGGGGGGGATTCACTTCTTTTGCTCAGGTCCAGTTCAGGGTTTTGTAAATATCTCTAACTCCCCCAAATACAAAGTGAAATTCCTCCCATTCAGTCCTTAAATATAGTCATTGTGGAACAGACTTGTTTTGGACTGTTGACACCATAATGTACTGTTGAATTTTTATGAATACTTAAAATGTCACCCCACTCCGCACCATGATCTGAATGGGGGAGGTTCACGTTCCCTCTGATGGTTTATCATGCCATCCTGACAGTAGTAGTCGCTTTCTTCGCAATTTGTCCTTACATTTTTATGAATATTCAGAATTTAACGGCATCCTTGATGCCTTCTCAAGGACACACAGCCTGCTCCTCCATCCCCCCCCCCCCACCCCCCAAAGGGCATCGCTCATCGAGACGCATTTTCAAATTAACGTGAAAGTTTGGCTAAAATCTCGCTTTTCCCACTTCTGATGGTTGACAAATAACCCGTGCATAGTGAGTGGGAGACGCTGGGTCTTCAGCATCACACTCATCTGTAATGCAAAATCAACAGTTCTGATGGTGCCTTATCACAAAAGTTAGTGCTGGTTCATAGTTACGGCCAGTAGAACAATAATTGCAATAATTTTACTATTTTGTTAAGTTATTCATCACGTAGCTCAAAAGCAGAATCAAATTTTAAGGAGTCCCAACTGGCCTTTCTATTAAAAGCCACATTATACGCCAAAGTTTACATTAGAATATCACAAGCCTTAGAAACATTCATTACGCTAAAGCAGCATTTCCCAGTTTGGTCCTCGGGGACCCAGAGTTGGTCTATGTTTTTGCTCCCTCTGAGTTTCCTGCCATACTGTCTACATTTTTGCTCCAGCTGGGAGGGAGCAAAAACGTGGACAGTCGGTGGGTCCCCGCGGATGCACCGCTGTGCTAAAGAATTTTTGGTTGAGGTTGAGAGAACATCTCCCTGGTAATGGGGGGCCGGATTTAGGGTATGGATACCTGGGTGGAGAGGGAAAGAGTCTTAGCGGCACTGGGATGTGGCCTCCAGCCTCTGGGCTTACCGAGAGAGCAATATGAGATGGTATTAGGTAAAGGCCACCACTGGCTCCGGTAGGATCAAACCACAGAGGAACAGTAGACAAGAAAAGCCATTTTTCTTCCTCAGCCCATGTGGATTTGTCAGGGGAAACACCACAGTTCATAAATCTTTGGGGAGTTTTTTCTGCCCAGCACTGTATCGCTAAAAGACTGCATGTACATATGCTGTTTAAACACAGGGGGCGTGTATTGCTGTTTGTAGCCAAACGAGGCCTAAACGCAAGTGGAGCCCGATCAGTTCGTCCAGGGTTGCTCGGGGAAAGTGGAAAAATGAACAGAGTGAAGAGGTGGAAATTGGGTTCGCTGGCCGCGTGATGTGTCCAGACACACGTGCTCGGCGTGTGGCGATAGAGCCAAGGCGTCAAGATTCGGTGTAGCTAAATGTGGCTAATCGTGGCTAATCGCCCACATGTTTATTCACAGCCTTTAAGAGTGATTTAGGGCAGGGCAATCACCAGGCTACCTGTCCTGCCAATGCCGAGCTGAGCATGCGTCTAGATAAAACACCTCCCAAACGCACAGAACAAATCGAAATGCGTCCAACAGTGTAAAATCCACTGTCTGGCTAGATATATTTACGATGCACAGCCTTTAGTGTATAATGCAGCGCTACCGTGTTTTAAGATTCCCTGAACAGACGCTCAGCGTAATTGATTCAGTGCAGAATAAATGATTCACTGGGGCCGTGTTTCCAGTGCGGAATCACATCAGACGGCCAGGCACGTCGTCCCAGAAAACTGGGAGCTGATTACACTGAAAACTTCACCCAGTGATGTCAGACTTGCCTCACCATGCATCTTGTAAGGCGGCGTGGACATCATATGATATGATAATAGAAAACCCTCCATGTCCCAGCTCCTGTGATAACCCCCCCCCGCCCCCCCGGCTCCTCAAAGAACGACAGGCAGGCCGCTGTCGGATTTCCCGAAAAACAAGGTGGAACTCTGTGCCGCCAGGGCCGCTCATTACCTGCTCATCTCCACGGCAATGGCTTGTCACCGCATGCCCCCCCCCGCCGGCGACACTGGGTCCCTCCGCGTTTCGGGCCTGTCCGCACCCTTACCGTTATCGCTCTGCTCTGTCAGCCGTGTCAAAGTGACACCTGCGGCTACAGATCCTGTCAGTCCTGGAGAGTCCGCACAGTCCATTATTCAACTTCCAGTTTTCTGCGGTTTTTATTTTAAAATAACAACACGGATTTACGGAAACAGAGGGATTTTCGTTAACTTTATTTTTGGGATGATTCGGCTCCGGCAAACGCCTCTGCATTGGGCACGAGTGCCGGGAACGAGGAGGAACTTAGTCGTGCTTTTGTTTGTTGTTGTTGTCGTCTTCCCGGTGACAGCAGCTGTGAATCGGCAAATGTCAGGATCAAAGCAATCAGCCAGGAGAGAGAGAGAGAGAGAGAGAGAGAGAGAGATGCATGTCGGCAGCGACGGCGTGAGCAAAACACCACCGTCCACACGCCCTCCTCCGCGGTCACCCGTCAGACCAGCTCCTCCAATTTTAACGTGCAGCTCGAAATCTCCTCTCATTTTTTTTCTTCCTTTTTCCGAGTGCAGTATCTCCCCTCACAGATTTGCCGCTCCGCAGATCCGCCTCAAGGCCCCGTGCTTGTGATATGCTAACATCCGCCGTCGCGCAGAGTGACAGACGGGGAAATGAGTGAAGCGGGAATCCAGCCGGCCACGTCCGTCCACTGGTGTGGGTGTTCTGCTCCTACCGACAGAATAACTGCCCGATGTCTTCAAATTGTTTTTCCAGTCCTCTGTATTTGAGAAAGTGTTTCATGCTCTGTGATCTTGCGTGGATGTGTGTGTGGACTGAACCGGGCTGGATTTCAGCCATTTCTGTCTTTGCACAGCCTAGCTCAGTGTGACCCTGTCCTCAATACGTAGTTATGGATGGATGGATGGATGGATATCCTACTACAGGCTATGGTAAACCCTTTGGGAATATATTAACCACAACAACTTACTAAACACTGAGGTATCAGTAGAGGTGGAGATTTCAGGTCCAGAGAATGCGAATCCAGACCAGGATTTTGTTTCAACCAAACAGTTGAGTACTCTATGACTGTGACCCTTTATGCTCAACTGGTTGGTTGAAACAAAATCCAAGTCTGGATTTATGCTCTCTGGACCTGAAATCTCCACCTCTGGGTATGAGACCCATAAAAGGAGGATACTATCAGTCATTGAGACCTGACTTTGATTATGACATCGACTAGAAGCCAATCAGAGTGGAGAGTCTGTGTCATATAGCAGATCAATGTTACACACTGTAATCCATTATGGTCACCTTGGGAACATTCCCCACCCCCCCCCCACCCACCATCTCATACATGGCAGCCAGCCACTTTTCTCGCTCATCGGGACGCAACTGGAGGTGTCAGCTGACCCTGTTCCTCCCGAGAGAGATCGTGCTGATTGCTTTCGTCCCTGATGCCCCCTACCTTATCCGAAACGGTGCCCTTCAGCTGCTGTCCATCCCATCGAGGTGATACCTCTACCCATTCTGAGCCGAGGGTTTGCCTTTCAATCAGACTTTTCCTGACAGACCCAGAGGTGTCAGCTTCTATGGGAGCTATAAATGAAATGTGGAACAGAAGCACCACATGAACAGGGCAGACTGGATAGAGTGGCCTCACCATCTTCTTAGGTCATTATTCGTGGAACGTTTGGCGATCTCCTCCAGGAGCCATGGTTAAGTTTATGACACCATCAGGGAACTTCCTGCTAACGACTCGACAAATGTGCTTTTACACTGCTGGAACTTTTTTCCGGTTTCCGGAACCGAGGACTTTTGTCATGTTCACACTGCAGGAACTTGGCCCGATTGTAGTTCCCAGGAGGTAGTTCTGGAACCGTATATTTAATATGAGGCTCGGTGCTTTTCCTTCGGACATTAACTGCTGCGGAGGGGCGGACAGTGATGGCTTGATGCCAACAAGCAGCACTGCTGGCTTAGAAGTTAGGCGGAAAAGCAGAAGAGGAAATACATTGGAGCAAAAATTGATTAGATGGAATTATTTTTGCACCCCAATTACATTAAATGAATACATTTATACATTTTTTGCTTGCATCTGCATATTTCTGAATCAGAAAATTTGGTGAAAGAATACATTTCGGTGAAATTTGCTATTGCTTTTAAGCGGGATAATGTTGCACCATGTTGTATTCTGTGAAAAATGAAAGATCGATCGGCTGGCAAGATTTAATGAGAATCACAAACATGTTTTGGCTCATACAAGTAAAATATAAATAAAAGGCTGTCCTCTTTTGATCACAAACAGTCTCCTTCAGTAACTAACAGATGACTAACAAAATGCCTTATTTATCCTCCGTTGTTTTGGCATGGCGCTGTAGTTTCAAAGTGTATTTGAAATTTAACAAACTAACTTTTTGCGACTCCCATGTTTATTTAGCATAAACATAAACATAAACATAAAGGTCCCAGTTCCTGTTGAAAGTGACAAACGAAAGCAGCCAAGAGCTATGAGTTCCGGGTCGAGACGGCCCAGGGACTTTAAACTAGGACTAGGCCCCGGAACTTCAGGCCCCGGAACTTCAGGCTCCGGAACTTCAGGCCCCGGAACTTCAGGCCCCGGAACTTCAGGCCCCGGAACTTCAGGCCCCGGAACTTCAGGCTCCGGAACTTCAGGCCCCGGAACTTCAGGCTCCGGAACTTCGGTATGAAAGCGCCTAAAGACTCTTGTCACCATGCATTCTCATATTTCACCACTCGGGGCAGACTTTTCTTTAGTTACTATAGTTTCAGCTCACTATGCTAAAAGTGCTTTCTCAGTTCAGTTCACAGTTAAAATGATAGCTGCTGTGAATTTTCACTTATTTCCAGTCAGTAGTGCAAAAACCGGAATTGAATTACTAAATGACTTCAGTGCTGTAAAGCAGCATGATTTTATGAGGAACCAGCAAGTGCCTGTCACTAAAGTATCATATTCCTAGGAGTTTTTCTGGTTTATTTTTACAAAGTAAAACTTTCTATGTAGTAAGATTCTTATTACTTATTAGTCGTATAAAATGTATTAGTCAGACATACACACAGGAGTCGAATTTGGGCAGTACTGTATAAGAACAATCTGGTTTATGAGTCAGAAGCTAACAGTTATGTAAAAACAGTAAAATGTCATATACAAGCAACACAGTCTTTCATAGCCTTCTTGGTGACTGAAATAGTAACATAATTGCGTAATAATTCCTTGTTCGTACAGGGGGTTATGGCTGGATATTTCGACTGCTGTGGAGAGAGATTGAAGTTACGTATTTATGACGCGTGAATA
Organism: Brienomyrus brachyistius; assembly: GCF_023856365.1. Taxonomy (NCBI): domain Eukaryota; kingdom Metazoa; phylum Chordata; class Actinopteri; order Osteoglossiformes; family Mormyridae; genus Brienomyrus; species Brienomyrus brachyistius. The sequence continues at coordinate 2,410,369 of NC_064557.1, read as the reverse complement.
TTTCTGGAAAGGGGCAGATTAAGGAAGAAAAACTCTTAGCACAGGACGTGGCCCAGCACTGTCCTCGGATTTCTCCTATGAGGCATTACTTCCAGTCTATGGCTCCCTGTTGTCTGCAGGTTCTGTTAACAGGCTAATATCAACACCGCTAACGCCGCATGGCCCAAGCATTCTGGAGCTGTTTCCGTGTCAAATGGGGGGAGATTAGCACACCCCGGTATGAATCACACCAAAAGCGGCTCGTTAGAGAGAAATAATAGGCTTTCCCCAAAAGCATTAAGGCTGCACTCTTCCCCTTACGGAAGACGCGATAAGCTCTGTCTTAGCCCATGTAATAGCTTAATGTTTAAACCAGCAATCACCCTTCACCTCACACACCTTACCATGCGATCAAGGTGGCGTTTCGTACAAACGGGCCATCTGGGGCCTTCATCTCAGCCCTGATGACTTCCTGTTTCACGCCTCTGATTGGATACTCAGTTTTCGGCAGCAAACCTGCACAGGTTCAGATTTTATAAATGATGCGGCGGACAAAAAGTCTATCCGCCTCCCTGCACGGACAAATACTGCTGATGCCTGTAGATAAAATGTAAATGACTACAATTCATCAGGCAATCGTGGGCAGATCACCGTACGGCTGTAATTGGGTGAAAGAAGAACCCTAACGGGCTTGGAGAGAAGCTCAGCTTTGAGGCTGCGAGCAACGTTCCTGCCGTTTAATCTTCATTGCTTGGCCAGCAGGTAGTGCGGCGGCCAAGTCTATCACTCATACCCAGAAGGTTGTCAGTTCAAGCCGTTAAGGATCTGTCGATTTACCAGCAAGCCATATGACTGGTCACACGTAAGCAGAAAAATCATCTCTGATCCGTCGGCCCCATGGTTAAGTTGCATTCGCTAACAAGTCACTTAGCATCAATTTCATCGTTGAGTTCAGGGGACGTTCCTGAACAGCCGATTAGCATGCTTTGTTTGGGCTTTCAGTATAAACACCATCAAATGACACTTAGGGCGTAAAACTCGAGAGCCTCGTTTGTTAAACTGGGCCATTTCCGAAATGATGGGCAATCAGTTACGTCCGTGACTGATGAGGTTGCTTAGGACCTCAGGTGAGATGTTCTTCTGGCCTTTCTGAGCAAAGGTACTTGACTTGAATTGCTCTTGTTAACAGGCAGTAAAGCAGGACTGGAGTAAATCACAACTATGCTACAGTGGGGGATTCGGGAAATATAGTAACACTTAAGTACCACAATAGTATGTAACATTATAATGGATAAATAACAGGAACAGCAGGAAAACTTTTATATATTGTATCGAATGACTGTTATATATGTTGCTTCTATGTCTTTGTCATTTATTCATTTATTAATATACAATTTGATATATATTGCTTAAAAATATGGCTTCCTTTGATTGCATCCAAAATGCCTAAGAAAACTGGTTATCTGTGTGTTTAATTTGGAAATAATGAGATAATGTCGGTACAATCCCTGGAAAATCTGACAAATCTCAGAACTCTAAAATATCATCTGTGACATCCATCCTTCCCTTCATCAATGCGTCCGCTTCCATGACGACCAGCCGAGGGTCACGGAGAGCCTGGAGCCCATCCCAGAGAGCACAGGGTGTCGGGTAGGGACCACCTACAGCAGCACGCTAAAAATAGACCTCTCCATCCACTGGTCTTGCCCATTTTCCAGAACCACTTATTCCATGCATGGTTGCAGAATGCGTGGAGTGTATCCCAGGAGACGCAGGGCATGCGGGACACCGTGAATGCGTCTGAGTGAGGGACACCAGCCTTTGGGGGGCATGAGACTGTGTCGTGAGGCCGTGACGCACCCCCGCAGCAACACACCACCGGTGACACACCACCGCCCCCTACACACCGTCGACTGCAAATAGTCCCGGGGTGGCCGATCTCCTGCAGGCATGTGTCACCTTGCCCCCCCCCCCCCCCCCCATGCAGCTTTTCGTACAGAGACACTCCAGCACGAGAGGCGCCCGCGTGGGCTGATCCCATTTCCAGGCAGCTGAGTCATCACTCAAGAGACTGTGGCGCTCGGACGGGGACCTTGGCGCGCGGACGGGGACCTGACGGGGACTGAGAGACAGGCCTGGTCGCGTGTGCAGGGAGCCCCGGTGCTCCTGACCTTTTCACAGCCGCACCGATGACACCCCGGGACCCGACGTAAACATGCCGAAGGCCGCGTGAATATGCATCAGGAACGGAAGGGCTTAGCGCTGCTTCTGACTCATCAGATCTCTATCTTTCATTCTCCTGCGGGACAAGAGGAACATCAAACAATGTTTGGCCCCTCCCAATCTTCCACATGTGCTCTTACGCCCCCCTTACCAATACCGCTGTGATGCCCCAAAAATTCATTTAAAAACAATAAATTATACTTTAATGTTAGAAAGGCCCACACCGGTATTTCCCCCATGTGCCGTATATCATGAGAAGCGTTTTACTGGATTTATATATTTTAAAGGTCGACTGCGGTGGTAAGGTCAACGCCGCACACCGTAGAGAGTCCACTTTCATTTTTTTTAACAACAGAACCTGTCAATAACTAATCCTGACCTTTCGTCGTTCTCAGGAACCTTCCACAAATTGAAATAGTAAGAATGGATGTTAATACTGGAGCCGGTGTTATGGTGTTGCAAATGTTACCAGCCATGGATACCGTGTCCGGAAAAAAACAGTCACCATTCAATCCACCTCTGTTACTCTCTTGGCCACCAACTCCCACCCCAAACCCCTTCCCCACAACGGAACAGGATTAATTCCCTGCTCCCCTGGACTCTGAGTCCCTCACTCCCCAGGGAAAGCGTGTCAGTATCGCTCAAAGTGACACACTGACTGCAGGGCGCCGATTGGGAAATTTGTTGCAGGCTTCAGCGGGGGGGTGGCGAGTCGGGGGCCGAGGGGGTGTCTTACACCAGTGGAAGCCACATCAGGGCCGAGAGCAAATCCTTCCTCACGCCACGCATCCATCCTCATGCATGCTGCCCCAGAACCCGGCGATCCGGTGGCCTTCCCTCTGCATTGCATTGTATATTCACCCTTAAGCACCACAAACAAAATACCTTTGCTGGCTCTCCAGTCAGTCCTAAGGAACACTTCTAAGCTTCCCTCTAAAAGAACCTTTCGAAGACTGCAAATTCGCACTTAAAGACCAACACACATGTGGGTGGGCCTCTTCCAGTCATGTATTATTTACCGGAGTATTATTTACGTCTGATTTCAAAGACGTAACCTCAACACCTCAATGTCACCAGTGTCTGAATGCCCGCAAATCGCAGGGTCATGCATGCAATTTACTTAGAGGGCAGTGGCCTGTAAGGTCTCAGTCACTGCGCGAGACTTAGTGGGAAACCTCACTGCCTCGCTGAAGCCGTGTCGAATCTGCAGCACCCTCGCAGGCTTGTCTCAGGAATGATCCTTTTTAAATTCTCTGTGGTAAGGGATGCCCGCATTACTCCCCAGTGCAGCGGTAACCACGGCGCCCACCTCTTTCAGCGCACCTATTACAATGCAGCTCATTTCTGTGGAACTGCAGAAATCAAGCAGAGTTAAGCGGCATGATGAGTGCAAATTTTAATGAAATATACAGTTACCAATATGTGTCACGGTGTCTGCAAATGAGATCAGTGTCATATAACAGAATTATTACTGCAGTCTGTGGCATTGCCAATATATCAAACCTTTTTCCCTTAAATTTAGTTCTATTTGTTGTCAGCTCAGTTAAGAAAAAAACAAAAAATTAATAACTCAGTCAATGGGTATGGTGTTTAGTGTCCAGTACAACTGTTTTCTATTTTTAGCAATCAATTTATATATATATATAATATATATATTCTTAACAATTATGTGACAGATATGGAAATTCCATGGGCAGCCACTAGGGGGAGGCCCTGCATACAGAGAAGATTATGTTTGGCCCCTCCTGTCATAATCTGCTGCCACGCTATTCTATGGTTTATATCCTCCAGTCATTGGTTGGATTTTGCTGGGATTTAAGGTCACTTGTTTCCAGCTTTAAATCCCCGCGGTCGCCCGTTGGGATAATAAGGCGTCCGTCCCTCAGCCAGGTTGTTAGTCGACCGTAATCCCCAGCGAGCTGCACAGCTGGATGCAAGCGAGCGCTTTGCGGTGGTCTCAGAGTCGACAGTGAAGACGTCACACGTGCTCGCAGGTCGGTGGTTATACCTAAGAGGGGTTTCCATCGTATCTCCTGGCTGGTTTTCCAAGAAGGCCCTTGTCGTTTGATTTAGCTAGCTGCCAAGCAGGTAATGGTGGAAGGATCCACCAAAGTGTAATGAAAACAGGTTTTTTTTCCAAACATACTGCGACACGAAGATGGTTTCACCACTCAAATCAAAAGGTTATTTATTTGTTAGCCTCCAGCTCTGATGTAACTATTACATATTTTATATAACCTTAGCTTCTAGCCATCCACATCTTACTTAATTAACTGAAATAATTATTTTTCTTTGCCCTGCAAATTGAACATATTGCCTCTCCCGGTGTTTAAAGATGCAGCTATCCAAATGTTTGTTTATTGCATTAGCAGTCAGAGTTATTGAAACAAAATTTATCTTTAATTCGATTCAATTATGAAATATATTATTTATACATGTTTAATTATATACTATTTAAGTATGACCTCCAGGAATATCGGAAGCACATTTTAGTCTGTTAGAGGTTGCGTTATTCGTAACGGCATGATTGACTTATTTATTGGTGCTCGGTGTTGTTCTGTACCTTCTACTGCCGTAATTGTGAACCACGGAATTCTGTAGCCGAGCATGTGTGTTTTAAACTGGCAGATAATATAATTCCATCCCATTCATATTCAGAAATTTTCATTCTCCAGATGAAAGGAGCCACAGGGTCAAGTAATTATGGCCAGGGCAGATTTCTACCGTCCTGGATTGCCAGCAGCCCAGCTGGGATTCAGGACAGAAAGCAAACAGGCACCTACCCACCCCGTTTCCCCGCCTCTAGTCTGCACACATGCACCACACACAAGAGAAGCGTGTGATAAAACAAAGCTCTCCTGTTATCAAATGCGGAGGGGTGGGGGTGCGTGCAGGCTTTGTGGAGGGCTGGCAGGGGGTAGGTCCTCACTCATCACTGGGGAAGGCTTCCCCTATCAACCGAGCGCAGTATAGCTAGCAGGCCAAGCTAACGTGCTGGTGTTAGCGTGCACATCTGAGGGGCCCCTAGGCGAACGGCGGTGGCGCCAGGGTCCGAGTGGAGCCATCCATGCGCTGCGAGACGGGCCGTGCCAGAACGACGGCCAATCGGCTACGCCGGACGGCGCCGTCGACGTGAAAGCGGCCCTGACAGGCTTTAGAGAGTCCATTCGTCCAGATCCTGGCTGAAAGAAAACACGCAGACAGCCGGTGCTCCCCAGCGGCCATGGCAGCCGTATTAATAGCCCACATGTAGACGATTCGTGTTGTGAAAACACCAGCCTCCTATATGGGCCCGACTGAATGGCTGACGCAGCCCTTGGCAGCAAACGCAGCCGGGCTTTATCCTAAAACTATTCTCAGGCACGTTATTAGAAGGCGTGTGACGTGAAATGCCCTGGGGGGGGGGGCATGCATAGACGCAATAATCAGATGGATCTCACGGGGGTGATTGATTGCCCTCAATGGAGGTTCTGTGCTTCTGGTACAGGTTGTAACTCCCTCAAAGCAAATACAAGAAAGGTCGAGTGCTACGTACCACGGTAGGCCATGAGCTAGACGGCGACCCATAGGCACTATACCTCAAGTACGCAAATCCTACGTTGTTTTACGACAATAAAGAAAAGGCATTGGAAAAAAAAAACACATCGAAAGGCACTTAATTACCACATAGGATCTGCCTACCCAAAGCAGAAAACTAATTCATGAGTTAAAGCCAACTAACCACCCAGCTGGCCCTGAGGGGACCGATTACCCCATTGAAGATAAGGAGGGCCAGCTGGGCTCCATTAACTAAGCAACTGTCTATATGCAGTGAACTGGTGATAAATCACCATGGCAACGCAATCAGCACGATCCATCGCCGTACCTTTCCCGACCGACCGCTGGCCCGCGTTACATATAGCTACACGTATCACGTATATTCTCTCTTCCACTTATGACTCACAGCGACGAGCAGGATGGGAAAGAAGCACAGCAACATTGGCCGTCACGATGTCACACTGGGCTGTCAGCCACCAATGGTATGAGGTCCTGTTAGCATCACGTTACGGTGAGGCTAAGTGACCCTGTCATAAGAAAGCCTTCCCCTGTATCGCTACAGCATCACTGACTGATCAAAGGGGCTTCCTGATTGAAATGGTCTCTGCGCTCCAAAACGCGCAGATCTCTGATCGCACCCAGATTCGTTTTCATTTTTTATCATCTATGGCAGGTCACGCATTGAGATTTCTGAACGCTGGTCTGTGTTTTATTGCCAATTTAAAATAGAGACATTGCAGGGCTTCAGTGCCTGTAATTCATACTGGAGGCCACAGTCCACTGTGGAGATATCAGATCCATCTACTTTACGGCGAGAGACATGACTCCGCACTGTTGATTCTTCGGGGCTCGGATGAAGGCAGGTGCTTATGAATATTCATTAGCGACGGGGGCCATCCAGCGAACAGCTCTGCTGTCAATATGTGTCAGACGACTGTGGCCACCAATCAATGGGAGTCAAGACGGAGCCAGGCAGTCTGGGTATGAATATTCACACAATACGGCAGTTCAGAAGATCTCTTTAAGTGGCAACAGCGAGAAGGGCGCTAGTTTTCATGGCGTACATAAAATCGGCTGTCATTTTTGTGGCAGAGTAAGTTTGGAAAAAGCGTCTACCTCGAGTCGTCATAACGACACTTAGACTCAGTAGCGAGATATTCGAGCGTGAAGCTCCTCTAGAGGGGCTAAGCCTCCTACAATCATTGTACTTCCTGCGAAACCCGAAAGCACACACGAGCTTTGTCCCATTTCGAGGTTTAGTGACTCAGGAAATGAAATAAATTATTCCTTATAAATTGCACTCGACTACGAACAAATGAAAGGCAGAGTTCTAGGAACATCAGACCCATAAATAAATATCCCAGAGTGCATTGGGGCTGTGTTTTGAACTTTCTAAAGTTGTAATGAAGCTCTCAGACCAGATTCCTCTCCCACATACTGTCATTATTGAGTAGCTCACTCAAACGGAATAAAGTGCTCTAATTATGTCTTGGAATAAGATGGTGGAGAGTCTGATCGGGTTCACAGCTCTGCTCGGTGTAGATGTGTTTCATAAGAAGCTTAATGGACAACACACAGAGGCTCCTAAACATCACGTGGAGAATCCTATTCTGTTTGTTCAGCTCTTCACAAATTATGCGCGATTGTTAAAGAATCCGGATTTTATGCTGCGCCCAGTTGACTTCTACGAGCGGCTAAAAGCTAACCACGCACCTCCTTCTGGGATGATCTTTCGCCGCGGCCGCAGAAATTGGTTTCATCTCCATGGAATGGAATTCCATAGCGAGCAAGCATTCATCACCTTTGATATGGCGAAGAATGGTTTATTGATTGTTTTTCCAGCCCTACGTGGAAACCAATTATTTGCACATGCAACTAAACTGCACGTGGACGGGATAAGATATAACATCCATAACAGATATCCCAGCACCTGGACACCTGAGACCATGGGCACTTAAATGCATAGACCTATTTGGAGTAAGAACAACAGTCATCACGTTAAATTTAGCGCAAATCGTGAGGCAGGTGTTTAAGGCGGTTCAGCCTGTAGGAAGACAAGCAGGTGTCTCTCTGTCACAATGCTGTTGAATCACTTTCTCCCTCTCATTTGTCTAAATAAAGGACGGGTATTTTCTCCTTAAGTGTGCATATGTACAGGAACACGTTCAATTGGAAAGAATGTCTCTATTCTGAGGTGTTAAAGACGGTGACTAATGGTACGTCCGATTGGCTGTGCCGCGGGCGGGCCGTCCGTTCTGTTGTTAGATGTTCGGCAAATTCAAGGGGACGAGCTGAGGTGTTCGACATGCATCTCCATGCCTACGCATCTGCATAATGTAAACCATCCCAAGAGTTTGAAGTGATCCCCAGATAAAGATAGGGATCCCATAGAGATCCAATCTCTGTAAGGCCATGTGGAAGGTGCAGTATAAGGCAACTCAGCTGGTCCCTTGTAGGTGAATAATGCAGCCCTAGGGAGGGGCATATACAGGGGTGGGGCCTCAAGGCACTGGTCCCAGCTGAAAGCTGATTGGCTTCCTCTCATGTCACTCACAGATTCAAAACATATCCTTGGCTAATGATATGGTTAACCCGTTTATATGCAGGCCAATCTTGTGCTCTCCATCTCTAAAAATCCCACAATCGCCCCTGCCCTCAGTATAGGCCCTGCCCTCACTTTATAGACTGATCTCTCAGAATTTACATTCAGTGACATGGCAGAGCTCTCGTCTGAGGTTAGTGGGTTAACAGGAAAGTCTCCTTTCTTTGCGATGATTTTTTTTTAACAATACGACTTCTGAATTTTCAAATTAAACCCGTATTTCATACACAGGCTTTGCTTTCAGGGTTACATTTCGTCAGAAGCTAACAAAAGAGTGTAACAGAAAATCTGATTAGCGGCCGATAGCACCTACTTTGCACAAGGCCTATATTTAGTGCCCTGCTTGTGTGGTACCAGTCCAGAGCGTACCCTAAAAGCTCTCCCGGTCGGCCGCCTGTAAGAGCTTTGGATTACTGAAGTGCACATGGCGTCCTTGGTAAAAATAGATGAGTCAATGAGCAAGAGGATGCTGGGAACCAGACCTGGGCGGGGCAGCATCCAATTGGCCACCTGCACGGCGTGTGTGGAGGCTCAGCCAATGAGGAATGAGGAACCTGGTCAGCTGAGGCTACAGGACGGAGCCAAGATCTACAGCCAGTGTACATTTTTATTTTTTGGATGCATCTGGAGCGGGTCACATGCGGCTATCCTGAAGTACTCCCATGTGCCGAAAGGTCTGGATTTTGTCTGCTGGAGCCCTGATACGAGAGATATGCCATCTCAGACTGGGCCAACCACGGGATGCTGGGACGCATACAGGGAGGGCCCCACTAAGGAACAGAGGAAAGGGGGGAACGTGTATCCCCGGATAAGAGGGGAGCTGGCAGGGAGGGGCTACTGCAGCTGTCAATACAGGGCTCTGACAGAGAGAGTGCTGAGTTACAGCAACACGTGAGCCCCTCAAGAACAATACAACTGCATCACTTTCAGGCCGTTTTCCTGGTCAAGAACGTCCCCTAGATCTATTTTTGACTTACCCTGCACTCAGCATTAGGGGGATCTCTGTAAGTATGGTTCAGGGCTCCTTATCTCCCCTTTAGGGCTTTCTAGAAAGTGCTATTTCGGTCTTGTCCTTTCACGCTTGGGGAATTACCTGGGAATCACCTTTCTTGGTACGAAAAATGAAAAATACATGGTATAAACTTACCGATATATTCTTTTTAGCTGTGCAAAATTGACATTTATTAAAAAAAATATATATGACTGCCTCACCATTTTAGGAATCCCACGTCATTTACAGCGGATGTTCTTTCAAATCCTGCCAACATTTTCCATCACATCTGCACACTTCTCTGCATCATGATTCCCCTCTACCCAATTCATCCAGACCTTCTGTGTCTCACTAAAGTCACATGTTCCTCTCAAATAGGAGCGGGAGCACTGAGATTCAAGCAGCACTTGTCGGCACAAGTAAAAAGTCCATGAATGGGTATGGGTACATACACACACACACACACACTCACACACACACACAGGTTTATAATTATATCTTTGTGGGGACTCTCCATTTATATCAATGGTAAAATTCTAATCCCAAAATGATGACCTTAACCCTATCCAGCCCTAAACTTAACCACGAGTAACCAAACAATATGCAAGACTTTTGGTATTTTTTCTTTCTTGATTGTATTGAGAGATGATTTATAAAATCGAGGTTATCCAAATGGGAACCTGAAAAATGTTCCAAAAAGTGGGGAGGTTTCAGGTTTAAGCAACACTTTGGAGGCATCATGGTTGCCCCCCCACACACACACACACACACACACACACCCTGAGCAAGCTACCCTCGGCTTCTGTGTCTATCTCTAAGGCTGGAGTTTTGCCCACAATGTAAGCCTCAAAGCACAGCAGTGGACTCTGCTGATGCGAAAAATAGATCATTTCCCTTGTGGGAACCAGAAGGTTATTGGTGCTTTCTTCAAAATCAACTCCCAGCCCCTTGCACGAGAACACAATGGAGTTACAGCACTGGTGTGTGCCCTTTTACACTCTAGGAGAGTCATTTCCAATGCAGATCCTGCACCCAGT